>NW_006159716.1:1883703-1919392 GCF_000334495.1 Tupaia belangeri chinensis | reverse complement strand
GTGTGTGTGTGTGTGTGTGTGTGTGTGTGTGTGTGTGTTTAGGGGGATCTCCCTTTCCCAGCCTCTAGCTCCTCAGGATCTTGGACAAGCATCCAGGAGTCCAGTGAGTTTTCAGGCCAACCCGGGGGTCTGAACTTGAGGTCAGCATTATGGCCTCCATCATGGCTGTCCAGTTTGCTACTGACTGTACCACCAGGCTGCCTACAGTCAAAATTCCTGAAGGATCTGCCCTCCGCCACACACACAGTTGGTATACTTCTTCTTTCTCTCCTCCAGCTTTTCCAATTAGACTTCCGTTCCTTCTACTTCAACCTAATTGCTCTTCTCAAGGTCACCAGAAACTGTGTATGACCAAATTCAAGCGTCCCTCTTTCACCTTTATTGTACTCAAATTTCTGAGCTCATCCATCACTCCCAGTCTTGTAAGACTCTATCTTGTTGACCACCAAATTAGCATCAGTTCCTGCTTTGGCTTTAGAATAAAATAATGGTTCTCAGCTGGAGGTAATTTTGTCCTCCCAGGGAACTTCCTGCAACGTCTGGAGACATTTTTGATTTTCACAACTAACAAATGGTGGGGGATTAGGAATGATGGTATTTATAGTATCTGGTGGATAGAGGCCAGGAATGCTGTTATATATCCTACAGCCTCTTCCCCAAATAAGGAGCCACCAGATACAAAGTATCAATAGTACTGAGGTTCAGAAACTCTGAGATACAAGGCTGTCATATATTTAAGGTTAATTATCTAGACCAGGGTCAATGGGCCAAGTCTGCCTGTTTTGTAAATAAAGTTTTATTGGAACCCAGCTATGTCCACTTGTTTATGTATTACCTACGGCTGCGCTTGTGCTACAACGGCAAAGCTTAATAGTTAGGACAGAGAGAGTAAAGCCTGCAAAGCCTGAAATATTTACTGTCTGGACCTTTTTTCAGAAATGTTTGTCCAGGGTGAGGGTGAGATTTTCTGACTTTTTTTTTTTAAGAGATATTTGCCATAGGGCACATGTGCTTGCTGGAGAGACTGAGAGACAGACAGCGAGAAATCACCCTGGGGGGATGGTCATGCCACAGTGGCTTCTCATTCATTCTCCTCTTGGGATTTTGGGCACACATGCACATGTGCCCAGCATGAGTTTCAAGCTGCTGGGTCAAGGACTCGAACCATGGTTGACTATGTGGGACTCCAGTGCCTTAACCACTTTGCCATCTGCTGGCCCCACGGTGAGGTTTTATAGAGAGTATGGCTTAAATATTCTATATTCATTCCTGAGTTCATTAAAGAAAGAAGAGATTTCTAAAGCCCACATCAAACAGAGTTGATGAATCACAATTCTATTTGGATATCTTAAAAACTATTTAATGTACTATGGGGCCAGCAAGGGGTGTGGTGGTTAAGGCGCTGGGATTCCCACATGGCTGACCAGTTCGAGTCCCGGACCTGGTGGCTTCCTTTCTCTGTTTCTCTCTCTCTCGCTCTTTCTCTGGCAAAACTCATGTGAAAATAATAATAATAATAAATAAATAAAGTTAACTAAAATATTAAAAAAAAACTAATGTACTAAACATCATCTTAGCAGATAAACATTCTGGAAGCATTTGTCTAATTTTATTCATAGTCTAGAAAATATTTCTATTTTCTGTAAAATCTTTTTTTTCTTGGTATTATACTTCTCTCTTCCATGAGACACACATTCACATGCACGTGCACACACAGGCACAGGAACCCCAACACAGTCGGTGCTCCATGAATCTACCCCCAGTCTGAGTCAGCTCAGGCCACGTGTGAGCACGTTTGGCACATTCAGGGAGGCCTCAGGACTCAAACCAAGGACCTTTCCATGCAGGACCAGGACCGGCTGCGCTACCACTGTACCACTTTCTGGTCCCTCCATAAAAATCTTAACTGGGCTTTTGATGGTAAATGTTCCCAAGCAACATACAAATAAGAAAAGAAAAACATACGAATAAGGCAAGAAAAACATTCAATAGGTGCCATCGAAAGGCAGTCAGAAAGCATGAAACACTAATTTTTGTTGGTTAAAATGTCCTTTGTCTCCACCTGGTGGAATAAAGAGTTGTAGTCTGTTTAATCCAAATGAGTGGAAGGTGCTGGTTCCTTTCAGAGGAACCCGGCAGGACCCTGACTGACCCCACACTTCCACTTGGACAAGAAGGTGGTAACTGAGAGTCAGCGCAGGGTGGTTTCATCACTGTTTCGTGTCAATAAGCCTCATGATCCATCCAGGTCATTACTCAATATGTGGTGGGTGGTGACGTGAGATAATACTGCACTATTTCTGAAAGACATCCGAGCGCAGAGGAGACGGATGCCGGACTCCATGTCTCCCACCCCAGTGCCTCGTGGAAGGGAAGACAGCCGCTAGTCCCAGTCTCCCTTCGTGGTGCTGAGGAAGGCTTATGGACAGGCAGCACGGCATGGAGGCAAAGAGCTTGCTAGGCACGGGCCACTTGGTGTTTACCGAAAATGAGCTTCAACTTTCTGTGTCTCAGTTTCTTTTCTTGTAAAAAAGAGGCTGCTAAAGTGCCTGACTCCCAGGTCTGCATCTGGACAAAGCCTGATTCAAATCTCTGCTCTGCTCTTTCTCTTTTTTAAAAGAATTATGAATTTTATTTTACTTATTTTTTAAGAGAGAGATTTTTGTTTGTTTTTTTGCTATAGGGTGTGTGCACTCGCTGGACGCTGGAGAGATGGAGAGACAGAAAGTAAGAAATCACTCCCCAGGGGAGATGGCCACACCGCAATCCCTTCTCTTCCATTCTCCTCCCAGGATTTTGGACATGGACACACAAGCACCTGGTGTGAGTTTAAGCTGCTGTGTCCAGGACCTGAACTGTGATTGACTATGTAGGCATCCAGCGATATAACCATTATGCCACCTGCTGGTCCCTATTATTATTTTAAAATTTACTACAGGGCATGCATATGAGAGAAAGAGAGAGAGAGAGAGGAATCAAGCCACCAGGTCTAAGACTCCAACTGCGGTCGGCCATATCAGAGTCCAGCACCTTAACTACTACACCACCTGTTGGCCCTCCATCTGTTTTTCACTGGTGATGTGGGCTGGAGCACATAATTTTACCTAACTTTAAGTCCTCATTTGTAAAACAAGGAAAAAACAGTATCTACAGCACATGAACTTTCTATGTGAGGATTAACTGAGTTCATGTCCATAAAGTATGTAACAAAATAAGTACTTAACAAATGTTAGCTGTTATTATTACTACCACTATCCTTTTCCATCTTATTTTAAATTATACCTAAAAAGGCCGTGTTGACAAATAGGTTTTATCTCATGTGTCAACTGATCAACTAGTTATGTCAGCTTGAAGCATTGTGATGAAAAGATTTTCAGCTCAATCTTAATGTGACACCAAAGATTGATTGATTAGTGATGTCTGCACTGAGCACAGGAGTGAGAGTTCCTTATTAGGTGTTCTAAAGTCATTCTCAAATCACTCAGCAGGGAGACAAAGAGAATGACAGTCATGGATATGGCTTAGGTTTGAAGGGAAGAAGAGTGAATCAGAGTCTCACCAATAACTTCCAGGAAAGATTTTTTAGTGAAGTTTTATCAGAAGTTCACTCTCTAAAGGTATCCATCCTTACCAGGTTCTGTGGTCACTTTTCACATATTCTAAGTCAGAAACGTGGTCCACAAGTATGATCAGAGGAGAGGTTTTTAATTTAATTTTATTTTTAAAAAGTGTATTTATTTTTCTTCTCCATAAGGAAGGGAGACAGAGAGACAAATACAGGGACAGAGATAGAGAGAGAGTACCCCCAACAGGGTCTTGATGCCATGATCCACCTCTAACCTCCAGCCAGCTCTAGATCATAGGCAAATATATGCTTGGTGTACTCAGGGAGGTCTCTGGATGTGAACCCAGAACCTTCTTATATGAGTCAGCCTCATGGAGTGTGGTGTTTTTCCACTACAGGGCTCATGTGCTTACTGGAGGGAGACAGAAAGAGAGAGAGAGAGAGAGAGCGAGAGAGCGAGAGAGAGTGCACACCACAGGAGATGGCCATGCCACAATCCTTTCTTCTCCATTCTCCTCTTGGGATATTGGGCATGCATGCACACGCACCCAGTGTGTTTCCCATGCCTCCGGGCCTGGGACTTGAACTGCGCACCTGAACCACCATAGTACCAGCTGGCCCCAGAAGAAGTGTTTCAAGAGTCTAGGTTCTTTTCGATCCTGAAACCTCAGACCATCTCAGTCTAGTTCTAACAGAACAATCACCCATCACAAACAGAGTCAGACGGCAGTCCAATTCCACCTACTTGCCGCACTCCTTGCAAGGAAAGATGGTAGTAGGGTCTGTCTCGCCGCTGGTGGTGCTATGAGAGGGAGAGCTCTTCACCGAGCAGTACCCGCTCTGGGCCCCACCAGATTTCTGCTTCCCAGAGGGGGTGGCTCCTCGGGCTTTGGTCACCTGGTTGGTGCCACCATGGATGCGGGCGTGGCCGTTCAATGCCTGTCGGGAGCTGAACACCTGGGGAAGAAAGGGAGTGACATGACATCTACAGTCCTGAAAAGGAAATTAGGGTTATTAGTTACTCAATGGCAAAACATATGACGCTTGAAACAGTGACTAACAACAGGGTACAAGAGTCTTATATAAGCAAATTTTGGGCATATGCCCACAGAAAGTAAAGCTCAAATACCACAACCACAAATGCCATGCCAAGTTTTAGAAAATCTCATCATTGTTATAATAGAAAGACAAGAGGCAACATGGCCCAGCATAAAGGACAAAGCTACTGTCTAGAAGCCAGGAGACGAGGGGTTGTGACCCAGCTGTCATAACTAACAGGGAGGCCCTCGGGCCTTCTGTACTTGTTCAAAACAAGGCGGCTGACCAGCTTCCACAATTCATTTTAAAACCTCAAACTCTCTCCTTCTTCTTCCCTCCTACTTTCTTCTTCTTTTACTTGAACAAACCAGATCCTACTCAAAAGCTCAAGTTAAAAGCAGAGGTGCTCTGGATGAAATGGAAATAGTACCCCAGAATTGAGCCTGTGTGTGCTCAGCTCTGTCTCGTCTAGGAAACTCTAGCACCCCAAGGGACACAATTTGAAAGACAAGGATATATGAGACTATATATATATATATAGTCTTGAGGCTAGCAAGGTTTAAGACCCACAACTTTAATTCAGAGCAATAAAAGGAGAAGCTTGCCATGAAGCAGGGCTTCTCAACCGCGGCACTACTGACATTTGAGCCTAGACAGTCCTCCATCGTAGGGGGTTGTACGGTATGGGATGTTTAGCGCACCTCCAGCCTCTATCTACCAGAGGCAAGTGGTACCTCTCCAGTGACATTGCCAAATGTTCCTGGGGGAACCAATCATTCTCGGTTCAGAACTGCAGTTGTAAAGGGATATAAACCTACTCCTTAATTCCAAGAGCCCCGATTTCCAGCTCGTCACACATGTCCGCTAAAGGGAGTACCCACAGCACTGTCCAGCTGTCGGTTTGCTCTGTGTTACGTTCGTGAGCTCCATTCATTGTCTTACAAAGGAAAAATATTCTTTTGTTGATTTAGCAACCAGAGTCCCCATCATTTAGGTAAGGAATAAAATGAGCATGCCTTTTCCCTGTGATTTTTTCTTTCTTTCTATTTTTTAAGATAGGATCTACCAATGTCACAATTCTCCTGCCTTAGACTCCTGAGTAGCTGGGACTATAGATGCATACCATGAGGCCCAAATTTTTAGGGTAGGCTGGGAATCAAACCTGGGCCTGCCACGTGGCCTCAGCTGATGAACAGCAGTGTCAACCAGTGCATACTACCACAGCTGGGCCATCCTGTGATTTTAAAGATATCTGTCTTGCTGAAAATTTCTGATTGGGAAAAGTAAAAGATGATTTTCCGCTAGTAAATAATTAACTGTCACAAAACTGTGACTCGAGGAAGCATCCAGTTTCTGTACAAATGCTGTCATTTAATTCTCTCTTAATCAACCCAGAACAGAAGCACTCTATACAAAATGGCAATGATGAAGAGATGAGGTCAGGTCATTAAACATCAAAACAAGTTAGAAATTTCTTACACACTTTCTTCAAAGCGAATACAAAATGTACATATATGTATATAGTTAACATTTTCATTTTTTCAAAAACATAAATCAATCAAATTTCTGCTATGAGAGCTAAATATTTTAAAGACTTTTGCTTTCTTCATAAGTGACAGACTCACTAAGCAACACACAGTAAAACAGAAAGCAGAAGTCTCCTATATGATATACAGCCGAGGCCAAGAGCACCAATCTGGGGAAAAGGGGCTCCGATGAAGGGAGCAACATTCTCATTTGGGGAGTAACACCTGTACAACTTGCCTCTACAGCTGGGTCTGGCTTTCAGAAACCTGATTTGGGAAAAGCTCACTAATTTATACTAGTGAGAAGCCAGAGAGAGAGAGAATCCAGAGTAAACGAGATTTAAAAACACCATTGAAGGTACACGTGGAAGGGCCAACAGATGGCATAGGGTTAAGGTGCTAGACTCCCACATGGCCTACTGCCGTTTGGTCTGGACTGGGAGGCTTAAAACAACACTGGGTGTATGTGCGTGCGTGTCCCAAATCCTGGGAGTTGAGTGGAAGAGAAGGGATGGTGGCATGGCCATCCTTCCAGGGAGTGATTTCTCTCTCTCTCTCTCTCTCTCTTTCTCACAAGCACACATGCCCTATAGCAAAAACATCTCTCTTAAGAAAAAAAAAAGAAATAAAGGTCAGTACAGTTGGGGCTTTATTTAGCACCAAGAATGATCGATTG
This sequence comes from Tupaia belangeri chinensis, assembly GCF_000334495.1. NCBI lineage: Eukaryota > Metazoa > Chordata > Mammalia > Scandentia > Tupaiidae > Tupaia > Tupaia belangeri. The sequence continues at coordinate 1,912,587 of NW_006159716.1, read as the reverse complement.
GTAAGCTTGTTTTATTTTAGCTAGGTGATGTTTCTAACGTACTTGAAAAGTACTAAGTATTAGCCTAAAGCTTCTCTTTCAACCTTTTACCTGATGATTTATAAATCTTGTAGATTTAGTTACCCATACTCCCAAGAATACAGATAAAATTTATCTAAATCTTTGGAACAATCTTCTCAAATTTCAAATTGGTGACATTTGAATTAGCAGCATTTTATGGACTCCGAAATGCAAAACATTCCAGGTAAAACTGTAGCAGTGTGGGGGACAAATAATTATGTTATTAAAGGATGCTACTTGTCTGGGGCTACCCGAGTGCATTTACCCAACTGTGTATGACACACGGCCCCGGGGGAGTGCAGAGGCTGCAGGACGTATGGCGTGTCTGTTCTAGAAACCAATGCTCACTGAGTGTGCTGGATGCACACCTCCCAAGGGCAGGGATCATGTCTGTGCCCTCTAGCGCACAGCATCCGGCTCTACACAGGAGATACACTCCGTAAATATTCGTTGGCCAATAAATAAGAAAACGATGGCAACATAAGGTGCCCTCTGCCAAATTTTCATTTCCAAAGCACAACTCTTTGGAAAATGCATCATCTCTTAAAGTCAGGCATGGCTGCACTGTCCTCAACAGTCCCGGATCCCCAAAAGACAAAGACATACTTACAGCCCCACAGTTGGGCATTTCACAGATGAAGGAGCCTGAGGGCTGGCTCAGGGCCTGCAGGGGTGGCCCCTCAGTGGGAGCCACGATGGGGACTGGCGGTGGCTCTGGAGACTTCGACACTTCATTCTCCTCTTCTTTTGTGGATTTCCTATCTTCTTCCAGGTCCTCCTCCTCCTCTTCTAACTCTTCTTCCTCTTCACTTGTCTAGGATTCAAGTAATAAAAGCAAGAGGGGCAGATCCCCAAAGAGCATTCTTAGTGATGAACAAAACGCACAGGCGAGTAACAGACGGGGGGCTCGATGCTGGGGCTGGGTCGCTTTCTTTCTGTGTAAGTTATGGCTGACAGAGCCTGATGGGCACAATCTCTTAAAGGCTGGCTTTCGAACGCTTGGAATTTGGAGGTTCAGGAAGACTCCCTACCCCACTTCGAGTCTCTCATCACTTATATAAAACCACGCTAAAGTAAAGAGGAGAGATTTCTGTATGTAGATGTTCTTCACCTCGTTCGAGATAATCAGACCTGAAAAGGACAAACTTAGGGACCAGCAGTTGGTGTAATGGCTATGTCACTGAACTCCCAAGTAGTTGACCACGGTTCGAGTCCTGGACCTGGTGCCTTAAACTCACGCTGGGCGCGTGTGCGTGTGTGCCCAAGATCCCAAGAGGAGAATGGAGGAGAAGGGACTGCAGCATGGCCATCCCCCCTGACGAGTGATTTCTTGCTTTCTGTCTCTCTGTCTCTCTGACAAGTGCATGCGCGCTATAGCAAAAAACCTCCCCCCCCAAAAAAGAAAAGGACAAACTTAGAGAGGCTGCCCTGCTTGTGAGCAGCTCCATATCTTTGCAGCCATGAGGAGGGGTTTCAAAGAACAACACTGAGGAGAACTCCTTGGAGAGAGACTAGAGACTTACAATGCTTTGTCTGATAGGTTCTGTAACAACACACTTCCATGCAAGACACCTGATCTGACCCAAGGCATGGGGAACGCATGTGATACATAGTTTTCCTGCTTTGGTCTTGCAAGAAACAGAAGGAAAAGGAGAAAAAATGGAAAGGAAGGTCCTCCCTCATCCCCACCCCTTCTAAGACTTTTGTCATAGGGTGTGTGCTCTTGCCAGAGAGAGATGTGGGGGCATGAAAAATCACCCTCTTGAAGGGATGGCCACGCCATAGTCCCTTGTGTCAGGACTTTGAGCACACATGCACATGCACATGCACATGCACCCAGCATGATTTTCAAGCCCCCAGGTCTGGGACTTGAACTGTGGTCGGCCATGTGGGAATCCAGAGCCTGAGCCACCACGTCACCTGCTGACCCTGGCAAATTCTCTTTTGTTTATTGTGTGTGTGTGTTTTTTTTTTCCTTTGTTGTCTCTGACCATCCTTGAAGAAAGCAGTGTATTCAATGTTTTTCTTTATTGATTCTCCTTCTAGAGGCATTTTATGAAAAAGGACACAAAGAAGTACTTTTCCGTGAATAATGATCCTCTGCTTCCATGTCTACTCTCCCTACTTCAGAACAGCAAACACATGGAGAATTAAGCAGGTCTCCTCCTTCTTCAAGGTTAACAAAACAGTAAGTTACTGGAGTGGGTGCTCTGGGTGGGTTGGGACGAAGGGCAGGGATCTAGGAGGCCTTGGTGCTGGCTCTTGCTTAGCTTTTTTATTCTGCTCCATCCTCAGTGGGCTGGAGTGAAGGATGTTAGCTTCTGCAGGCCCAGAAAGGGCTGAGAAAGGGAATTCTAAGTCGTATCAACCTCACTTGAGCATAGATTTCACGGTTTACAAACGCTTCCACATTTATGCGCCATTGACTAGGCTGTAAACAGTCCTGCCATTTTACAAATGAGGAAATGAAAGGTATGTCTGGCTGCCTCTGCCCTGACCCATCACTTGCTTCTGCCAGACTCTCTTTGCTTAAAGCACGTGGGCTCCAGTTTGCTTTACCCGCAACAGTGATGTAACTCTGAGTGGGCCTATGATTCGTAGAACCCAGAAGCAAGACTTTGCAAGAAGAATAAGGATTTCTGGGAAGATCAATATCCTTGGATCAGAACCCATAAGCTTCGTCTCTCCAGTTTGGATCTGTGAGGAGTTGGCGAGGGTATGAGTGTGTGTACACACACGTGTGTGTGTGTATGTGTGTGTGAAGACCATGCCTGTCACTATGAAGTGTTTAGCACTCTCCTCACTGTCTCAGTGTTCTCTGTCTTTAATATCTCATGTATGCATATTGGAGAGGGTATATGAGGAGACTTCAAAATGTTCACGGAAATATGAAATAGCCGTTTAGTTTGGTGCAAAAATATTTTTTTTAAATCTATGTGTAGTTTTTTAAAAGTAACACATTTCTATGAAAAAAGTTTTAAGGTTTTTTGTCATGGGGTGCATGTGCTCACTGGAGAGAGACAGAGAGAGGAAAAATGAGAAATCATCCCTCCCACCACAGGGGGATGGCCATGCCACGATCCCTTCTCCTCCTTCTTGCTCTCAGGACTTTGGGTGCATATGCACCTGGTGTGAGTTTCAAGCTGCTAGGTCTGGGACTCAAACTGCAGTCAGCCATGTGGGAGTCCAGCGCCTTAACCACCATGTCGCCTGCTGGCTCCTCTATGAACTTTTTGATGACATCCTCATATTAACAGGATATATTTAAGAAATGGTTTGAGTTTCCAGTGTGTTAATTAGGTTAATGATTACATTTGCAGGGGGACCTCAGTGAATACTAATGTAGGCCTTACAAAGTATTATTATGATATGAGCTGCAGGTCTCTAGTACAGAACATAACAGTTGATGTCACTTAGGTGGTTTTATTCCTGCAGGAATTCACCATCTTTCAATGAGAGAGTTTCAGGAAAAACCACGTTAAATCAAACTCCAAGGGTTTGCCACATTCCTTATAGAACTGGAACTTGGCGGCTTCGATTTTTTTTTTTTTTTTTGAGAGGTTTTTGCTATAGGGCGCGTGCGCTCGCCAGACAGACAGAGAGAGATAGAGAGACAGAAAGTGAGAAATCACCCCTCAGGGGGGATGGTCACGCTGCAATCCCTTCTCCTCCATTCTCCTCTCAGGATCTTGGGCACGCACGCACACACGCCCTGTGTGAATTCTAAGCCACCGGGTCCGGGACGCGAACTGTGGTCAACTATGTGGGAGTCCAGCGACATAGCCATCACGCTAACTGCTGGTTCCCCGCGGCTTCGATTTTTAAGCAGATGATGGCCTACAGTTTGGCGCTTAAAGTGAATTACACAATAACTCTTAATAATAATGGTACTTGTTTCATGGTACTGGTTATAAATACAACTTCCTCACAATGCTATTCTTTGACTTAAAAATTAGAAGAAACGTTCCATATAGCCACACACTTACAGATGAAATTATACTGTACTGTGATTTTGTATGTCTCAGGAATTTCCATAGGTTTTATTTCAACTGGTAATCTATACGTGCCCACAAAATGATTTATCATCAAGCCATATGGCTCACCAAAGTGACTAAGAGATACAAAGATAGGAGAACAAACATCTTAACATGTAGAACTTTGTACCAACAAGTTGGCTACTTTATGATGTATTACAAAATGAAGCACTTGGGAATATTCCAAAATTGTTAGAAGGTGGGCAAATACAAGGGAAGAAAGAGGGTATATATTTAATATGCTCAAGCCTTGCGTGTCTACATTATTTCGTGTTTTAAAATTTTTTTTATTTAAAGATTTATTTATTTATTTAAATTTGACCAGACAGGGACAGAGTGAGAGAGAGAGCGAGGAAGGGAAAGCGCGAAGCAAGCTGCCAGGTCTGGGACTCGAACCGAAGTAGAAGTCCAGCCCCCCTAACCACTACACCACCTGCTGGCCCCAGTCTACACTATTTCTTGAAGAGGATGATATTTTCACTTCTCAAGCATGTAAATAGAATTCACAGTATGAAAAATATTATGTTGGAACTACAAATGCTTGACAACCCAAATTTGCTCAAAGACACAAATTTGAGTGTTATGTCACTAATGATAATGACTATGTATTGTATGCCTGCTATGCGTACATCTCACACACACACACACACACACACACACACACACACACACACAAAATTTCTAGTTCTCACAACCCTGTACAAATTGTTCTATTTTACACAAATGAGGAAATTAGCCAGCAAACTAATGTTCTCAAGGTCACATGACTGATAAAGAAGCTCAACTGATATTCGAAACTGGGCCTTTTTTTTTACACTATAGGGTGTGTACGCTCACCAGACAGACAGAGACAGAGAGACAGAAAGCGAGAAATCACCCCCCAGGGGGAATGGCCATGCTGCAATCCCTTCTCCTCCATTCTCCTCTCGGGATCTTGGGCACGCATGCACACGTGCCCGGCGTGAGTTTAAGTCACTGGGTCCGGGACTCAAACCATGGTCTACTACGTGGGAGTCCAGCGACATAGCCATTACGCTAACTGCTGGTCCCCAAAACTGGGCCTTTCTTACTCCAAAACCTCAACCTTCTTTACTCCTTGGTCCTGATGCAAATATTTGCAGGTGCACATCTGCCCCTTTGTAAATGGCTAGAGAGTCTAACCTATCAAACCATTGGAACCAGCTTTCTTTAATGTCAAAGGCAATGAGGCTGCTTCCCAAGCCCCTCGCCATTGGCCCATGCTCCAGGGAAACTGGTACAGGTAAACAGTAGGGGAGTAGGGAACCATTGTGGGAAACAGCAAAACACGGGTGCACTTTCCCTTGACCCTTGGCGTCCTGACCACTGTGTTCCTCAGTCAGATAACTGCCTGGCATGCTTTCTTGAGTTGTGCTGCATTTTGGTCACAAATGGGCCCTGAGTAGGGCAGTGTGAGCACAAACAGCAGGGTACAAGAGGGTGTGGGACGTACACTTTCCTCCAACCTCCTTAACGGAACCCACCTTGGCCCTCTCCTGCCTTTAAGGGGAGAAGCATCTATGATCGCCCAGGCCAGAAGCCAATCTACTCCTGCTGCATGAGCCATTGTGCTGTGTTGGCCTGGCTACCTGCAATCGTCCCTGCAAGCCTCCTCCTTTCCCTTCTCCCTTTTAAGTCCTCAATAACCTTTGAGCTACCTGAGTGTTCCATCTGGGGGGAAAACGTTGCCTTTCCCTTTAATAAAACATTGAGGCCACATGAGCAAGAGACCTATTGAAGGTGTCTTAGGCTCAGGGGACAAAGGCTGGGACTGCGTCCTAGGGCTGTGCCTTCTGTGTCCTCCTGAATGTTTGCATGATTCCAATTTTTCATTTTCCCTTGGCAAACTATGCTCAGAAGGCTGACTGTGGACACAGTACCCATGAGGGAGCTGTGAGCTACCATGCTGGCCTTAAATCGGGATTTTCTTGTTTTTGCAGGCCTGACTCATCTCTGCACATAAGCTTTTTGCTCTCCCTAAGCTCACAAGTGACAAGGGTGTGGATGTTCCTCACCCAGCTTAATACTGGTTCCTGGCAAATAAGTCCAAGAGGGTGTGGCCCTTAGGTATTGGCTTAACCACTCATTCTAATATGAGGCTCCATGCTGACCTGGGCCTTTTTCTTTTTCTTTTTTTAAATTTTAGATTTTTGCCACAGGGTGCACAGGCTTGTTGGAGAGAGACAGAGAGAAAGTGAGAAATCGCCCCTGGGGGGGATGGGCCATGCTGCAATCCCTTCTTCACTCTCCTCTTGGATTTTGGGCACACACACAGTGCCTGGCATGGTTTTTAAGCTGCCAGGTCTTTGACTTGAATCACGGAGTGGGCCATGTGGGATCCAGCGCTTTAACCACTGTACTACCTGGTGAATATAAGGCCCCTGAGCCTGGGTCTTTCTACTCACAGTGCCCTGTTAGCCCCGGATGGCACAGGTGCCTACCTGAGAACATCTTCCTCAGAGACACTCCTTTGTTCAGAATCTCCTTGTTTATGCCACCTCCCTCCAGTGAGTTCACAGAGGGAACAATGGTATGAACCGGAGTGACTTCTACCTTGGAAAAATGTCCACCCACTCATTCAGCAAAGGTTTACTGAGTACCTCTGTTACGCCAGGCCCTGTCCTAGGCTCTTGGAAGCACCTGAGCCTCAGAGACACAATTTACACTAGGAGACTATTTCCTCCAACTTTGTCCTTTCCCAAAACACAGCACTACCAGAACTGAGAACATTCGAGAATCAGAAGGGGCTTCCAACATCATCTAAATCATCTGGCCCATTTGACATGTGAACAAACCTAGGAGGCAGGTCCTAGGTCTCCAGGGCCAGGATTCTCTGTGCTTCCTCGTTTACTGTCTGTTCTACTTATTTGGAAAGTCATGCTCTGTAATTTTGGGCAAGTCTCTTTTCCCTCTCTGAGCCTTAACCTGCCTGTGAAATGGGGGAACTGGCTGAGGGAGGGAGGAAGACAGACAGAGAGAGAAAGAGAGAGACAGAGAGCAAGAGAATCACTAAGGCCGTACTTAAGACGTTCCAGTTCTCATCTCATTCTGCTTTTAAACACACTTAGGTTCATGGTACACTTTCCACTGTGTATGCATTATCTTCCGAACTAGAATATATGCTCTGGGGTTGGGGTAGGGAAGGCAGAGACCACTTAACTTGCTGGGTCACCCATAGTACCACATGCTTACATTGTAAGGATTCAGAGGAGGCTATACTTTTTTTTTTTTTTTCACATTAGGCCATGGATGAGCAAAAGGCTCTTCCTATATAATTTATTATTACTTAAACCCATCAAACAAAAGCCCCTTGGGGCGTGGTGGCGCCCGCCCTATGGCAAAAACAAAAGCCCTGGTCACAGAAAACCCTAAATACAGAATACTGCAATACCATTCTATTCAACAGACTTCTCTTTCCTGATATTTGGACCTAAATATAAATTTATATATGTATGTATATTTCATAACTATAATCAATTCTTAGGTAAGAGCTTATATATATTTTTTTTTCTGAAAGATTTTTGCTATAGGTGTGTGTGCTCACTGGAGAGACAGAAACAGAGAGACAGAAAGCGAGAAATCACTCCCCAGGAGGGATGGCCACACCGCAATCCCTTCTCCTCCACTTTCCTCTTGGGATCTTGGGCACGCATGCACACGTGCCCAGCGGAGTTTTAAGCTGCTGGGTCCGGGACTCGAATCGCGGTCGACTATGTGGGAGTCCAGTGATATAACCATTACGCCATCTGCTGGTCCCAAGAGCTTATATTCTGAAGCATTAAGTTCAAGTGTTTTTATACTTCTCTAAGAGAATTTGACTGCTCTTAAATACTACATAAGAAAACCAGACTCAGACAACACACGTACCAGTTGTGTGACCCTGGCCAACTTAACCTCTGAGCCTTAGCTTCCTTCTTCACAGAACGGGCATGAAATGAAGTGACTGGATTAAACGAGTCAGTGTTTATAAAATGCCTAGCATAATGCCCAGCACACACCAAGTGTCAGTTAAGTGGCCGTTAAAGAAAATCACCGAAACATATTCTAACATGAATAGGGCACAATTGGGAATAAAAATCGAACTGCAAATAGTCACATCATTCATGAATTCTAAGCACGTTTGCCAATGATGATAGAGACGGGAGTTTAGTATTTTGTTCTAAAGACAAAATTTTTATATACACATACATGGTAGGTGAGGTTTTCCACCAAGTATGTAAAGGAGGGCATAGAGGTGGAGAGGAGAATCAGTTATAAACATCACAAGGGATAGTAATTATCAAGGTCAGACATAAGGGGTTCAGAGACTATTTTGTTATATCATATATACCTAATCTTCTTTAAAAAATATTTTAATTTAATTTTATTTGTTATTATTATTATTTTTAACTTGATCAGAAAGAGAGAGAAAGTGAGAAAGCAATCTGCCAGGTCCAGCACTCAAACCAGTCAGCCATGTGCGAGTCCAGTGCCTTAACCATCACATCACCTGCTGGCTCCTCTAATCTTTTTTTTAAGTTTATTTATTTCTTCTATTAGGGAGATACAGCAGACAGGCACCCTCAACGAGGTTCCTACATGGTGTGCTCAGGGAGGTCCCAGGACATGAACCCAGAACCTTTCCCATGTGGGCCCAGTTACACTACAACTATGTTGCCATCTGGCCCTTTAATCTTTTTTTTTTTTTTTTTAAACTTTATTTCTGGGACCAGCAGATGGCACAATGGTTACATCGCTGGATTTCCATGTTTTTGACCGTGGTTCAAATCCTAGACAAGTGGCTTGAAACCCATGTCAGGTGCATGTGCAAGCATGCCCAAAATCCTGAGGGGAGAATGGGAGACTGAAGGTGAAGGGACTGTGGTATGGCCATCCCCCCAGGGGGTGATTTCTTGCTTTCTCTCTGTCTCTCCAGCAAGGACATGTGCCCTATAGCAAACAAACAAACAAAAACCCAAAACAAAACAAAAACAAAAACAAAAACAACAAACAAACAAACCTAATAAACGATTTCTTCAGGACCAGCAGATGGCATAATGGTTATGCCGCTGGACTCCCACATAGTCAACTGTGGGTTGAGTCCCGCATCCAGCAACTTAAAAACTCGCGCCAGGTGCATGTGTGTGCATGCCCATAGCCCTGAGAGGAGAATGGAAGAGAAGGGATTGTGGTGTGGCCGTCTCCCCTGGGGGGTGATTTCTTGCTTTCTCTCTCTCTGTCTCTCCAGTGAGTGTATGCAGCTTGTAGCAAAAATCTCTCTCTGTAAAAAACAAACAAAAACCCCTTTATTTCTTTTTTTGGGGAGTTTTTTTTTGTTTTGTTTTTTTTTTTTTTTTGGTTATAGGGTGTGTGTGCTCACCAGACAGACAGAAAGAGAGAGAGACGGAAAGCAAGAAATCATCCCCCAGGGGGAATGGCCACGCTGCAATCCCTTCTCCTCCATTCTCCTCTCGGGATCTTGGGCACGCACGCACACGCGCCTGGTGTGAGTTTAAGCTACCGGGTCTGGGACTCGAACCGCAGTCGACTATGTGGGAGTCCAGCGACATAGCGATTATGCTAACTGCTGGTCCCCCCCCCCCCTTTATTTCTTCTGAGAGAGAAAGAGAGAGAAAGGGAGGCACTCCCAACAGGGTCTTCACACTGCAACCCACCCCCGGCTTTAGCCAGTCAGGAGTCACAGGTGCACACGTGCCTGGCATATACAGAGAGACCCTGGGACATCAACCTGGGACCATCTCACTGGGCTTCAGCATCACAGAGCGTTGCACTAATGTCATCACTGTGGCTGACCGGCATGTATTTCATCTCAATACACAGATGACTTTAGATGTCTGCTAGTGAAGAAAATCGATGTCAGGGATACATGACAGTGTAAGAATTAGAGCCATCCACACACTGCTGACCAGGCCCTCAATGACTGAGAGTTCTTGGTACTCTCTAGAGGTCAAAGTGCTGTCTCATGCCTTATAGACTGCCAGGGCAAACTCCTAGGGCTCCCTCGTCTCTCTGAGGCCTGTTACAGTCTTAGATCAGTAGCAGCTATGACATGAGAGGAGGGATGAAGAAAGAATACTCCAGGTGGTCATGGTACCCAGTTATAAACCAAGTAAGCCAAGGTTCAGGCCCGCCTGGTTATCTCTCCTGGCTTCTCCCTATCTTAAAACACAAGCCAGCCCTTTCCTAAGCTGCAGGCCAAACCTGAGGATGCCTCCCTCCACCAGTCTAAGGGATTCAGCTTCGAAATCCACGAGGGAGCCAGGCCTCTGTCACCCGTCGCTGCTGCTATCTGGCTATCCTGGGAGCAGAGGCAAACCAAAGCTGGCTGTGAGGTGGGACGAGCACGAGCAACAACTCAGTAGCTGCACTCACCACGCAGTCGTCGATGATGTCCGCCAGGCGTGTCCGGTGTTTCCGCCCTAGCCGCATTATCTTCTTCCACGTGTAGTAGTACTCCACGCACTGAGCCACCGTCTTGGACTTCACCTGCCAGAAAGCGAGCTCAGAATCAGTTTCAGCAGTGGACAGCGAGCCACGCAGCAAGCCTTTTACCATATTTAATTTTAGGGGCCAGCAGGTGGCATGGCGGTTAAGGTGCTGGACTCCCACGTGGCCCACCGCAGTTCGAATACCAGATCCAGTAGCTTGAAACTCACACCAGGGATGTGTACATGTGTGCCTAAAATCCCAGGAGGAGAATGGAGGAGAAAGGATTGTGGCATGGCCATCCCTCCCAGGGGATTTCTCACTTTCTGTCTCACTGTATGTCTCTGTCTCTCCAGTGACCGCACACACCCCATGGCAAAAAAAACTGGAAAAAAAACTTTAATTACTTAAGAGGTGAGTTTGTATAGTTCAATAGAAAATGTATACGATGAAAAGCCTCTGTCTCACAGCTGTCTCACGCCTCACCCCTGCAACATAGGTAGCCATCTGTATTCACTCTGCAAGTGCCATTCCAGAAGTTCTTTACACGTGTTTCAGCAAACACAAAATTAGATTCCTCTTCCACCATCTTTCCTGATAAAAAGGTAGCATTTGTCTTCCGACTTGATTTTTTCCACAATATAGCTTAGAGGGTTGTTGTTGTTGTTTAGATCAGTCCATAGAGTCCTTACTCATTTTTTAAACTCATAAAAATAAGTAATGTCTTTTTACGTGATGCACTTGAATGTGTTTAGTTCTCTGACTTATTGACCTTCAGAATCTATGAAGAATGTTCTTTAGTAACAGAATAGGAGTATTAGGAAAAAGCTATGACAGAGCTTAGATTTTGTAGAAACAAGCTTTGTCCTGTTTACTCCCAAAGAGGAAAAGGCATCTGTATTTTAAATTGAAAATATTTCTTTGTGGAGTTCCTATGCTCTGGTGGGGTTTAATACAGTGGGTTTTCTGGAAGTAGAGTCATGGTTGGCCCGACCCTGGGGGTCATCCTTGGGGATAGGAATGTGGCCACCTGCCTGGTGAGCTGGCAAGGGCACCCCAGAAGTCCTTTCTCCTCAAAAGTTCCCCTCACATTCACTAGACATCTACAATTTCTACACCAGCATCATCCCAGGCAGTGAAGATTCTGCCCCACAGAACCCTGGTTTAAAACCTTCGCTGCCTGGCAAGCACAACCCACAAACCCTGTCAGCAAAGTGTGAGGCCTTCAAGGACCGAAGCCTGGGCCGGTCATTCCAGGGAGAAGGTGACTCCCAGAAGACAGGAGCACGGGAACTGCTGGGCATTAGGGGTTGTAAAGGGCATCAGGAAGGGAAAGGCAGATCTAGAGATGGAGGCAAGTCAGAGACAAAGCCTGCCTTGCCTGCTCATCCAGGCAAGACCAGATGGAAGAAAGGAGACATGCCACCCTAAGACACCAGCCAAGAGAGCCAGTGGGAGCTGTCACCTGTGACCCTGTTCTCTGTGAACACTCTTAATCATCCTTAAAAATACAGCATGTCAGGGTCACCAGGTGACGTGGTGGTTAAGGGCACTGGACTCCCACATGGCCGACTGTGGTTCGAGTCCTGAACCTGGTGGCTTGCTTTCTCACTTTCTTTTTTTCTCTTTCTCTCACTCTGGTCAAATTAAAATAAATAAATAAACGGATTTAAATAAAATAATTCTTTTAAAAAAAATGGCAGAACCAACAGGTGGCATGGTGGTTAAGGTGCTGGACTCCCACATGGTCTAGGAGTGTCAATCCCAGACCTAATGGCTTGACACTCACACCAGGCATGCACATGTTTGTGCCCAAAAATCCCTGGAGGAGAATAGAGAAGGAATTGCAGCAAGGCCATCCCCTCTGGGGTGTGATTTCCCATGTTGCCTCTCACTGTCTCCGGCGAGCACATGTGCACAAAGGCAAAAATCTTTAAAAAAAAAAAAAAATTAGAGCTCCATTCTTCATTAGTTTGTGGAAATCCTCTTTGTATCATTTTAACTTTTTAGCCTAAGCACCTGTCTATTAAGTTTATTAAACCACTCTACTAAATTTATTACTTGTATGAAGTTTTGTTTCATCTATGTGAAAGGGGTTTAATTTGCTGTAAAATGCTGCATATGCAGAATATTATTTTTACTGTCATTGTCATGATTAGAGGCCTAACACCAGAAACTCTGTTACTGGGGAGGGGAGGTTACAGGTCCTCCTCTCTCTGTTTCTCAAAGGTTCTCTCAGAAATATGGTAGATTCGTCAAATGAACATGATAATAAATTATGTGATATTTGAACCAGAAGGCCCAGTTCTAGTTATCTGGACAGAATGTATCAACTACATGTTTTTATTAAGATACAATATTTATTTTAAAAATAGGGGCCATACAGTAGCACAAGTGGTAAAATGCAACACTCTGTGAGGCTGACCCACATGGGAAGGTTCTGGGTTCCTATCTGAAGGCCTCCCTGAGTTCACTGAGCATGTGCACCCAACATCATGGGCGGGCCAAGGCTGGGGTGGACTGCAGCACCCAGACCCTGCTGAGGGGGCTGTATGTCCTTCTCTCTGCCTCTCTCACTCATGGAAGAAATAAATAAACTTAAGAATAAAAACCCCAAAAGAGAGAAAATAACCCCCCACGTCACTACCATGTTCAAATAACCTACGTCTTCTTTCTCCTTCATTATCCCCCTCCCCATACCTCTCACACAGGGGTCATGCCATCCCTGTAATACCTACCAGCCTTCATTAGCAAGGGGTAGGAGACATCCTTTCTGTGAGAGCATTAAACCAGTAACCAAGTATCTCTAAGTATCTTCAGGTATACAATTTTCTATATTTAATTTCAAGTGAGCAACGAGGAAAATCCACTTACCATCTTCTGTACAAAAATAAAGTCTTTGCTGTAAGTGGCTAGTGCTTTATTAAACAGTTTCCTTTCTAGGGAGGTCCACTTGTCAGAACCTACAACAACAAAAAAAGACCCCACAAACTTTGTAAGAACAGCTCACAGTTCTCTTTACTTTCAGTTGCTAGTTCACTCAGTCAAGTTACCAAATACAACTGTTCAGCAAGTGAAATAATTGAAATCACATTCCCATTTAAACCAAAAAGCCAGGTTGGCCCTGTAACATAGTGGTTAGGTGCTATGCATTGGGAGCTGGACTCCACATGACCAACCATGGTTGAAATAAGGGCCTGGAGGCTTGAAAATCATACTAGACCCACGTGTGTCCATGCCTAATGTCCTGATGGGAAGGAGAAATGGAGGATAGCGATTGCAGTGTGGCCATGCCCACTGGGGCTCTTTCCTCCCTCCCTCTCTCTCTCTCTCTCTCTCTCTCTCTCATTCTCTTTCTATAGCAATCACACATGCCTTCTGGCAATTAAAAAATAAAGAAATTAAAAAAAAAGAAATGCCACTGTAGTATCATGGTTGGCAGCCCTGACACCTGTGTTCAAATCCCAGCTAGAGCACTGACTTTGGCAGGTCACTTCAACTAAGACTCAGTTTTGTTAGAAATACTCGTAACTGCCTCCACCTCCTAGAATTTTTGTGAAAAAGACAATGCACAAAATGTGCTCACCTTAATATCTATGACATAGCGGGCATACAACAAATTGGAGCTACAGTTTTTACATAATTATTATATCCACAAGTACAGATAATCACGTTGCAAGCACTCTTCAGGGTGTGGATGGAGTCAAGACACTCACAACCTACTGGGGAGACAAACTAGGAGGCCCCTGTGTCCAAGGTGATAACTGAAATGATAAAGGTAAAGGGGAGACCCCAGTAGGGCACGAAGAAGGAACTCCACACTCAGGTTAGGGCCGGGGCAGCTGGGAACACTTCTAGGGTGAGGAAACGCTGGAAGTGAGAGGTTGGGCCAGCAGGTGGCTGAGGTGGCTAGATCTCACACAGCTGACTGCACTGCTCGAGCCTGAGACCCAGCAGCCTGAAAAGCACGCTGAGCTTGGGTGCATGTGTGAGTGTCCGAAATCGCAACAGGAGGTAATAGGGGTGTTCAAATAATAACTAGTCATCCAGCACAGTTCAAGTTAGGGTCCCAGCACGGGCAAATGGGGCTGAAGGTGAGCGGGACCAGTTCCTGACAGATCTGCAGACTGAAGAGGGAAACGCTCCACAGCGTTGAACGGCTACATCTGCCTTACGAATAAGCTTGACAGTCACGTCTTTTTCCTCCATAGAACAGAAAACAGGATATGCAAACGATCATACTGAATGGAACTGGCCTTTTTGGAGCAAGAAATAAGGCCTACTTCTTTTTTTTTTGAAGAGGTTTTTGCTATAGGGCGCGTGCGCTCGCCAGACAAAGAGAGACAGAGAGATAGAAAGCGAGAAATCACCCCCCAGGGGGGATGGCCACGCCGCAATCCCTTCTCCTCCATTCTCCTCTCGGGATCTTGGGCATGCACGCACATGCGCCCGGCATGAGTTTAAGCCACCAGGTCCGGGACGCGAACCGCGGTTGACTACGTAGGAGTCCAGCGAAATAGCCATTACACTAACTGCTGGTCCCAAAATAAGGCCTACTTCTAAGGGACCTCCTATTTCTCAGGACTCTGAGAAAGTATCAACCAGTGTGGCCGGTTCACAGAAAACTCAGTCCATTCTTCTGACATGCCAAATTTTCTACATCTGATTCCTTGGCTGGTACATGCCCAAGCCTTTGACATTCTTCTTCTCAGAGTACTTCTCCTAAACCATGGTGTTTTCCCTCCTAGCTAGGGCAAATCCAAGCTTTCCATTTTGCTATGGTCAATGACGGGGCTGGATCATCTCTTCCCTTGAAAGCTTTGGCCCAAATTAATAAATCTGGTGAAATGGCTTGGGAAGGCAGGTAAACATCCCATCATTCTCTTCCTCACTCCTATTTAGATGGGTACCTAAAAGGAGTCATGCCTGATCTTTGGTTGTTCAACCAAATTATTGTTCCTCTATTTCTCTTTCCGCCTCTGCTCCTGGGTAAGAGGAGCACATGGGGTCTGGGACCCCAATACCACTGGCTCAGTGGTACAAACTAAGATTTATGAAATAAGCGTCTTCTTTATATGACTCTTTAGGGTCCCCAGGCCAAGAGTTCTGGCTCTAGACTCAGAACATGGTCCCCACAGCTGGGCTGGTTCAGAAGTCAAAAAAGCAGGGCTACCACCCAATTTCTTTGATTTGTAAAGTGTATCTCTTCACTTCTAGAAAGGAAGCAGCTTTTAATGAGTCCTCCGCAGAAGGAAGCATATTCCATAGGTTCTAGAGGCCTGGACATCTATGGCTGTGCAAACCACAGCAGCCAGGATGAGGGGCTGGGAGTCTGATGAAACCTGGAGTGAATGTCAGCAGAGGAAGGCAGTGGGAGCTGGGGCTCCATCACCTGGCAGCTCCATCTCTATTCCTCAAATTCTGTCCAAAGTTTAAAGTATTGGGGTCCTAGCGTCCATGTGCTCCTCTTACCCAGGAGCAGGGGCAGAAAGAGAAATAGAAAGAATTAACCACTAATTTAGTTGAACAACCGAAGATCAGGCATGACTGCTTTTCGGTATCCTTCAAAATGGAAGTGAGGGAGAGAATGATGGGAGGCGATCACATTGCTGACACGTCACATCAGCTGGCACGCAAGCTTACATGAAGTGTGATGTGCTGCTCGGCTGCAGGGCCAGAGTCAGCACAGCAACTCAGATGGGGAACTGGGACCTTCTGTAGATGAAACTCTTAAGTAGACCCAGAACTCTTTCCAGAATTACTTCTCAGTCAGATCGTAAGTTTCCTCCCTCAGAGTGCAGCTCTAAGAGACACTCACAGGGCCACGCAGCTTCGCAGGCCAGCCCCCTTCTCTATGGTGGAGCTACTTGGGCCAAAGAGCAGTGTTAAGTTTCCAGGTCTGTCCTCACATATTTTTACATGGCTTGCTATAAAACGTTCAATAACATTCTGGCTCTTCTGTTCTAGGGATCCCTAAACTTCATTGGGGAGGAAATGTTAGACTCAGAGCAGCAGACTCCCCCTGCTGACTCCTGGTGGTTTTCAGGGCTGCTGCTCTGTGAAGGGATTCTCTCATTTCATAACTGCAGAGTGTGCATTCTGTACAACCCAGCCTGGACCAGAAGTGGGCTGCATGCTCTCCCTTCCTCTCCCTGCCACTCTTCTCCAAAGGAGTTCCGGGACTGGGTCAGAGAGCAGGGCTCAGAGAGTAAGAGACGGCTCCTCAGCACAGGAGGATCTGTACTTTAGTGCAAATGACGGTGCTGTGTGCGTGTGTCCAACACCGCAGCCACCAGGTGAGGAACAGCAGCTGGGCCAACAACAAACCTGTTCTCAAACTCACACTAGAGTTGGGCTCCTGGTCACGAGATTGCCCATGGGGGCTGAGACTGCACCCCTGGGCCAGGCACTGAATGCCCAGGCCAAAGTCCTGTAAAGATGAATAACATCTGAACGTGCTCTCCCACATAATATCGCCATGCTGTGAAGCAGAGGGTGTCTGTCGCCAGGAGACCTCAGGCTGTGACCCTGGTTCTGTACCGACTCCTTCTGTGACTTCAGACAAATCTCCCTGACTTCTCTGAGTCAGTTTCCTTACCTATGACACGGCAGTGGTGGCAGCTGCAGCTGTCGCTGACAGTACTTGGTCCTAAGTAGGTACTCAGTAGGTGTTTCGGATACTTGGAGAGCAATTCCCAATTGGCCCAAGGCTATGGGACACACGGGGTCCCTGGCTGATGAATGCATAGTGGCCCTCCTGAAATGGGCCTCGTGACCCACTCTCCTTGTGAGCGTTCCTCATTCTGTATGTTTATAACCCTACAGCCTTACCCCCGCCTGCTCACAACATCCATCATCTTCGCCCTGCCTCCAAACCCCTCTGTAAGTCACGTCAAGAAAAGGCTCAGGCGCCTCCTTTTCTGGATGACAACAGGGGCACTTTCCTCATTCTTAGACACGGTGCTAAGCCAGTCCTTCTTGGATTCTGTGTCTTGGATGAAGTCCAGAATAAAATGTAACCCCGAGGCAGAGGTCTGTCTCAAATCCTCCCCTCTCCTCAGGCACCCCACTGCCCTCCTTTTCTCTCTGAGAGCCCTGCTACCCACTCAGCATGTACACAGAATGACAGGACTGACATCTCCCCCAGTCTCATTTGTTCTACCTGGGGATTCCTGGCTATTGGGCTATTATCAGCAGGGGCCCCTAACAAGGCGATTAAGGCTAATTACAAAGAACCTAATTAACTGGATGAAACTGGTGCTGGAACAGTATCCAGAGGATAAATGTTACTGATCTGAGCTTCAGTTGCTGGGAAACTCTGGACTGTAGCTAATTTGGGGACAATCTATACTGAACCCAGGTGATTCAAGACACATAGGTAGAGGAGTGAAAGAAAATTCAGGTGCTGTATATTTTAGACAGCCTTTCTGTCATCATGTCAAAAATTTAAAAATTTTCTTAATTAAAAAATTTTTCTTTGATGTCATTATAACAGTTACGCACAAAAGACATGCTCTTTGTAGAAAAAGGAGGACTTTTTTGATACCAGATTTTCACTTCTGTGTAGGGTTTCCCGCAGTTGGTAAAAGTCCAAAGGTGTAGGCAAAGCAAGGTGCTACTGATGTCCCTCTGGGGCCAACGGGAGGGAGTTCTCAATCTGCTCCAGAATGGGAGCTTGTCCACTAGTACGTGCTGGGTCCGGTGAAGCAAGAGAGAAACTTTTCATTCAATTCCTGCCCTTGAGAGGACCATGATCTAGCTAGAGACAGGGGCTAAGAATGCCTGAAAGGTGAAATCAGACCTCTGTCTTTTGCATAGTATTCTCTGGAGTACGCAGTTCTCGCCTCATCAAACTGGGGCAGCTTCCAAGGTGGAGCCTTGGAATGGGTATTTCCTCTAGGTCTCCCCCATTTCCAGAGCTCATGGTAAGGTTTCAGGACCTACTAAGAACTTGACCATGGTGGGAGCCAGCAGCAGCCTCTGCTGAATCCTTGCCAAGAAGCCAGGGCCAGTTCTAATACTCCCTTCGCTCTGCACCCATCTACAGAAATGACCAGTTCAGTGGAAAAATCAAGGACGCTACAAGTAGCCCGCTAATCACAACCAGGTGCCCTCCCCGCCCTGACTTCCCCACCCAACGCAAGTGCTAACTGGAAACCAATGCCGACAACCACTGACCACACAAGGGTGTGGGAGGGGTGTGGTGCTCGGAGGGGGACAGAGGGCTGGGCCACGCATCCTGATGTAAACGGAGCGCCAGCAGCCAGTGCAACAGTTCCTTCCTTTGGCGATTTTGTACAAGGCCCATCTAGCTGGGCGAGCAGCGCTGAGGTGTGAGGGAGCTGTCCATCCCCCTGGCCTGTCTCCTGCTAGTGCGTCTCTCCGGGATCACAGCATCGGTCACTTTTTCTTCTTCTTACTAAATTGCTTGGGATGGAATGGGCAAGGAAAGCCTAGGAGCCCTGCTCCTCGAGCCCAGACTTGCTTCCCGCCAGGGCAGTCAGGTCTGGGAGGTGTGAACTCCCTTTCTAGACAAGTAGGAGCCTGGAGTGTGAATTCAGCACTGGGAGTTGGGGGGATAATACTGGTCACAGCCACTGGCCTGGAAGCCAAAGGAGACTGTGTCCAATGAGGCAGTAATTGAACCAATAGACGATCTCTACTAAGGTGCAATCCAACAGGGCTCAGCACAAGGCCAAAGCAGGGGGGCAGCACGGAGATGGGATTCACTGACCCCCCCCCAGAAGGGGGAGGGGGGTCTGGTGTGGGGGAAGGAGGTGGTGGTGGCTGGAGGCTGACATGTGATGAACTTCCACCCTCCTCTGTGGCCTGCTAAGGGGATAGAGTTGGGTCAGACTTTGGAGACCTTTTTGTTCATAATTCTATTTTTTTTCTATTATTATTATTATTTTTTTTTGAGAGGCTTTTGCTATAGGGCGTGTGTGCTCCCAGATAGAGACAGAGAGATAGAAAGTGAGAAATCACCCCCCAGGGGGATGGCCATGCCACAATCCCTTCTCCTCCATTCTGCTCTTGGGATCTTGGGCACGCACGCACGTGCACCCGGCGTGAGTCTAAATCACCGGGTCCGGGACTTGAACCACGGTTAACTACTTGGGAGTCCAGCGACATAGCCATTACACTAACTGCTGGTCCCCATAATTCTAGAAGGTTCTCTGGGGCCCAGTCTGTGATTACTTCCTAGAGAAGACAAGTGACAGACAGACATAAGCGAACACCCTAATCCTTTCACCTCAGCACCAGCTCTCTTTTCTCCAAGGGGTGAAATGATTCCAGAAAGTAAGAGAGACCTTCCTGGGCTCTGGTCTGCCTGTGGGTGAAGAGGGTAGGGGATGAGCAAAGGATTCACTAGGAACCCCTAACCCTGAGAAATAATCAACTGACTTTAGCAGGGTTTAGGGCCGCTTGTTTCAATTAGTATATCTGTTTGTTTTGTTTGGGAGTATGTGTGGCTTCCGGTCCATAAGTTTTCAACCTTGTCTACATCATGATACATACAAATAGTACTTGTTTGGTACAATGGGAAGACTGGAGGGCAGCTGCACCCAGAAGACGATGCTCACAACTGGAGCTGGCCTCCAGCCACCCCACATCTCACAGCACATAGTGGGCAGCACCTTGTAGCCAAGCTACGGTCTCACCCGCTATGCAGGCAATCAAACTTGAGACAGACGCTAGGAGGTTGGACAGTATGCTGGGGACGAATGGGTATGATGATGCTGGGAATTAAGGAGAACTGAACTGTTTCCTTGGCAGACTAGGGAGAACTCCCACATCTTTCTACCCTCACTTGGGGCAGACACCAAGCAGGAAATGGTAGAGACAAGATTAAGAAACTGCCTCTTTAGTCCACTAGTTAAATGATTAATTTTTTTCTTTCTTTTTTGTTTTTTTTAACTCACCAGAGAGTGTGAACACTCGCTAGAGAGTGATACAGAGAAAGCACCCTTCCCCCTGTGGAGCATGGTCATGGTGGAATCCCTTCTCCATTTCTCAAATGTATTGGGGTTTAGGGCACATGTGCACATGTGCCTGGTGTGTTTTTCAAGCTGGAAGGTCCAGGACTCAAACTACCCAGAGTCCGTGTATTTAGCACCTGCTTAGGCCAGGTCTGCCTAAGGCACTAAAGAAACCCTCAAGGGATTAAAATTCTGGGCCACGCATCCTGATGTAAACGGAGCGCCAGCAGCCAGTGCAACAGTTCCTTCCTTTGGCGATTTTGTACAAGGCCCATCTAGCTGGGCGAGCAGCGCTGAGGTGTGAGGGAGCTGTCCATCCCCCTGGCCTGTCTCCTGCTAGTGCGTCTCTCCGGGATCACAGCATCGGTCACTTTTTCTTCTTCTTACTAAATTGCTTGGGATGGAATGGGCAAGGAAAGCCTAGGAGCCCTGCTCCTCGAGCCCAGACTTGCTTCCCGCCAGGGCAGTCAGGTCTGGGAGGTGTGAACTCCCTTTCTAGACAAGTAGGAGCCTGGAGTGTGAATTCAGCACTGGGAGTTGGGGGGATAATACTGGTCACAGCCACTGGCCTGGAAGCCAAAGGAGACTGTGTCCAATGAGGCAGTAATTGAACCAATAGACGATCTCTACTAAGGTGCAATCCAACAGGGCTCAGCACAAGGCCAAAGCAGGGGGGCAGCACGGAGATGGGATTCACTGACCCCCCCCCAGAAGGGGGAGGGGGGTCTGGTGTGGGGGAAGGAGGTGGTGGTGGCTGGAGGCTGACATGTGATGAACTTCCACCCTCCTCTGTGGCCTGCTAAGGGGATAGAGTTGGGTCAGACTTTGGAGACCTTTTTGTTCATAATTCTATTTTTTTTCTATTATTATTATTATTTTTTTTTGAGAGGCTTTTGCTATAGGGCGTGTGTGCTCCCAGATAGAGACAGAGAGATAGAAAGTGAGAAATCACCCCCCAGGGGGATGGCCATGCCACAATCCCTTCTCCTCCATTCTGCTCTTGGGATCTTGGGCACGCACGCACGTGCACCCGGCGTGAGTCTAAATCACCGGGTCCGGGACTTGAACCACGGTTAACTACTTGGGAGTCCAGCGACATAGCCATTACACTAACTGCTGGTCCCCATAATTCTAGAAGGTTCTCTGGGGCCCAGTCTGTGATTACTTCCTAGAGAAGACAAGTGACAGACAGACATAAGCGAACACCCTAATCCTTTCACCTCAGCACCAGCTCTCTTTTCTCCAAGGGGTGAAATGATTCCAGAAAGTAAGAGAGACCTTCCTGGGCTCTGGTCTGCCTGTGGGTGAAGAGGGTAGGGGATGAGCAAAGGATTCACTAGGAACCCCTAACCCTGAGAAATAATCAACTGACTTTAGCAGGGTTTAGGGCCGCTTGTTTCAATTAGTATATCTGTTTGTTTTGTTTGGGAGTATGTGTGGCTTCCGGTCCATAAGTTTTCAACCTTGTCTACATCATGATACATACAAATAGTACTTGTTTGGTACAATGGGAAGACTGGAGGGCAGCTGCACCCAGAAGACGATGCTCACAACTGGAGCTGGCCTCCAGCCACCCCACATCTCACAGCACATAGTGGGCAGCACCTTGTAGCCAAGCTACGGTCTCACCCGCTATGCAGGCAATCAAACTTGAGACAGACGCTAGGAGGTTGGACAGTATGCTGGGGACGAATGGGTATGATGATGCTGGGAATTAAGGAGAACTGAACTGTTTCCTTGGCAGACTAGGGAGAACTCCCACATCTTTCTACCCTCACTTGGGGCAGACACCAAGCAGGAAATGGTAGAGACAAGATTAAGAAACTGCCTCTTTAGTCCACTAGTTAAATGATTAATTTTTTTCTTTCTTTTTTGTTTTTTTTAACTCACCAGAGAGTGTGAACACTCGCTAGAGAGTGATACAGAGAAAGCACCCTTCCCCCTGTGGAGCATGGTCATGGTGGAATCCCTTCTCCATTTCTCAAATGTATTGGGGTTTAGGGCACATGTGCACATGTGCCTGGTGTGTTTTTCAAGCTGGAAGGTCCAGGACTCAAACTACCCAGTGTGGTATCCAGTTCCCTTAACCACTAGGCCAAGGGGTCAGCCCTAAATGGTGGATCTCTTGTTGCATGTATCTACTCTGTGCATGCCTAGTTCCAAGAGTTGCCATGCGCTGATGGTGACTTCCAGGCAGTCACTGTGGGCTTGCTTGCTTAGCTGAGTGGCTCCGGGCCTCTCTACTATGTGTGGACAGGAAAGCTGGCTCATGAGAGCCCATTAAGTAAGGGAAACAGTGGTCGGGAAAGGCAGCCCCCAGAGAGCACTCCATTACTTGTAGAGATGCCCTTACCTTAGGTCAGATATGGCCTCCAGGACCAAACCCTCGAAAAGGTATTTATTACCAGGTCTCCAAGTCCGTGTATTTAGCACCTGCTTAGGCCAGGTCTGCCTAAGGCACTAAAGAAACCCTCAAGGGATTAAAATTCAGAGAGCATTGGAAGATTCAGGTCCTTCTGAAATAGAGAACTGAGGCAGGTTCACGGAGACTCTCAGAATGGACAGGTTTACCAGAGCTAAAGGAAATGCAGGTGGTGACCTCGGCTTCATTTGTTACCTCTTAGGCTCCAAACTAGTTTCCCTTCTCTTCATGATTTTCACTCCTTTCAAATGTCGAAGGTGTCTTTAACTTCCTTCTTACTCATGGTGTATAAAGTCTTCCTCCTGCCATTGGTGTGACCCATCATTTAATAACCTTCTCCTCAGACGCCAAGCAAGTGGGACTATGTCTGTCATGGTCACTACTGAGTGTTACACAATAAGTGTTCAATAAATACTTACTGAATAAATAATAATGGCTACTGGGATGTGCCAGGCATTGGGTTCCATTGCTGCTCTTCACGAAAATGCCACAAGGGATGGAATATAAGACCCACTTTATAGGTGAGGAAATAAGGATGCAGAAGGTCAGGGGGCTCAGCCAAGGGGTGCAGCTATGCTCTGAACCCACATCTATTGATTCCAAAGCCAGGGGGATCCTGATCATTACGGCTCCATGCTATAATCTTTGCGCCTCTTTGCTCTGGTGTACTGGTTTCACTGTCACATGGGCAGGCACTGTGCACTGTCACCCAGGTCCTGGGACACCCATGAAGGTCAGGAAGTCACACAAAAGCCTGACAGTGCCAGGCCAACAGACACAACTGTCCCCACCAGCTGTGCCCCAGAATGCCTTGAGATCACAAGTGATGATTAGGCCAGAACTGGTTATCTACTATTAAAAAGCGACACAACCAAACATGCAAGCAGCCACTCTCAGGAAGGAACAGGGCACGGGGGCCCCGGCACCTACCGGCATAGTGGTAATTTGCTAAAGGATGACATTTTAACCTGACTGGCTTCCGTAGGAGCAGCATTTCCAGAGCAGCCTGTAGAGCCAGGAGAGAGAAAGGACAAGAGTCAGTCATAGGCCTGCGTGTCCTCAGAAGACGATCTTCTCAAAGAGAGAAAGGGATGAGTGATGCATACCCTAGGAGAGGGGGCATTAGAAAGAAAACCAGAGGGAGGCGACACCCTAACTGGAGGGAGACACCCTAACTAGCGGGAGACACCCTAATTGGAAGACTCATCATTGTTAACACCTTCCTCAGCTCATGCCCAAGCCGGCTGGTCATATCACAAAAAAACACAGGTGGCAGCTGCGACTTGAGGTCTGTCCCTGATGAGAGCCCGCCAGCCACAGATGGGTGCAGCCTCCTCTGAATGGGGGCTGAGACTCTGGGGTAGGGCTCTGAGGAAATGAGTGGGCGATTTGTGACTGTTTTACAGAAAAATCACATGTTTCATGACAACTAAACATAAACAGCTGTATTAGTAATAACTGTGCTACACTCTGTCCATCCAGAGAGCCTGGTTAAGTCAACCCTTTCAAATCTGCCTCCTTCAGCTTCACAGGCTTTTTAAGAAAGGCTGTGAGCAGAGTGGAGCAGTGGTTGGTGTAAGGGCAAAGTAAGGCCTAGAATCTGGCCACTCCAAGTGTGGCCCACAGCCTCATAGCATAGCATCACCTGGGAACTGATTAGAAATGCAGAACCTGGAACCAGCAGATGGCATAATAGCTACATTACTGGACTCCCACATAGTCGCCCACCGTTCCAGTCCTGGACATGGTGGCTTAAAACTCATGCTAGGTGTGTGTGAATGCTTGCCCCAAATCCCAAGAGGAGAATGGAGAAGGGATTACAGCATGGCCATCCCCCTGGAGGTGATTTCTCACTTTCTGTTCTCCTTGTCTCTCTGGCAATAACACACACCCTATAGCAAAAATCTTTCTTAAAAAAGAAAGGAAGAAATGCAGAACCTGGGCCAGCAGGTGGCATGGTGGTTAAAGCACTGGATCTCATATGGCCAACTCTGTGGTTCAAGTCCCAGACCCAGTGGCCTGAAAAACACACCAGGTGCATTTTGCGTGCAGGCCCAAAACCCTAAGAGGAGAGGGGACGGTAGTGTGGTTATTCCTCCTGACAAGTGATTTCTCACTTTGTCTCTGTTACTGTCTCTCTCCAGTGAGCATAGTTGCCCTATGGCAAAAATCTAAAAAAAAGGAAAGGAAAGAAATGCAGAATCTTGGGTTTCATCTCAGACCTGCTGAATGAGAATCTGTCTTTCCCAAGACTCTCCTGGTGACTTGTGTGCACTTTGAAAGTTCAAGAAGTGCTACTCTGCAAAACGCTAATCTCAAAGGGTTAAAAGTATTTCTCCAACAGTCTAGAAAATACTTGAATGATATTGTAGTATTGGAACATTTGTTTATTCACATTTTCATAAAAACCAAAAGCAGGAGGCTAGATAAGAAGAATCACAAATTTACATACAGGGGAAACTGAGTGACTGAGTGATTGGGCCAAAAGTCTAGGCTGAGCAGATCAGGTGTCAGCTCTGATTCTGGGAAGGTAGCACCAAGGCTCTGAGTGAAATATGTGAGTGGGGGAAGAATGGAACAAGTTGGGGTGGACAGTAACACTTCTTTTTGGTGAGAGGAGAGTTCTATACACATTAAACTGTGGCCAATTTCCACAGTGGGGAAAACCAATCAGTAGAGTGTGATGGGCTATTTCAGGTCAACTCTAGCTTCAGTAAGGCCTTCCACCTCCATCTGTGGAGACCTAGTGTTCTGATGTGCAATACAAGACAGGTGAAAAGAGATACTAATTTCCTAGAATAGATATGTCTACAGTTATAAAGTAGGAACAGATGTGTAGACAGAAGTCCAACTGGAGAGTTTTTCTGCAGGCTTTCAGATCCTGAGATAATGAATGGAGGCATGTTGACTGGTCATCATTTTACGAATTGGTTGTATGGGACATGGGGCGATACAATTACTTGGGAAAATGTTCTTTACAATTCTTGGTTCCTTACCATCACATCACCTTTGGCCTCGAAGAGAGAGTGCAAAGCAAATTCAGAATTGGTCCCTCCACCTGGCAATGCACTTGAACAGCACAAATTCAGGAGATTCTCCACTGTTGGGAACAAGGAGAAGCTACTGCATCAGAGAGGGCTCAGTATCATGTGAAAAAAAAAAACCCACAACAATCCTGGAGTCAGGGATCCCAGGGAGAGTCAAGTCACACCCATCCAGCTCTTCCCACACGTCAGTACCTCTTTGCTGAAGGTCCTGGTTTTCCAGCTCTGGCCAGGGCTTCCATACCAGTGTGGCCTTGTGTGTATCCTGGGCCAGGGCAGAGACATCCTGGAGTTCTGGGATCTCTGCTTGGAATCTCAAGCCAATGTTGATGCGTCTTTAATGACAAGAAGAGAAACAACAATGTGGTCTTCAATTTAATGGCCTCGGCCAAGGGCAACTGTCAGGAACACGAAGAAGAAAACTAGTTCCTGCTGCAAGAAGAATGCAGAGGCATTTCCTCACAGTGTGACCCTGAGATTCCAGGCATAGCCTTTTCATCGGCATAAAGACCAACTTTAAGATGGGAGAGAGATGTCGCAGGGAACAAAAGAGCAGTCTACATTGGGCTCCATAGCTCCCTATAACTAGGAGCAAGAGAGTGGCTAATTCTAAGGGAACAGCTGCATCACAGAAACCAGGGGAAAAAAGGACACATACGAAGTGTTTATTTCACTTTTCATCCCTTTATACCACTTCCACATACATTATCCCATCCGAATCTCATAAAGATCTGTGAAGTAAGCAAGGCAGTAATAAATATTTCCATTGAGTATGAGTCAACCCAAACCAAGAAAGATGAACTCAATCAAGATCAAATAACAACATTAGGTCAGAACTCAGATTTTCTGATTCCAGACTCAATCTACTCAGCTGGCCTCTTTTGTGAGCTGATTCATGGAAACCACCACCTTTTCTCCTTCATAATACTCCCCAGTGTCCGTGTAGGATACAAGCATTCAATAAACCCATTTAAAATACTGGCCAAGAATCTGAGAGGGGATGGAGGAAGCCAGGGCATTTGGAAGGAGCTTTTAGATAGCTAGGCATCCCAAGAGAAATGACTAAATGTCTCTGCGGATGTGAAAACATGTGGCTTCAACCAGCCTGTCCTGTGTGGCCAGAGAGTGATGTGAGGTTCTCTGAACACAGGGCCTCATGCTATTATGATTCACTGAATCTTTGGCAAAGGCCTCGTGATGTTGGCAACTCTAGGGAACGAGCAGTACTCAAGAAATACTATGATCCTACTGTACTTTCTACAACTTCTCTCAGCGGCCATTCTGATCACAGAAGTGTGCTAACTACACTTCTCAAAGCTCTTGGTCCCCTTCTTCAGCTGAGACTTCTGTTCTAAAGAATAATTGGCTTTTCCTTACGGTTCAACATCCACAGTCTGCTCTCCAGGCCCTGGGGTGATGGTCACGTTGCCATCAATGCTGTCTGAAACACAAAAAGCAGAGGACACTGGTCAACAGGGGTAGGGGATTGAAGAAACTAAAGCAAATGAGTGCTTACCTGGCCAGTCATAACAGGGCTCCTCTCCTACCCAAGCCTTGGCAGAGTTACCCCCCAGTCTCCAGGAGCTGGTGGAGAGTGGGGCTAAAGAGTCACCTGCTTCCTGCACAGGGAGATGTCCCACATTGGTCAACTTTCCTGTCTGGTTCTTTTTATTTTGTTTTGGCTATAGGGGCAGACCCTAGGAGGAGAGAGGGGTAAAATGAGAAAGCACCCCCCTTGGGGGGGTGGTTGCTCTCCGATCCCTTCTCCTCCATTCTTTGGGAATCATGTAACTGCCATGATTTTCAAGCGACTGTTCTAGGACTGCAACCATGGTGGCGATGTGGGATCCTGAGGCCTTAACCACCATGCCAGTAGCTAGCCAGGTCATATGGTTTTAATGTAACTATTCTTGCTCCAGAAAGAGGTCCTGGCTACAGGCCTCTCCCGTGGGATTTCTATGCAGCACGCTAAACGTCAAGGCTTCTGCTCACGTAATAGCTGATGGTTTGCATACACCCACTTAGCACACGGGTTCTGTGTCTCACAGGCCATTCTCGGCAGCCTTCCCATGAGCATGCTGGGACTCGGTCCTCGTCCCAGGAAGACAGGCGCCATCACTTTTCGCGCTGATCTCCCAGTGAGACCACGCTCCCTTGAGGACAAGGGCTATTGTAAGTACTCCCTGGCCTCTGGCACCGTGTGTGGGACCCGCAGCGGATACACCCCACAGCCTGTGAGCTACACGCTACCACCAGACAGACAGACAGACAGGGCGGCCTGCGGCAGCACCCGGCGGCACCCAGCTGCACGGCCGGGGCGGCAGGGGCGACTCACTGGAGCGGCACAGCAGCACCCGCGGCGTGGGCGTCAGGGGCGTGAGGGGCAGCTGCGGGTGGGCGCCCGGGCCGTGCCCCGACACCAGGACATTGCTGAAGAGCCCCGAGCCCTGGCGCACCGGGCTCAGCATGGGCGGGGGCGTGTAGGGGGGCAGCTCGTGGCCGGGCTCCAGCAGCAGGTGGTCGCCGAGGACGCGCGGCGAGCGCAGCTGGCTCTGGTACAGGGTGGCGCCCGACGGGGCGGGGTGCGCGTGGTAGGAGGGCGGCGGCGGGATGAAGAGCGGCTCGGGCCGGTGCCGGAACTTCTTCCTCTCCTGCACCGTCTTGAGGGGCTCGTCCTTGGGCACGGCCGGCGGCTGCTTCCTGGGGGCGTCCTAGGGCGGGACGAGCGGGCTGGCTCAGCGCCCGGGCTGCCCCACATCCACCTCGGGCAGCGGGTTCGGGGCCTGCCCGGGGAGCTGACAGGGCTGTCACGGCCCTGCTCCCCGGCCCGCCCTCTGAGGCCTCTCGGGACATGGATGTGGCCCCAGCCCGCGCCCTGTCACAGGGTCCCGATGTGCCAC
>NW_006159716.1:1875432-1883626 GCF_000334495.1 Tupaia belangeri chinensis | reverse complement strand
GGGCCGGGAGCCGGGTGGCAGGGCCGGGCCGGGGCTGGTACCTGTGGGCCGGTGCGCGCAGGCTGAGGAGCCCCCTCAGGCTTGCAGCTCCGGACTCCTGTGCCCAGGGTGGCGCCTGACTGGGAGGCAGCAGGGGGTGATGGGAAGGGCAGGCCGAGGTCATGTGACCAGCAGCTCAGCCCATGTGACCCGGGCCAGGGAGCCCCTCAGCTGCGGCTCCTCCTGCCTCCAGCACCCTGGGCTCACCCTCTGCACCTCCGGGAGGCCGTGGGGAGGCCGTGGGGAGGCGGAGGTGCGGAGGCTCCGGGTGCAGCTTCCCAGCCCCGCTGCTCCCCGGCTCTCCTCAGGCTCTCCTGCCAACCTGCCTCCTCCCGCCCACGGGCTCCTCAGCGAGGCCCAGGCTGAGGAGAATGGGGGGAGCCGGCCCGGGACTCGACGCCCTGTTCCCAGGGAACTGACGGGCCATCTGAGCACGCGGAGACCGCCCATCTCAACGCTGCACTGCATCCTGGCCTCCATCACGGCCCGGGCCTCTCACCAGCCTCCCGTCCTGTCACTTCAGCTCCGAATTCCAGTTCGCTGAGCCCCTGGCTAGAAGAGCCTCTCACGTGGGTGTCACTAGAGAGGACCACGTCAGGTGTCCCACCTACGCCCTGCGCTTGACAAAGCTCCTGCCCTTGGAGAAGGGTGAGAGCACGCGTGAGTCCGACCCCCTCGGGGGCAGGGGAAGAAGCCGAGGCTCCTCAGAGACTGGGGGCAGTCTCCGCTGCCCTACGGCAGAGCTGGGATTAGAACTCAGGGCTCTTTCTTCAACATTCTCATTTCTTTGTTTGTTTGTTTTTTGGAGGTTTTCGCTATAGGGCGCATGCGCTCGCCAGACAGAGAGCGACAGACATAGAGACAGAAAACGAGAAATCACCCCCCAGGGGGGATGGTCACGCCGCAATCCCTTCTCCTCCATTCTCCTCTCGGGATCTTGGGCACGCACGCATACGCGCCCGGCGTGTTTTAAGCCACCGGGTCTGGGACGCGAACCGCGGTCGACTACGTGGGAGTCCAGCAACATAGCCATTACGCTAACTGCTGGTTCCCAACATTCTCATTTCTTTACATCAAACGCCAGGACCTTGTTCACACTTACTCAACCCCCCCTACATGCTTCCACTTTGGCCTGTCTCCATTTACAATCTCTCTCTCACGCTTCCATCATGCCAAGCTCATATCTTCCTTCAAATCCCTGCTCGTCTAATGACGATCTCCAGAGCAAACTCGACCAAACTTCTCTAGGCCCTTCACTGCCCCAGGAGGATTGTCAGGCTTCCATACCCAGGACATCCTGTGGTTTTGGTCTGCCCTTGTGTTTCTCTCACATAGCCAGATGGGAGTGTGTGTGTGTGTGTGTGTGTGTGCATACATGCACACATTACCTGGGATTCTGACCCCTGTGTGACTAGGAACCCTTGATTAAGAGTTCTCCAAGGGCTGGGGCCAGCAGCTGACATAGTGGTTATGTCACAGGACTCCCATGTGTCCGACTGCGATTTGAGTCCCAGACCTAGTGGCTTGAAAATCACACATCAGGTGCGTGTGCGTGCGTGCCCAAAATCCAGGGAGGAGAATGGAGAAGTGATTATGGCGTGGCCATTTCCCCCCCCACCCCCCGGGGGTGATTTCCCACTTTCCCTCTCACTGTCTTTGTCTCTCTCTCCCTGCCAAGTGCACATGCCCTAAGACAAAACAAACACACAAACAAAAACAACAACCAGAAAAACCAAAAAAAAAACCCCAAACTCTTAAAAACAAAACAACAGTTCTCCAAGGGTAGAAACAATGTTTCTCCCTCCAAACCAGGAACTGCCCTGGGCAAAGAGGAAGCTTGGCTATATCATTTCATCTGTCTGCCTGTTGCTGACCCCAAGTCCTGCCAGTTCAGGGGAATCTTTATCTACAGAGGTTTTCCAGCAGTCTCTCCTCTTCCCTAAGCCTTGATAGTAAGCGAACAAATCTGAAGGTTCTTTCTGGATTTTTCTAGTTCTCCTTGTTTGTCCCAATCCTACCTTCACGCTTTCTGGAGACCCAGGAGCCACCTATGGTGTAAGGACAAATATAACCCACTCTTCAGTTTATGGGGACAGGATAGGTCTCATAGTGCCAGCCACTGAGGTCATACACTCTCCAGGGTGAGAGAGAAAGAGAGAGAGAGAGGGAGAGAGAGAGAGAGCGCTCTGCCCCAAAACCAAGCTAAGCTGCTTGGATGAAGCTGTTAGAATTTGAGAAAGAGAAGGAAAAATTAATAGTGAGCAAGAAACACAAATCTCTTTGCTTTCCTGAGACTGTGGGTGGGTGGCTCTCTGTGGAACTGTAATCCTTTGGGAACTTTAGTGAATCAGGTTCTCCAGGGTATTTCCCCAGGTGTGAGGTTGTGCTGTGGAACGTATTAAGCTTCTGGCAAGGTCAACCACAGGAACAGATGCTAGGCTAGTGCCCAGAGGCCCTGCTGTCCCAGGGGCTACTGCTTTGGTTGCTGGATCTGGGGAAGTCTGGAGATCTTAGGGAAGGGCCCTGGGCAACAGCCACCTATTATCTGGGACTGAAGTATCTCCATATTTTAATATCTGATATAACTGTATTGGTGATCATTGGAAGTATCATCTCGATTTAAGCCTGAGAGCACCCAAGGTCTCTCGGAAGCTAACCCAGACCACTAGCCTGGTAGAGTAACAGATGTTTAGTGGGCATCAGGCAGTGTGGGTGAGGATGGACTGCCCAAGGTGAGAGTAACAGATGTTTAGTGGGCATCAGGCAGCGAAGGTGAGGATGGTCTGCCCAAGGTAGCCAGGGAGCTTGGCTGCATCTGAGCTCAGGGCAGTGACTCCGGGAGAGCTGTCCCCATCTCCAAGAAAGCAAAGGGATGACCCCACCCCAGGCAGGCGGGGCAGGGCAGCAACTCACAGCAGGCTTGCGGGGGGCAGCCCCTTGGGGTGAGTGTGGGGGAGAGAGGGTCATCCTCACGAGCACAGGCATCTCGTCGTCCGACATGGAGCTGGCTGGCTTGTCTCTGGCGGAAGGGGCGGCAACGGCGCTGTTGGTGAACCCCTGAGAGCTGGGCTTGGGCGGGAGAAGCTTGACAGGGACAGACACGGGCATGACCATAGGCGTGAGGCTTTCTGCCTCGGGAGGGAGCTGCGGCGGAGGCGGAGGCGGAGGCGGCAGTGGCGGCTGGGGCTGAGGCGGTGGAGCCTTCTCTCCTTCCTCCTACACAGACAATAAAGGCTTTGATCCTGGGCTGAGAGCAGCTCTCACAAGCACTCTGCTTTTCCTGAAAGGTTCCAGGACATCGGGCATGGGTGACAGAGAGCCACTGCAGGGTGGTTTCCCTCCTGCAACTCTGTGTCTCTCGGCCCAGGGGATGCCAGCTGGGAGAGGACAAGACCATCCATTGTATTTCTACATTTAAAACATCTTGACCATGTGTCACTTGTTGGGTAAAATATTCCTTTTTCTTGTGGTAGTCATTTCTATTACAGAAAAGGACACGGACTCATAACCAGTCAATAATAAAAAATTTTAAAAAAAGAGTATGATCTTGTGCAGGAGCTTTTAATTCTATGGGTTTCTGTTTATTTATCTGTCAAATGGAAATTGACATTCCATTCTAAATTTTATTCAGGTTAAGAAACCGCATGGAAAATGCACAACATGTTGCTTTTTAAAAAGTAGAGACAAAAACTCTTTGATCTGGCATGGCCAGGAAGTCGAGTGATTTGGGGAATCTAAAATTTAGGATAACAGAAAGTTAATCCCATAGATTTAAATTAAGATCAACAATATTCAAAGAATTCTGAGAACATTCTTTGAATTTTAATCTAACTCTAAAACTCATGGATAGTTTACCACCTGGATAATCCGGATGGTATTTAAGGATCTTTGGATGCTAGAGCCAAACCCCATTGCGCTGGTGGACAGAAAATTCTGGCCGAGTCCGATGGTTATATCAGCTTTGCCTGGCCATTGCACGCTGACCTGGAAGGTCCAAGTGGTCCTGATCAACACTTCTAGGTGCTGCAGGCAGCAGAAGTTTAAAAATAATATTCTATTTCCATGTTTTCCTTTGCTATCTTCTTCAGGGGACAGAGAGGTCAGGATCCCTTAAAAGGATTTCTAGCACCTCCGTTTTGGACCTTTGTTCATAAAACCAGAAAGGCGGGGGCTGTTTGACCTGGCTGGCTTCCAGTGTCAAAGCTCAGGCATTCCCATCGTGGGAGGGCCGTGCCTCCCCAGGTGCCCCGTGGGGCTCACATCACGCTATCTAAAGGCAGCAAAGCAAAGCAAGCAGCACATGGCCTGGGAAGGACTGGGGATGGGCTCCTGCTGACCTGTTTGAGGCTGGGGGAGGCTCTCATTCCCCCATGGGACCGCATGTGGCCATTCAGGGCAGGCAGGCTCTTGAACTCCTTCAGGCAGATGGAACACGTCAGCTTGTTCTTGGCATCAAACTGTTCCCCAAACACTCCTTTGGGTTGGCCACTGCTCAAGGGTAGGGTCAAAGAGGGAGGACACACACATGTTGAAGAAAGGGAAATAGCAATTTACCGGAAGACCTCCAGACCCACAATGAGCCCAATGTATTCATCCAATGCGCCCATGTCCCTGGCCCTACTTGCACCATCCCAACACCTTTGAGAATTACGCCCAATTCACAGAAGAAAAATGGAGGCTCAGGGTGGGAAAGGGCTTTCTTAATGTCACACAAGAGTTAAATAAAATGGCATTTATTTCAGGCCTTCAGGCACTGGGTCTTTCCATCTATGGCTTATTACCCTTCCAGGTCAGCTTGAACACACCTCCTCCAGAAGCCTTCCCTGGGAGATTGCTTGTCTAAGTCCTGTGGGGAGCTTCCACATTGCATGTTTCAGAGTTTATCAGGTTCTGGCTACATTTTTTTTTTTTTTCTAAAGAGAGATTTTTGCTATAGGGTGCATTTGCTCACCAGAGAGTCAGAAAGCGAGAAGTCACCCTCCAGGGGAGACGGCCACACCACAATCCTTTTCCTCTGTTCTCCTCTCAGGATATTAGGCACGTGCACGCACCCAGCGTGAGTTTCAAGTTGCCAGGTCTGGGACTCGAACCACAGTTGACTATGTCCAGCAACATAACCGTTACGCCATCTGCTGGTCCCAGGTTCAGGCTAAATCTTTAATTAGATATTTACCATGCCCTTGAGGGGAGGAAGCAAGTCTACACTATTCACTGGTGGATCCCCAAAGCCTAGCTCTATGCCCAGCACACAACAGACACTCAATAAATCCTCACTGAATGAATGGATGGATAGTGGTCAGAACAGGGGCTTTGGAGACAATCCTACTATTTGATGTGTAATCTTGAGCTCTCTGAGCCTCGCTTTGTCATTTGCAAAATAACAGCTGATATTTATTGAGTACTTACTGTTGGGTTGTCGGGAAAATCATGATGCATTTTTGCAAAGAAAAATACATCACGACTTTTCTGACAACCCAATATTTACTAGCACGTGGGAATCACACCTACCTCACTGGGCGACTCTACTTCACATAATACATAGTGCCTAGAACATAGTAAGCACCCCAACATAAGAGCTGCTATTATTATTCCTGTATATTTCTTTGAAAAATTGACTTTGAATTTGGAACCAAATCATGACAGACAACCCAGGAGAAACTCCCAGTCCACCAGTCTCTCCAAACACCAGCAAACCTTCACCCATCCTACCTTGACTCGGGGGACCCAGGCTGGACTCTCCCATCAGGTAGGTGCATCTAATTTTGAGCCAAGCAGATCACCGAAAAAAAGAAGAAAGAGAAAAAAAAAATGCATTTCTGAAGGAACAAGTCCTCAGGTGGAGGAAACAGCAGGGACTACCCTTCTAAGCCTCTTTTTTTTTTATTAAATAACTTTTTAAATAAATTTTAAATTTTATTTAACTCTATTTATTATAATTTGACCAGAGAGGAATAAGAGAAAGAGAGAAAGCAAGCCACCAGTTCCAGGACTTGAACCGTGGTCAGCCATGTGGGAGTCCAGGGCCCTCAACCACGCCCCTGCTGGCCCCTCAAGCCTCTTGCTACATGCCTGGCACTGACCTCTCCACCCACGCCTCTGCTCTTTCTTACCTGATTTCCCTTAACTGCTCTCTGACTTGATGCCACCACCCCAGTCCTGGAGCTGCTGCCAGCCCAAGCCCACCAGGGTGCAAGCTCACACTTTGATCCCTCCTGCTCCCCCAGTGCACCCACTCCATGCACAGACAGGCTCCATGGCCACAAGGGACACAGAAAGCACTGGCTGACACAGCATCATGCCGGGAGACCTGCTTTTTTTTATCTGTGGCCATGTCATCTCATTCTCACACTCACAAAGGCTCTCAGTCACTCCCGGGTCAGAGCCCACAAAACGAGGTCAAGGGAAGTTTGCCTCTGGTCTCTCCTCTCCATGAGAGCCCTGTCCCACCCAACCAGTTCCTCTCTGGGGTCCCCTCCTTCCCAGACCCTGTTGTCATGTGAGAATAAGATGCCAACGTGTGAACAGTGCCCAGCACACAGTAGGTTTGTTTGTGGTCAAATATCTTGGAGAATTAATCAAAGGGTAGTGACCACAACCCACAGGCAGAATCTGGCCTGCAACCATGTTTTGTTGGGCTCCACTGTTTTAAAAATTCTGAATGAGAATGCCATTAGACGGAGCATCAGCCCTTTAGTCTACCAGTTACCACCAGTCTCTACTGTCTCATAACAGCCCACTTTGCTTAGTCATTTAACTAGCCTGGATCCTGTGGGCAGCCAAAGTTTTTGTCTCTGAAATACCCATAGTGTCTCCTTTGGAGATTCACTGGCAATATTAAAAGCCCTAAGAAGCCCTGCAGTATAACAATGTTTCTCTCTCTCTCTTTCTTTTTTTTTTTGCTATGGGTATGTGTGCTCACCAGACACAGAGAGAGAAAGAAGGAAAATGAGAAATCACCTCCGAGAGGGAGTGGCCAAGCCACTCTTCCATTCTCCTCTGGGGATTCTTGGCACGTACACACATGCACCCAGCATGATTTTCAAGCTGCTGGGTCTGGGACTCAAACTGTGCAGCTGGACATGTGGGATCTAGCATCCTAATCTCCATGCCACCAGCTGGTCCAGTAAAATTTCATTTTAAGAAATATATTAACCCAATATTGTTTCCGGCGTCATAGCCACTAAACATTCTGTGGAACTGCGGTTCTGAGCAAAACACTTTCGAGAAATGCTGCCCTAATGTGGTTTCCCTTCCAAATACGGACCTATTTCATAGGGAAATAGATCCAAAGAGGGTGAGACACCCCCACTGTGTGATCCCCTAGCACCTGACTCCAGGTCTTAATCATTACATGAATCATTTAGGACATGATACGGTATTCTGGCCATCTACTTAGTAAGATTATAAGGTCCATGGGCAAAGAACTGAATCAACTTATTTTGCATTCCAAGCGCTTGGCACAGGCATGGTACATGTGGCTTAACATTTGTGAAATGAATAAAGAACGGAAGGGTTGAAGGAATGGGAAGAAGATTGGGCCCTCCCAAAACTCAGCCCTAGCCGAGCCTATAGCACACTGAGATATCGGGAGAAACTCCCACAGGGAGAATACCTGGGGCCACATGGCACTGGGAGACAGCTGCTGATGCTGGGGTCCCATGTTGTTGAGGTGGGCTCCACTGGGGGACAGGAGCGGCCGATGAGGGAGGGCGCTGCTGACCCGGGTCAGGTCTGAGCTTGCTGGGTCTCCCATCCCTGTATCAGGAGGCCCCAAGTCCCCATGGGAGCTCAGCATGGCCTGGGCCGGCCTGTCGCTAGAGTAAGTCTTCAGCTGACTGTCTTCACGCTGCTGGTGCTGGGGCAGGTGGCTCTGCTGGTAGAGAGGGTGGCTGTAGGGCTGTTGGGGCTCCTGGTAGTAGTACTGGGGCATGGAGCCCAGCTGAATCAGCTGGACAGCGTGTGCCTGCTCCGGGGTATACTGGTGAGGGTCCCTGTGGTACGAAGGGGGCTGCAGGTGCATCTGTTGCTGCTGCTCTTGCAAGTGCTGCATCATGGGTTGGGACTGGTAATACTGAGGTATCTGCATTGACCCCTGCCGCGGCTGCAGCTGGAGCTGCTGCTGCTGCTGCTGCTGCTGCTGCTGCTGCTGAGGCTG
>NW_006159716.1:1872246-1875112 GCF_000334495.1 Tupaia belangeri chinensis | reverse complement strand
GCGGCTGGCTGCGGCTGCTGAGGCGGGGGCGGACGGATCTGTTGCTGCTGCTGCATGTCCTGCATGGAGATACGCTGCTGCCCAGCTTGCTGCTGGGGCTGCTGTGGGTAATACTGGTGCTGCTGCATCTGTTGCATGTGCTGTGACAGTATCTGTGGCGCCTGCAGCGGCTGTCCTCCCTGCACTGGCATCTGAGCCAGGGGCTGCTGGTAGTCATAATACAGGTGCCCTTGAGGAGGGTACTGCCCGACTGGAATAGCTGGTTTGGACAGCCCTCCAGTGAAACCAGGGTGAGGCTGCTGGGGCACCTGCTGGTAGCGGGAAGGTACAGCGGGTGCTGGGGGCTCCATGGGCTTCTGAGATAGCAGCTGGCGGAGGGCACTGTCAGGGGCTCCATCCATCACTGCTGACTGGGTGTGCAGCACCTGGGCCATATTGTTGACCTGAATTCGCAGGTTTTGGTTGGCAAACACCTGGGTGAAAGAGTCCAGCTTGTGTAAGACACCGCTGGTGAGCTTTTGGGTCCGGATCTCACTGGCCTGGGAATAGGTGTATTGGTAGCCATCCGTGGGCTCAGCCTGGGCCGGAGCCCCCCAGGGCATGTTCGAGTTGGCCAGGTTGCCACGTAGCTGGACATGGTTTCCAGGTCCTGTATGGCCTGCCCACCCTCCCTGCCTTGAGGTATCCATCTGGCCAAGGTTTTTGGAGCCAATGGGCAAGCCCAGACCATCCCGCGTATCTTGAGGGAAGTGGGGAGAGATGGGCGAGGCCTGAGGGGCATCCATTCCACCCCCTGTGACTGTATTCCCATAGTTGTGGTTCAGCCCTCCGTGGACACCAAGTGGTGGCTGTTGGTAGAAAAGGTTCTCACCACCGTGGGCCACATGGTTGGTCTTGTACAGCTGCTGATCCCCCATGGTGTCCGCCTTGGTTGTGAACGTCCAGCCACAAAACCATAAAAAAAGGTAAAACAAACCCAAAAGGACTGAAACCCTGAGAAGCTGAGAAAAAGTGTCCACTTTATTCCACGGCTGACATGTCTGTGGACGTGGCTGGAGCCAGGTGTTCCTGGTGGCCTGTACCACTCATGTGCAGAGCTGGGGGTCTTACATCCTCACCCCGGCTGAGGTCCGGACCAAACACCACCGTGGTGAGGAGACGCTGCTCACACCTGAAAACAAGATGCAAAGGACAGGAAAGGATTTACTTACATGTTTTGTGACCAGCAATTATATCCAACATAACCAATTGTAAAAATCTATATAAAACAGGAGAGTCTATTAGCTTTACATTGAGAGTCCAAGCGCTTTACATTGATTCTACAGATCTTAACTCTCACACGAGAGGCAAACTCTTACTTTCAAGCCATTGTTCACTGACTCATTAGTTCATTGACTTAATTCATTGTTTTGCTCACTGATTAACTCATCCATTCTTCTGGGACTCTGCTATTGAAAGTCCAGAACTACTCTAGAACCTATAGGGAATACAAAGCTTAAGGCATTCCTTATTCAATGAATCTGTTCAACAAATATTTATTAAACACCTACTACATGTAAGGTACAATACTAGGAAATGATTAAGACATGGGCCCACCCTTAAGGACCTTAGAGTTAGAAAAAGTGATAAGTCACATGAGTAACTGGAATACAAAGGGGGAAAGAGATGAATGCAATAAGAGGTAACATCAGAGAAGTGGAATTTCAAAGACCAGAGGACTTATTTTCAACAGAACAGAAGTAGAGAAGGTTTCAAGAAGTACTGCACATGACAGTTGACCTGTCCAGTCAACACAGTCACCTGCCTCTGCTGCACATGGCTGACCACTTGACCAGAAGCTTCAGACATGGTTGGCACAAAAAAGTAGAGTGGGCCAGATTCCCTCCTTTAGAAACATGAACTTGGGAATCCGGAGCGACTAGTCTGGTCTCATTTGAGTTCATTCAGGTTTCTAGTGAACTTCAAACTGGATTGTGAACCTCAGGGACCACCTAAGGATTTTCTAAACACTGTGCATACACCCTAAGTTTTAAGAGATTGAATTCCATGATCCACAACTCCCATAGATAGTTGTCTAGAACTGATAGGTGACAGAGGAGCAAGTTGTCCTTTTACACCTACTCTTTCATAATCACCTACTCTTTTCATAATCCTCCTTCCAAACCTCACCTGTCCCAAAGGCATGGTTAACTAGGTTTACTTACTAAGGTTACCAGGCTTACTTACCTAGGTTTACTGTCTCAGGGAGGACCCCCCTTCATTCCCAACCCCGATACTGGCTACCACACAGAAGAGTACTAGCAAAATTGAAAAGTGAGCAACTAAGTGGTAAAACTTTTTTTCCCTGCAAGTAGGGTGGTTTCTCAGTTTTTTTTTTTTTTCCTAAAGGGGCCTAATAGAGGGACCAGCAGTCAGCATAATGGCTATGTCGTTGAACTCCCATGTAGTCCACCCCGGTTCGAATCCCAGACTCAGTGGCTTAAACTCACGCAGGGTGCATGTGCGTGCATGCCCAAGATCCCAAGAGGAGAATGGAGGAGAAGGGATTGCAGCATGGCCATCCCCCCTGGGGGGTGATTTCTCACTTTCTATCTCTCTGTTTCTCTCTGTCTTTCTGGCAAAAAAAAAAAAAAAAAAAGTCATCCAGTATTGCCATCTCATTGAGGGATGCACTTTCACTATAATTTTACTTTATGTTTATTAATTATTTATCAGAATTAGTAATACATTTAACTTGTTTTGATTTAGTATGTCTTATTAATTATAATAATGATTCAAACCACAGAACACTTTAATACTTAGAGCTTTATGATTTCAGGATATTAAAAAAAAGTTTAAACTTTATATAAAATTGTTGCAGTGACAC
>NW_006159716.1:1870321-1872231 GCF_000334495.1 Tupaia belangeri chinensis | reverse complement strand
AGGGAAAGAAATGAAAGAGTTGTAAACATAAAAGTACATTACATATAGTACATGAGGATAAAATTCCATGGAGAAGTGAAATAGAAATACAATTTCAAGGAGAAAAAGGAACGCTGACTACTAAAGAGGAGTGCGCTCATGCATCGTTAACATTAGTTATGGCAGATATCAAATCGCTGTAGCGTTTAAGATTCCACTCAAGGGACCAGCAGTTAGCGCAATGGCTATGTCGCTGGACTCCCACGTAGTCGACCGCGGTTCGAGTCTCGAACCCAGTGGCTTAAACTCACGCCGGGCACGTGTGCGTGCATGCCCAAGATCCCGAGAGGACAATGGAGGAGAA
Organism: Tupaia belangeri chinensis; assembly: GCF_000334495.1. Classification (NCBI taxonomy): domain Eukaryota; kingdom Metazoa; phylum Chordata; class Mammalia; order Scandentia; family Tupaiidae; genus Tupaia; species Tupaia belangeri. The sequence continues at coordinate 1,871,888 of NW_006159716.1, read as the reverse complement.
GGGATTGCGGCGTGGTCATCCCCCCTGGGGGGTGATTTCTCACTTTCTCTCTCTCTGTCTCTCTCTGTCTGTCTGGCAAGCGCACGCACCCTATAGCGAAAACCTCTCCAAAAAAAAAAAAAAGATTCCACTAGATAAATTTAAAACAGTGACATCATCGTTTTACTTTAAAATAGTCATGTTTACAATGTACTGGAAATGACATCTTCTGCACATGTATGATAAAAAATGTGAGAGGGTAAAAAGTTGTATGAAATTGTTTTAGGGAGGATCTTAGGTGGGAAAGTTTGAAGACCGCTGCAGAATCCTTCCACCTGAGAGCAAGCTGAACTGGTCTCTGCTCTTGTCTGAACTACAAGAGAAAGAGACGGAAAACTTCAGAGTGCGCAGCCCGGTTGGGTGGATGAAGAGGAGCAGAGGGAGTAGGCAAAGGCTGGCCGGCAACAGCAGGAGCAGACCCTGAATGTGGTTATGTGGCGAGCGATGACTAGCTGCTGGAGGAGTCACTGGATGACTGGCCGTCCTGAGCAGAGGCTCAAGGATGCTTGTCCTGTGCTTCCAAGTGCCAGTCCCTCTTGCTGCTCCAAAGATGGCTCATATCACCTGAGGGGTCGTTAAAAATGCACAATCCCAGACTAGCGTGTGGCCTGGTGGTTAAGCAAGCTGGATCAATATGGCTGACCACATGGTTTAAGTACTGGACCCAGAGTTTTGAAAAACACATGGGGTGTGTGCGCATGGGTGCGTGCCCAAAATCCTGAAAGGAAGGAGAGTTGAAGAAGGGGTTGTGTGTAACCATGCCCCCTAGGGGTTCTCCCTCTCTCTTCCCACAGCCTTTGCATACATCCCCTGGCAAAAAGAAAGGAAGGAAGGAAGGGAGGAAGGAAGGAAGGAAGGAAGGGAGAGAAGGAAAGAAAGAAGGAAGGAAGGAGGGAGGGAGGAAGGGAGGGAGGGAGGAAGGAACGAAGACAGACTCCCAGGCTCCAGCCACGGTCTGTTGAAATAAAATCTGCATTTTATCAAAATCAACCCTACCTGGAGTGATTCGTGTGCACATTAAAATTTGAGATACACTGGGGCAGTCTCATAACCTGGTGGTTAAATGAGCTGGATCCCATGTGGCTGACCAGGTCTTCAAGTCTCAGACCTGGCAGCTTGAAATACACACTGGGCATGTGTGCATGTGTGCGTGTGTGCATGTGTGCCAAAGACCCTGAAGAAATGGAAAAACGGAGAAGGGATTGTGGCGTGACCATCCCCCCTAGGGGGTGATTTCTCGCTTTCTGTCTCTCTGTCTCTGTCTGTCTTTCTGGTGAGCGCACACACCTGACAGCAAAAACCTCTCCAAAAGAAACCCACCCAAAAACCTGAGATACACTGGATTAGCAGGCTATTGCTACATCCAGGTGAGACAAAATGAAGACCTAAATTCAGATAATGGTGAGCAGGGAGAGAGGGCGAAAGGGGAGAAACAAACTGCTGATGGGACATCCTCTCCTAGGATTGTCTAGGAGACACCCCCTCCTTTCCTCACACACTCTCTATCCTTTGACAGCCTCACCCATTC
>NW_006159716.1:1852338-1870290 GCF_000334495.1 Tupaia belangeri chinensis | reverse complement strand
TTCTGGAAGATTACCCCAGCTCACGATGAGCTTCGGAACAGTTATGAGCTCCTGAACAGCTGCCTTCTCCACGTCACCACTTCCATGTCCAAAGGCAAGTCAACATTCTCTCCCACAGACTGGATTCTGTCTGAGTTCTTTCCTTGTATCTGCCCTGTTTCCTTCCGCCACGGGACCTTTGCACATGCTATCCCCCGACCCCCCGACTTCAATTTGGATATCTCTTCTCTTCCCCATGCTCTTTTCATCTAGCCAAGTACTGGTATCCTTCAGATCTCAAATTACATGTTCTCAGAATGTCTACCCTGACCCTAGTCCCGAGGTCTACATCAGATTCCTTTATTACTCATCCTCATAAAATTCTATTCCTTCACCTTTGACTCCTCCTCTGCCTTAACCAACCACGACATCTTATCAGCTTACCTCCTGTCACTTCCTTAATTCCATCCGCTTTTCTCCAGTCCCACTACTATCGCCCTAGTCCAAGAGACACCCCGTATGTGTTCTGGACTATTCCAGCAGCCTCCTAATCTGCTTCCCTGCTTCCACCTTTGTCTACTCTCCAGACAGCAGCAGCAGAATAAACATTTCAGAATGTAACCCTGACCCCATCATCCGCGGTTTCAAACATTTGATGGCACCTTAGTGCTCTTAAGTTAAAAATTAAAACCAGGGTCTGTCTCTCTCTGATCAAATTAGAAAATAATAATAACAAATAAAGTTAAAATTAAACTAATAATAATAATTATTATTATTGGAGAGGTTTTTGCTACAGGGTGCATGTGCTCTCCAGGGAGACAGAAAGTCAGAAATCACCTCCAGGGGGAATGGCCATACCACAATCCCTTCTCCTCCATTCTCCTCTTGGGATCTTGGGCATACATGCACATGCGCCCGGAATGAGTTTAGGCCACCGGGCCTGGGACTCAAACTGCGGTCGGCTACGTGGGAGTTCAGTGACATAGCCATTACGTTAACTGCTGGTCCCTATTTTTTAATAATTTTTTAAATTATTGTTATTTAACTATACTTATTTATTTATGAGAGGAGAGAGAGAAAGAGAAAGTGAGAAAGCAAGCTGCCAAGTCTGGAACTTAAACTGCGGTCGGCCATATGGGAGTCCAGCGCCCTTAACCACCATGCCACCTGCCAGCCCCCACAATAAAAGTAATTCTAAAAAAAAAAAAAAAACAACAACAACATGAACGAGGCTGACAGGACTCCACCCAGTCTGTCTCCAGCCTCACGCTGTACTCGTCTCATTACTCTCTGCCCCTTTCTCATCTCTCAGTTCCTTGAACCTGCCATGCTCCCTCCTACCACAGGATCTTTGAACATGATATTTCTCCTATTTGGAGAGCCCATCTGTCCTCCCACCCCCTCTTCACCTAGCCAAGTATTAGGTATCTTTCAGATCTTAGCTCAAACTCTGGTTTCTCGGAAGGTCCACGCTGACCCAATCCCCCAGTCTATATCGGGTCTTCTTCTTTCCTTCTTTTCCTCCTTCCTTCCTCCCCCCCTCCTTCCCTACCTCCCTTCATCTCTCCTTTCCATTTTTTAAATTTGCTAGAGGGTGTGTACACTTGCCAGAGAGAGACAGAAAGAGAGAGAAAGAGACAGGAGGAAAGTGAGAAAGCACCCCCCAGGGGTGGTCACACTGCAATCCCTTCCCCTCCATTTCTTTTTTTCAGAATTTTGGGCATGTATGTACCTGTGTCCAGTGTGTTTTTCAAGCCACCAGGTGTGGGATTTGGACTACTCGGTCAGCCATGTGGGATCCAGCTGTGTTAACCACCATGCCACCAGCTGGTCTAGGCTTCTTTCTTAGGTGTTCTCGTAATACCATATTCCTTTTCTCTGGCCCACCCTTCACAGTTTGTAACTGTACTTCCACCAGTGCAAGGGTTTGCAGAGTAGCTCTTTCTCTATCGAAGCAGGAAAGAGGCCTGTTTTTGACTATAATTCTGTTCTAGAAACTGACCATAAGTGCCCTGCACACTATGGGCCCTTCAGTAAGGATTTGCTGAAGGAAGGGCAATATTTATTGAATGAATGAGTCAATGAATGAGAAAAAAATGAGATAACAGTGACCAAGTGTCCAGTGAATTGAGATCGGCGGAAAATGATAGTCCACACAGGCTGAGTCAGTATTAAGCTCTTGTAGAGAATAGTCAGATTTCACTTTGGTTCTGATGGGCAAATGGGGTTTCTAGAGGTGGAGAATGCCAGGAATGCTACTCTGGACATGGGAACAGCATGGGCAAAGGCACAGAATCAGCATGGGTTCAGTCACGGGGTCATGTTAGGACACCACTGTCCTTGCAGGAACTTGCCAATGATCAGCCTGAATGTGTACGTTTAGGATCAATTATGGTGGGCCTTAAATGACACCCAACAGTGTTATCCTGTGGGCATTAGGGCCGGTGATATCGGAAGGCTCAGCCTGGCTCAAATCCCTCCTTTTAACCTTTCTTAAAAGCCTGGCACCAAGTCCCCTCCCCAAGAAGAATGACTTGTTTTGTTGCAATTCCTCAGATTCTGGCCTCTATCTGATTTCAAGTCCCTCCACCACAGTCATGTGGGTAGAATAGAAGCTAGATAATTTAACTTTCGTTGACGTGTTTGGTGGGGAGAGGGATTTCTTTGCATTCTGAGCTAGAGAAATCTATTCTTAATTCGATGATATTTTCGGAACTGGAACGTACTTTATTTATAAGCACAGAACCCTAGATAAAACCCTCAGTGAGTTTCTAAAGGGTGATTTCCAGCTGGCAGCATTGCGTTAGTGTCACCTGGGAACTGGTATAAATGCTAATTCTCAGGCGTCACCCAGACCCACCGAATCCGAAACTCTGGGGTCGGGAGCCTGTCAGTCTGGCATTTATTATTAATTTTTTTAAGTTCATTCATTCTGTTCTATGACAGTGAGAGACAGACAGAGAGAGAAAGATGAGTAGCCCAATCTCCTCACTCTTCTCAGCCAGCCAGGATCAAGGGCATGTGCGCCCAGTGGGTACAGAGGTTGCCCAGAAAACCGAACCCCTGATCTTCCAGAATTATGGCTCCAGAATTTCTTGAGCACTGTAATACCACGCTCAGTGGTCTGTAAATTAGTGAGCTCTCCTGGTGAGTCTTATGCATCCTTGCCCTGAAGACCAGCTGCGTTAGTGTCTCCCCGTATCCCAGAAGTAGAAACTGAGACCCAGAGATGTAAATTCTGGGCCTAGAACAGTGGCTGGCTCATGGCAGGCAATCAGGAAACATTTCTTCAATGAATGAGAGGGAAAATGACTCCTTTAAAATGACATGGGGAGGTAATGGCAAAACTACGTACCACTTACTCTATATTAAATGTGTATTTATATATATATATATTTAAATAAGCACTATTTTTACATGATTCCAAAGGTTAAAAAAGATATACGAATGAAAAGATCTTAAAGAAATATTTAAAAAGGGCAAGCCAGGGGCGTGATGGGTACGGTGAATGAATCCCACACGGCCAACTGCACAGGCCGAATCCCAGACCCAGTGGCTTAAAAAACACACTGGGCACGTGTACGTGCATGCCCAAAATCCCGAGAGGAGAGCTGAGGAGAAGGGATGGTGGTGTGGACATCCTCCTGGAGGGTGCTTTCTCACTATTCCCCCATTTCTGTCTCTCTCTGGTAAGTGCACACACCATATAGCAAATATTTTAAAAAATTTACTGAAAAAATATGCATACACAAACTCTTTTATACAAATGGTAGTATGCTAGGCCTATAGTTCAGCATCTTGTCAAATGGCTATTTTTGTTTGTTTGTTTTATTTGCTTTTACTACAGGGAGTATGCTAGTGCCAGAGAGAGAGAGAGACAGAGAGTGAAAGAAAGTGAGAAATCAACCCCAGGGGTGACCATACCACAATCCCTTCTCTACTCTCCTCTTGGTATTTTGGACACACACACACACACACACACACACACACACGCCCAGTGTGATTTTCAAGCCACTGGGTCTGGGACTCGAATGACATAGTCAGCCATGTGGAGTCCACCCTGTTGGCCTGCCAAAAGGCTATTTTAATTGAAAATCTGGGAACTTTTCTTGGGGGATTAGTCAGTTTCAGAACTGTAATACCAACTCAGAGATCCAAATCTGTATTATTTTTCTAATAAGGTAACTGTTTTGTTAATTAAGAATAACATTTCCTATTAGGTCATTGATACCAATGATTCATTCAGGAGCTAATTAATAGATCTACTACTTTTACATTTTTTTTGGTCAATTCCTACTCCTGGTGACAGAGAGGACTCAACAAATAAGTGCCCACTCAGAGCCCAGAGCACACGGCACTCCTCCATGTTCACCAGCGGCCAGCAGCCACCTGGTCTGCTGCACTGACCTGTTCTAGTCAAATGACCTGCTTCTGTGCCTGTGTCACTGCAGGTGGTCCATTTATGGTGTGGCAGGACAGCAGCCTGCCTGTCCTGCATCCTCGGCTTCTGAGTTGTAGCAATGCTCAATAAATACTCACTCACTGAGCTGAAACACCGAGCTAGGCCCATGAGACCTAGAGCACGCCATTTCACCTCTAGGCTCCACACTTCTGACATGGACTGAGGGACAGGATTTATTACGGGGTTGTTGGAAAAGTCATGACATACATTTTCTGGTTTTTTTTTTTTTTTAATGCAAAAATGTATCATGACTTTTCCAACAACTCACTAGTTTCTGTTGGGGACAAAGCAGCCTAAAGCACTAGTGGTATGGAGTGCTGACGATAATGACAAGGCTCCACAGGGACCTCCCAACACAGGGCTGGCACGTGTTTTCTGTGTAGGGCCAACGAGTAAATATTTTCAGCCGGGGACCACACAGTCCCTGTCACAATTCTGCTGCTACAGTGCGAAAGCAGCTCTGGGCCATCTAGAAATGAATGGGCATGGCTGTGTTCCAATACAACTTTACTTAGGGACACTGAAACTCTAATTTCATATTAATTTTCACATGTCAGGAAATCTAGTCCTTCCTCTGATTTTTCTTCAACTAATTAAACATGTCAAAAAAGACTTCTTAGGCCAGGTGCTGACAATGTGGTTAAGGTAGCTGGATGCCACACAGCCAACTACATGGTTCGAGCCCTGGACACAGCGACTTGAAAAACATGCCAGCACGTGTGCATGCATGTCCAAAATCCCAAGAGGAGAATGGAGGAGAAAGGGATTGAGGCTTGGGCATCTCCCCTGGGGGTGCTTTCTTATTCTCCTTCTCTCTCTTTCTCTGGTGAGCACAGACAGCCTACAACAACATTTTTTGAAAAAGAAAGAAATCCTTCTTAGCTCACAGGCCATAAAAATGGCAGGCTGGATTTGGCCCAAGCCCTGGTTTGCTGAGCCCTGTTCTAAAGTATCAACCTCCCCACCCCCCCAGCCTCCTGGCCTAGAGCACCAGGAGACCGGGGCATAGTCTACAAGGAGGATATCTGTCCTACGGGCCATCCTTTGAACCAGACAGACAGACAGACAGAGACATCAGGGAGAGGAAGTTGACTTTGGCCGAGGACTTGGCAGGACTTGTTTGCTTACAATTCGGAAGGGGTAACACCCTGCTCCCGCCAGACCACCACCGCGTGTTTGAGGGAGAAAAACCAGAAAGATTTTCCTTCTTCTGACCCTGGGCTGTCACTGAGAGAGTGTATACACAATTCCCCAAACGAGTTGGCTTATGTTTTAGACAAGCTTTCCTCTCGGGTCTGTCGAGGAAGCGAAACTTGGAATCCCCTGGGATTCTTCCTACACCAGCAACTCCCAAAAGGAGGCAGGAAGGAGCCAAGGGCACTTCTCCAAGATGTGGGCTGGTGGTTCGTGATCTTTTTAGCAATGGTGTTTGAAACGCTTTCCGATTAGTCTCCTAAATAAAGCCGGTGGGTATCTGATAATCCAGTAACCCGATTACCACGGATGCGTTCTGCCAATGACCGCCTTCGCGCCAGCATCTCCCTTGGCGCAGGGCCTGGCGTGCTCTTACGCCTTCTGGGCTCCCCTGCTCCCTGCTCTGGGCTTTCTGCTGACCCTCAGCTGAGGGAGGAATGTCAAGGCTGCATCTGGGTAGCCAGGGGCATTTCATTCTCCATCCTCCAGTCTCACCCGGTAGCATCAATGGTGCCGTCCAAGCCCAAGGAGTCAGCAAGAAGTCCGCTCAGCTCAGGAACTTGCACAGAGGTTCCGGCCTTTGCTCCCCGCAGGGGGCTCTCCACCAGGAAATGGAGACTGGGGCTATTCCCCCTTCGGGTGGAGAGGCTCTCCTCTAGGCTAGCAGTAGTTCTTTACAGGAAAGTTAACGTTCCCCCGCGACTGCCATCTGCGCCTTCTTCCTGCTCTTTCTATGGAGCGGTGTGGCTACCGAGGACGCGGGGACACAGTGAGGGCTGTGGGAGCCCAGAGGCAGTCACGGTCTGAGTGGGCCTTGTTGATATATTGGGCACATATTTTCAAAGCGTGTATACACGCTCTCCTCCACACATGGCTAGGATTTAGTAGAGATTAGGAATATGGACTTTCTTTTTTCTTTTTTTACATTTTTGCTGTAAGGCACATGCACTAGGAGATAGCCAGAGGGAGAGAGAGTGAAGAGTGAGAAATCATCCCCTAGGGGAATGGCCGTGTTAAAATCCCTTCTTTTCCATTCTCCTCTCAGGATTTGGGGCACGCATGCACACAAGTCCGGTGTTTTTTTCAAGCTGCTGGGTCCAGGACTTACACCACACAATTGGCCATGTGGGATCCAGCCGCCTTAAGCACCACACTCTGACTGGGAGTATGGGGTAGTTGGAGGAGCCCTGGAGGAGTCAGGAGCCCTGGGCTGAGGTTCTCTGGACCTCACCCATGTTTTTATTTTTCCAGATAATTAAAGCAAAATTTTTCTACAGGAAGCTACAATCAAACTTGGAAATGTGGGACCAGCAGTTAGCGTAACGGCTATATTGCTGGACTTCCACGTAGTCGACCTCAATTTGCGCCCCAGCCCCGGTGGCTTAAACTCATGTCGGGTGCATGTGTGTGTGCCCAAGATCCCAAGAGGAGAAAGGAGGAGAAGGGATTGCGGTGTGGCCATCCCCCCTGGGGGGTGATTTCTCGCTTTCTGTCTCTCTGTCTCTCTCTGTCTTCCTGGCGAGCGCACACGCCCTATAGCAAACCCCCCCACGCCCCCCCAAAAAAAACCTTGGAAATGTCTGCTTCATCTTCTAATGCCCTGTGGAGACTGAAATTCTGGGTTCTGGTTCCAGCTGGTACGTGCTGTGTAGACCCGATGACTGAGCAGGGGCACATGCGCAGAGGACTTCCGCGCTTCTAGGACACACAGAAGTTGGGGGGAGGCAATATTAAATAGATGTAACTGATGTGGCCAAGCACTTCCTGTATGACGAATCACCCTGAGAAACCAGAGAGGACATGCTACAACACAGCCACCGGGATTGATGTCCCTCATGTCACTTACGGCCTATGGTTCCAGGGGAAAGTGGCAGGATGCCAATGCAGAGATAATGGAGGAAGTTGTAACCCAAACTGACGATACCTTGGAGACCCAAGGAGAGACGCGACGGGCTCTAAAGGGAGCACGTAGGGATGGGGACTTCTCCAGCTTGCCTCCTCCCTCAGTCCGCAGTGGGCACCTCCCGCCACCACCTAGCAGTGGTGAGGTTGACAGCCATCCACGTGTTTGACAAGACAAGAGAAGACAGAGCAGGCAAAGAGACACCAGAAAAATCCATCCACACATTGAGTTCCTGCACCACCTAACTGCTGGCTATTTTACCACACATTTCTTCTTTTTCTTTTTCTTTTAAAGAATTACTTTATTGAACTTTAATTAATTAATTAATTTTAATTTGACCAGAGAGTGACAGAGGGAGAAAGAGGGAAGACAGGGAAAGTGAGAAAGCAAGCCGAGCCACCAGGTCCAGGACTTGAACCACAGTCAGCCACGCAGGAGTCCAACGCCCTCCACCACTGTGCCACCTGCTGGCCCGTCACCACTCATTTCTTCTAAGGAGGAGTTGCTGAGAGAATTTCAACAACCACACTCAAGACTTCCTACGTGCCAGAAGAGGTGAGCAGGCCAGAACCTTGCTCACATCTTGCAGCGAGGGAACTGGGACCCATTTGCACAGAGACCAGCATTTGTGCCCTGCCTGGTCCTTTACGTTCTTCCATACAGTACACAGTGTGAGTGTGTACTCACACTGAGGGCCAGCTCACCAGGACTGCCATGGCAGGTAAAACCCCACAAACCCGTGACATTAGGCTCACAATCTGGGGGAGGAAATGGCTTCCAAAAGACTGCAAGAAATTTTTCTTTTGCAGAGTTTTGCTATACGATGTGAGCGCCCGCTGGAGAGACGGAGAGACAGAGAGTGATAAATCATCCCCTGGGGGGGATGGCCTCGCCACATCCCTCCTCCTCCATTCTCCTCTCAGGATTTTAAGAAAGCACGCACACGTGCCCACATGAGTTTTAAGCCACTGGGTCTGGGACTTGAACCATGGTCGACTACATGGGAGCCACTGACGTAAACATTACCCCATCTGCTCATCCCGCAAAAGACTCTAGGAAATTTCACAAGGAGGAGATGGACAAGGGCAACTGGCAATTTCGGACCTCACAGGGTGGGGACCACAGTGTGGGCTGGGGCCTGGCAGGAAGGAGGGTGGGAGGAGAAATCTGCAAAGGTGGGTTTGAACTCCCTCCAGCAAGGCTCAGGAGGTACAGAGGGCAGAGCTTTGCTGCTGGGAACTTAGGGAGGGTCTCCGCTGGGCGCCCGGCCGCAGGGACCTAGGCCTAGGGCCTGTAGCAAAGATCCCTCACTCCTGCCTCCGAGGACTTGGGGCGTGGGACCTTCTGAATCAGCCCTTGGGATGAGGGCCAAATAAGGATCCCCATCCCCGCGAGCTGTCCTGGGCAGGGCAGGGCAGGGCAGGGCAGGGTTGGGCTGGAGTACGGCGGCGATTTCCCTCCGGCTGCTCTGACGAAGGCCCTGGGAGCGTGGGATGAAGATGGCGGGGAAGGGGTGCTGGCACAGATCTGCTTCCTCAGCCCCACCTGCAGCCCCAGTGAGTGATTAATCTAAGAAACAGCGAAGCACCTGAGGGCCCTGTTACTGTTACTCAAGCCCCACACCCAGCATCACGGAGCCAGCTGCTGAGAGAGCCTCCCGCAGACCAGGAGCGGGAACCGGCTTTCTCTGCAGGGGACGACGGGTAGAGGGTGGCCACACGGTCACTGTATTCTGGCCATGCACTCCAAGATGGCCCTCAGGCTTCCTAGATAGATGGGGTAGCTCGGGAGCCAGTTCCAAACAGACCAGCTGGCTTGGCTCTGGTGTGTGGCTTTCGAAGACATCAGGCTACATGCTGATCAAACCTTGGTCACCCAGGCCCCAGAGAAGGGATGGGTGCCTTGGGGAAATCATTCCCCTCTTTTCTGGAAATAACTCGCAGCTCACGGGGTGCCAGAGTCAGCGATGCTGTTTGTGTGCATTGGTGTCTGGGTGTCTGCTGGTCTCTGGCCTGCCAGTCAGACAGGAGGCCCTTTCCAAAAGGCTTAAGGTACCTCAGCTTTGACATCGGTGCCACGCGGGCCTTGGGTGAACACCGGCAGTGACACAGGGCCATGTCCTGGGCAGTGCTGCAGGCCCGGGCCCCTCACTTGTAAGAAGAGGCGTTTGGATAAGCAGTTCCTATGTCCCCTTTGGCTCAGAGTTCTAAGATCTTTTGGGGAATTCTGGGAGTCAACAAACAAACCGGAGGGACCTCTGGCATCTGGGGCTGGAGGCCTGCCCAGAGGTACTTCCTCAGTCGCTCCCTCCTCCAGGCCCCTGTGGACTCAGTGCTGGCCTCCTAGAGCCCCTGGTGAACTGTGAATGGCCCTGACCTCTCCAAGAGAAGAGGCCGAGCTGCCTTGCTCATCTCTGGGGCCCAGCCCATGCCTCACCCTGGCAAGTGGGAGAGCTGAGCAGGCATTTGCTCAGTGAAGCCAGGCCCTGCAGCGCCTAGGTGTTATCCCGCTGTCCCTATGAAGTCCCTCCTGCACCGGAGGAGGCTGGCTTCTCGGACAGAGGCTCCTCATTCAAGGGTCTGGAAGTAGCCTCGCCCCTCTGTAGGCTCTTGGGACTGTGCAGAGCTGATGGAAAAGCCAGGGGTGAGGAGACCAAAGAAGAGAACTGGGAAGAGGAATCTTGGGTCCTCAAGACACAAGACCATGGGAGCTACTGGGCAAGTCTGTCAGGAGGACCTCGTTCCCAATCTCAGCAGGCCACAATTAAGAAAAGCTGTGTGTTATCATTTCCAAGTGCTTCTAAGAATTCAGTGTTCTATAAGGGGACTTCAACATATTCATGAACAAATGAAATTAAAGTATGAGTCTATTTTGGTGCAAAAAACTTTGAAATTCATGCATAGTTTTTTCATAATACTTATTTTCCATGATTTAAAACAATTTTTTTTAGTTTTTTGCTATAGTGTATGTGCACTTGTCAGAGAGAGGCAGAGAGACACACAGAGAGAGGGAAGATGAGAAAGCACCCCCCGGCGGGGATGGCCACACTGCACTCCCTTCTCTTTCATTCTCCTTTTGGGATTTTGGGCACATACGCACATACGCCCAGCATATTTCTCAAGCTACCAGATCCAGGACTCACGCCATGGAGTCACCTAGGTGGGATCCAGCACCTGAACCGCCACACCATCGACTGGCCTGATTTTTCAAAAATTTTGCTATAGAACACATGTACTCTCTGGAGAGAGACAAGGAGAGAGAAGGAAAGTAGGAAAACACTCTCCAGGGTGGGGAGGGGGGATGCTGCAATCCCTCCTCCTCCACTCTCCTCTGGGGGTCTTGGGCACTCACGCACATGTGCTGTCATGTTTTTCAAACTGCCAGGTCCAGGACTTAAACAGCACAGTCAGCCATGTGGGATCCACCTTAACCACTACGCCACTGCCCTGCCCCCGTGCATTTTTTTAAAAGTTAATTTGTGACAGAACGTACAGGGGTGTGTGTTGTGTGTGGCACCCTCCACGGGGTCTCTCATACCTCGATGGCCCTTCCCCAGCCCTCCACTCCTCAGACTCTTAGGCATGCAAGCACACATCTTGTACATTTTCAGGCGAACCTGGGGATCAAAACCCATGGTTGGCCATATGGCTTCCAGCACTCCAGTTTGCAAACGGGCGAGGTCTCTGTGAACTTCTTGAGACCGCCCCCCAGCCCCCACACAGAATAAAGATGGAAGTGAAAAATCCCCCCACCTGAGATTCCCTCTCCTAAGAGCTCTGTGTGAGGGTTGTGGGAGGGTCACAAAGGTTGGCTTTTACCTCCTCAGAGGCCTCAGGGAATAAAGAGGATATTTTGCCCTCCTGAGAATCTCCAAAGCTGTCTAGACTCAAGATGGATATCCTGTTGGTCACCGGCCCCCATTATCCCATTTCTCCTTTCTTCCTTCCTTCCTTCCTTCCTTCCTTTCTTTCTTTCTCTTTTTTTTTTTTTTTTTTTTGAGACTTTCTTGCTATAGGGCACATGCGCTTGCCAGAAAGACAGAGAGAGACAGACAGAAAGCGAGAAATCACCCCCCCCAGGGGAGATGGCCACGCTGCAATCCCTTCTCCTCCATTCTCCTTTGGGATCTTGGGCACGCACGCACATGCGCCTGGCGTGAGTTTAAGCCACGAGGTCTGGGATGCAAACTGCGGTCGACTACGTGGGAGTCCAGCGTTACGCTAACTGCTGGTCCCTCATTATCCCATTTCTTGTCCAAATAGCTTTCCTTTACTGCTAGGAGAGCAGAGGGCTTCAGCGATACATCCCCCAGGGTGCCCTGCAGCTGGACTGAGAAAACAGAGGGACCGTGGGGCCTGGCGGTGATGTGAGGGCCACACCACGCCCAGACACCCATTCTGTTTGCTGGAAACATTATACCACCAGAATCGGTCACCTTGGGCGTTCGATTTTTCAACTACCTTTAAAGTCCCACAGGAGCAGAATTGTGTCTTTGATTTTGCCATTGTTCATTTCTTTTAGTTTTTGCTATAGGGCATGTACACTTGGTGAGGAGAGACAGAGAGAGAGAGGGAAAGTGAGAAATCACCCCCCCAGGAGGTTGGCCATGCTGCAATTCCTTTCCCAGTCTCCTCTCAGGATTTTGGGCATGCATGCACACATGCTTGACAAGTTTTTCAAGTCGCCAGGTTTGGGACTCGAAACACTCCATTGGCCATGTGAGTTCTGGCCACCTGAACAACCATGCTACCAGCTGGCCCCAGAATTGTGTCTTAAGGCCTCTGTTTTCATAACTCTCCCTCCCTTCTCTGCAGTGCCACGAGCAGAACATGGTCTAACGTGGGTTCACTCGGTGTTTAGGGAGTGCAGCCAAGTCTGTCAGACAACGCCGTGTGCATGGCTAAAGCTCAGGAAGTGAAGGAGACAATTCCGGTCTGAGGGAGCCGATGTGGTCCAGAGAGAAGCCTCAGATGCTTACACACGAGTGTGCCCAGGCATTCTCCAGCCCAGCGCAGGGTCGGATCACAGAGGGGCAGGCTGCAGTCTGAAGGGCAGCTGGAGAGACACCCAGCACTAAGCCGATGAGCTGGATTAAGACGCCACTGAGCAAGCGGGAAGAAGGGTGGTAATGATGACTAAGGTGTACTGGGCCCTAACCCCAGGCCGGGCATGCTGCCGAGTCCCTCATGAGTCCCTCCCAATAAGCCCAGGAGGTGGTAAGAGCATCCGTCACCTTTTACTTGCCCACCTCCAGTGACAACCTGTGACGGACATTCTTAGGTATGTCCCCTATGAACCTCTGCGAATCTCTGCCATCTACACATACCTAGCAGCAGAGGACAGGCTGAAGTCTTTTGATGTGTCAGTCTGCCTAAGCTGAACTGCTGCTCTCAGAGTGCCTTTTCTAGGAAGCTGGTTAAAGCAGAGGCTCTTAACAAACGACACATGGGAAAGACCTCTCGGCAAGGGTTTCTGCTGTAGAGGAGCCCCAGATGGAAAACAACCCAATGCCTGTCAGTAAGGAACTGATGAAGGGAATTAGGGAATGACCACATGATGGAATACTATGCAGCTATTAAAAAGAACACGGGGGAACCAGCAGTTAGCATAATGGCTATGTCGCTGGACTCCCACGTAGTCGACCGCGGTTCGTGTCCCGGACCCGGTGGCTTAAAACTCACGCCAGGCGCGTGTGCGTGCGTGCCCAAGATCCCGAGAGGAGAATGGAGGAGAAGGGATTGCGGCGTGACCATCCCCCCTGGGGGGTGATTTCTCGCTTTCTGTCTCTATGTCTCTCTCTGTCTGTCTGGCGAGCGCACGCGCCCTACAGTGAAAATCTCTCCAAAAAAAAAAAAAAGAACACGGAAACTCTGTGAACGAATATGGGAAGATCTCTAAGGCTAGGTGAAAAAGAAAGGTTTGGGCCAGACCGTGGTGCAACAGTCATGCAAGGCCGACTTGTGTGGGAGGGTCCAGGTTCGCACCTGGAGACCTCCCTGAGCATAGCAGGCACGTGCATGCCTATGACCCATGCTGGCTGAAGTTATGGGGGGGATCGTGGTGAGAAGGCCCTGTTGCAGGTGACTGTCTCTGTTTCTGTCCTCCTCTGTGCCTCACCTAGAAATAGACTTAAAAAAAAAAAGAAAAATGCATTAAAGTGGGTTTAATATGTTATCTTTTATGTAAAAAGTGCTTAAAATAGAACATTTATGTATGTGTGTGTATGCATACGAGCTGATTCTCATTGCTGATGGTAATGTTTTATAGTCTCCATGAACATGGGATCAGTGAATATGGAACCAATGCTTCTAGAGGAAATACTGGATTGGGTTCCTGTGAGCCACTGGTTACAGTATTTTTGTTAACTCATCAATACATAACTGTTTTATGTGTGTTTCTTTTAAAAGACACCTTATTTATTTATTTTAGGTTTTTGCCATAGGACGCATGTGCTTGCTGGAGACAGGCAGAGAGTGGAAATGTGAGAAATCACCCCCTGGGAGGAGGGCCACACAGCAATCCCTTCTCCATTCTCCTCTAAGGATTATGGGCACACACTCACACACACTCAGTGTAATCCCACCCCCTTTTTTAAAGAGAGATTTTTGCTATACGGCGTGTGCTTGCCAGAGAAACAGACAGAAAGCAAGAAATCACCCCACAGAGGGGATGGCCACACCTCAATCCCTTCTCCTCTGTTCTCCTCTTGGGTTCTTGGGCACGCATGCACATATGCTCAGTGTGACGTTTAAACTACCGGGTCTGGGACTCAAACTGGTCGACTACATGGGAGTCCAGCAATGTAACCATCACACCAACTGCTGGAACCCAATGTAATTTTCAAGCTACTGGGTTCGGGACTCAAACTGTAGTCAGTCATATGGGAGTCCAGCACCTTAACCACCATGCCACCTGCTGGCCCCTGAAGATACCTACTTAAATATACCACTGATTCGGGACCAGTAGTTGGCGTAATGGCTATGTTGCTGGACTCCCATGTAGTTGACCAAGGTTCGAGTCCCAGACCCGGTGGCTTAAACTCATTCCAGGTGCATGTGCGTGTGTGCCCAAGATCCCAAGAGGAGAATGGAAGAGAAGGGACTGCAGTGTGGCGGCAGGACCATCCCCCCTGGGGGGTGATTTCTCGCTTTCTGTCTCTCTGTCTCTCTCTGTCTGTCTGGCAAGTGCACGCGCCCTATTGCGAAAACCTCTCAAAAAAAAAAAAAAAAGAAAAAGAAAAAAGGGACCAGCAGTTGGTGTAATGCTATGTTGCTGGACTCCCACGTAGTTGACCGTGGTTCGTGTCCCGGACCCGGTGGCTTAAAACTCACACCGGGCGCGTGTGCATGCGTGCCCAGGATCCCGAGAGGAGAATGGAGGAGAAGGAATTGCAGCGTGGCCATCCCCCCTGGGGGGGAATTTCTCTCTTTCTGTCTCTCTGTCTATCTGGCAAGTGCACACGTCCTATAGCAAAAACCTCTCCAAAAGAAAAAGAAAAAAATATATAGCACTGATTCGTTGATGTTGAACTGATAGCCAACCGCGCTTCAGCACATGTCTTCTCCGCCAGGCATGAGATAGCTTCCTTGTAGCAGACAGCACTTCAGCACTCCCTGTAGGGGCCATTGGGAAAGGAAAACCAAAGGGCCTTGTGATGGGGCAACGGTAATTCAGCTGGAACCACGTGGGAAATGTCCGGGGTTTGCCGCCCACATCTGCGTCCAGGAACACAGCAGGCACATACTCAAGTGCCCGTATTTCTGACTGGCTGAGACGGGGGTGGACTGTGGTGTAAAGGACCTAACTGGGGACACATGTTTCTTTGTTTCTCTGTCTCTCTCATGGACGAGAAAAAAAAAAGATACATAAACCTTAAAGAAAAGCAAAATCAACAACCCAAAGCACAAAACTATAAAACTGTGACAGTGCATAGACTGCAAAAAGGACACTCGCTTGCAGCGTGAGGGCGGAAGTAAGAAGGCAGGGTTGCCTCGTTCAGGCTCAGCGGGGAACATACGTTGGGCAACCCAAGCTTTTCACCGTCTTGTGCGTGTCTGAGAATGGCTGAGAAAACATCGTGGGTATTTTGGAGTTATAAATAAAATGTCAGGGAGTAAGAGAACTTGCAAATATGTGAATCATGAGAATTGATTGTATATTCAGAGTTGCTTTATAAAAATGGGAAGATCTGAGAAACTGCAGGACTGGGGTAACCGGGGAGAAGAGCAGAAAGGAGGCTTTCCACCGTGTGGCTTTTTATATTCTTCTGAAGTCTGAACCGTCAGAATATATTACTCTTTCAAAAAATAAAGAGATGTAATTAAAAAGTGAAAAACCTTACTTTTTTATTGGGTATACATTTAAAAGCAGTACCTTTACACTGCTAGTATTATATTTCAGCTCACCATATTTCAACTCAAACAAATAACCTATATGGTCTTTTTTTTTTTTTCTTTGCACATAGATCTCTTGAGTAGAGCCCGCATTAGTCTTTTATGCATCAACTGTTCATAAGGCACAATCTATGATTTTTCCAGTTCACTTTCTTTTCTCTTTACATTTGCTATAGGGCAAGGTGCACTCACCCAAGAGAGAGAAAGGAAAAGTGAGAAAACACCCTCTGTGGCCACACCACGATCCCTTCTCCTCCACTTTCCTCTCAGGATTTTGGGCATGCACACACACAGGCCGGGCATAGCTTTCAATCTGCCAAGTCTGGGACTTGAGCTGCAGAACTGGCTGTGTAAGATCTAGCTGCCATACCACCACGCTGCTGGCTGGCCCGGTTCAGTTTTTTTAAAAAGGAGCCGGAAGTTGAGAACTAGGAAAGGAGCTGTGAGGCAGAATCCTCCGCTATGCGTATATTCTCTGTCTACTGTCGCTCTCTAGTAGTTGTCTTGCTCACGACTAACTTTGTAGTAACTCTCTTTGGGTTACTTTACTTTTGTAACTTCTCTTTTATTTTTCTAAAAAGGATGTGTGCTTACCAGAGAGAGACAGAGACAGAGAGAGAGCGGGAGGAGAAAGCATCCCTCATGGGGACTAGTCACACCATTCCCCCCGCATCAGGATTTTGGGCACACATGCATGTGTGCCTGGCACATTTCTTCTCTTTCTTTTTTTGTTTTAAAAGAATTATTTATTGATTTATTATTATTATTATTTAATTTGCTATAGGGCACATGCTCACCGGAGAAAGAGAGAGAAAGTTTGAAAGCAAGCCGCCATGTCTGGGACAGTAGTCCATGTGGGAGTCCAGCATCTTAACCACCATGCTGCCTGCTGGCTCCATCCTGGCATGTTTCTTTTTCTTTTTTGGAGAGGTTTTTTCACTATAGGGTGCATGCACTCGCCAGACAGACAGAGAGAGACATAGAAACAGAAAGCGAGAAATCACCCCCCAGGGGGTATGGTCACGCCACAGTCCCTTCTCTAATCCACGGGGTCCGGGACACGAACGGCGGTCGACTACGTGGGAGTCCAGCGACATAGCCATTACTTAAGCCACCAGATCTGGCACTTGAACTATGCAGTTGGCCATAAGGGATCCAGCTGCCTCTGCTACCAGGCCACAGAGCCAGCCTGCTTTTGTAACCTATTTCCAAAGCTTTGAGCAGTGAAAAACCACAGTCGCCCAATATGCAATCCCAGCTGAGGGGACCCTTACTGTGTGTAGACACATTTCTCCATACTTTTTGTACTCAGAGGGCATCAGCTCACAGCACATGTGCTTAATTTACGACATCGCGGTAACAAGAGCCACAGGCAATAGTAGGTTTGGGGACCAACTCAGGCAGTAGTTGCTCGCCCTCAGTTGCGTGACTGCGTGGCGTGGCTTGGCGGAGTGGATGCTGTCGTGTGGGAGCCCCAGCAAGCTATGGAGAAGGTCGCCCCTACTCAATTACACACAGGTTGGTTAAAGATGGCTTTTACCTGTGTGTGAACACACCTGGCCATCTTACCACTACAGAATGCCGGACGTCACTCCAGACGTTGTTCTTCACGCATTTCAAATGTCAGTTACGTGTCTACAGACAGAGTCCTTCGGGTAGAGAGCTGGCTTCCCCGAGGTGCTCAGAGCTGAGCTGGGCTAGGGGAGGCCCTCGGCAAATATTTTCTGAAGTTAGCAGACCTCTTTGTTTTCATAGGCCTTCAAGGTAGGATTTCTGACAAAGCTGACATTTAGACTGCACAATTTAGTGAAAGGATGAGGAAAGGCAGGTCTGTAAGATCTGCTCGAGTGTCTGGGAGGTGAATCCCCAGTGGGAGCCTCAGGCTGCTCCGGGCTGAAGGCGAATTCCCCGACCGCTTAGGACCAGGTGGAACCCTCTGCTTGCAAAAGCTGGAAGAGGCCAAAGTCCATGATCTGAAATCAAAATGTCTTTTTTTTTTTTTTCCCCCCAGTAGGTTGGCT
>NW_006159716.1:1838311-1852215 GCF_000334495.1 Tupaia belangeri chinensis | reverse complement strand
CGACGAGCCTGAGTCAGAAACCTGGACCCCAAGAGTCTACTCACCCATTCACTTCCAATGGGTTATCAATGGGTTACCCAATTGGTTATCAATTCCTAACGATGCACCCCCCCCCACACACACAGCATTTCCCTGGCACAACACGTGCCTGGTGTGAGTTCAAGCCACCGGGTCTGGGACTTGAACTGTGGTCAAATACATGGGAGTTCGGGAACATAGCCATTACGCCAACTGCTAGTCCATCACTCGGCATGAGTTTTAAAGCCGCCAGGTCCAGGACTCAAACCACGGTCGACTACATGGGAGTCCAGCGATGTAACCATTACACCATATGCTGGTCCTCCAAGTATCCATCTTTAACTGTGTGTGTGTTGGGGGTGAGCATGTCTGACTGATTAGATTATTATCTTGAAAAGTTTGCTCTGGCCTCACTGTAGACCAGAGATCAACTGTTCCGTAAAGGACCAGATAGTTCGTATCCTAGGCTTTGCAGCCAAGACACAAAATACCGGCTATTGTGTGGATACTTTTTAATTTTTTAAAATTTAACTTTATTTATTTATTTATTTTGATTTGACGAGAAAGGAACAGAGTGAGAGAGCGAGAGAGAGAGAAAATGAGAAAGCAAGCCGCCATATCTGGGACTCAAACCGCGGTCAGCCATGTGGGAGTCCAGTGCCCTTTCCACCGATACCACCTGCCAGCCTCCTGTATGGATACTTTTAAGAGAAAAAAACGTTCCTACAAATAATAATTGAGTGCGTTTTTTTGTAATGAAGATCTACAAATGAGAAGAATGGAATTATAGTCATGAGTCACTTAGTGACAGGGTACGTTTTGAGAAATGTGTCATGAGGTGATGTTGTCATTATGTGAACATCACCATTCTAGATGACACAGCTTACCACATACCTAGGCTACCTATTTGGTTGTCAGGAAAGTCGTGACATATTTTTCTGTTTTCTATGTAAAAATGCATCATGACTTTCGTGACAACCCATTGCTCCTGGGCTACAGACCTGTATAGCACATTACCACGCTGAATATGCTAGGCAATTGTAACACAATGGTAAGTGTGTGTGTGTACTTAAACAATAACAAAAAAGTACAGTATGGGCCAGCAGGTGGCGTAGTAGTTAAGGCACTGAACTCCTGCATGGTTGAACTCTGTCGAGTCTTGGATCCAGTGGCCTGAAACTCGCTCTGGGCATGTGTGCTTGCGTGCCCAAAAATCCCAAGAGGAGAATGAAGGAGAAGGGATTAGGGCATGGCCATCCCCCTGGTGGGAGGGGGGTGGGGGGGGTCTTGTGCTTTCTGTCTCTGTCTCTTGGGCAAGCGCACATGCCCTAGAGCAAACATCTCCCCCCCCCGAAAAAAAGGCACAGTAAAATATGACATTAAAAGATAACATGGCACACCTATATAAGGCATTTACCATGAACGGAGCTTGCAGGCCTGGGAGTTGCTGTGGGTGAATGAGTGAGTGGCGAGTGAATGTGAAGGCCTAGGGACAGTCTGGGAACTGCTATAGACTTTAGAAACAATAACACTTACGTTACACTCATTTGTAAACAAAATTTCTTCTTCAATAATAAATTTACCTTAACATTTTTACTGTATAAACTTTAAAAAATTCTAAACTTTTAAACTCTTTTCTGACAACCCTTGGTTTAAAATACACATTGAATAGCTATACAGTCTCTCTAATCCTTATTCTATAAGTTTTTTTCTATTAAAATATTATTTTTGGGACCAGCAGTTAGCATAATGGCTATGTCCCATGTGGTCAACTGCGGTTCGAGTCCCAGACCCGGTGGCTTAAACTCACACTGGGCACGTATGCATGCATGCCCAAGATCCCGAGAGGAGAATGGAGGAGAAGGGATTGCGGTGTGGCCATCCCCCTGGAGGGTGATTTCTCGCTTTCTGTTTCTCTGTCGGTTTGGCAAGAGCACGCATCCTGCAGCAAAAACCTCTCAAAAAAAATGATTTTTTTACTCTTCACTTTTTTTGTTTCTGTTAAAAACTAAGATGCAATCACACACACATTGGCCTAGGCCTCCACAGGGTCAGGATCATCAATATCACTGTCTTCCATCTTCACATTGTGTCCCACTGGAAGGGCCAGGAGCAACAAGACAAACTGTCAACAAGACAGCACGAGAGAAGTGATGCAATCCAGAGACGGGTAGACGTGATGTGTGCGGCTGCTGCCAGCGTCCAACTACATATTTTAGCACATTTTTATAGGCTGAAGGAATATAACAAAATAATAAAAAGTATAGTAAAAGCATAAACTAGAAAGTCATTTCTATCATTCAATCGTTACGTATTGTACATAGTTACACGTGCTAGACTTTGACACGACTGGCAGTACAATAGGCTTGTTAACGCCAGCACCACACAAACACACGAGTAATGCACTGCACTATTACATCATGACACCTACGATGTCACTAAGCCATAGGATTGCTCAGTGTCATCATCACCTGACGGGACCACTGTCACGTAGGCACTCTGTGGCTGACTGAAGAAGCATCATTGCATGGTGCATGACTGTGTTTTGAGGATGAATAGTTTATTTAACTGGGTTTCAAAGCTAGAGTTCCCATCCATACCATCAAATGTTTATCTGTAAAAACCACTTTCAGGGCCAGCAGGTGGCCTGGTGGTTAAGGCACTGGATTCCACAAGGCCTACCGCGCGTGGTTCGAGCGCCGGACCTGGCAGCTTGAAAATCACACCGGGGCGCAGTGATGTTGGCTGAGCGCAGTGCTGCTGGCTGACTGAGTGCAGTGGGGAAAAAAAAGAAAAAGAAATCACACCGGGCATGTATGCATGCATGCCCAAAATTCCAGGAGGAGAATGGAGGAGAAAGGACTGCAGCATGGCCATCCCCTCTGGGGGGTGATTTCTCACTTTCCTTCTCTCTGCCTCTCTCTGGTAAGCACATGCACCCTATGGCAAAAAATGAAACAAACAAACACAAAAACACTTGTAGCTCACGAGCTATAAAAAAAATCAGGCTGCAGCTGAATTTGGCCCATGGATAGCAGTTTGTCAAACCCTGGTGCAGACAACGAGCTGGAGGAGGTGAGTGAGGATATGCGAGATTTCATTTTGCTCTGGTCCAAGATACGTAGCTTGGATGAGGATAATAAAGAAGAGGTGCGTCCGGGTGAGGCTGACAGGACTTAAGGATGGAACGGGCATGGGGGACGGGAGGGAAGAGTCAGGCTGACCTGTAGATGTCAGGTCACAGCTATGAAGACACGTTAAGACCAACAAAAAGAGCTGTCACTGACACAGTTGAACAGATGGCTTCAAGGCTCGGAGAGGCTGTGAGAGCGGCAACAGGCAGCGCATGGAGACAGAGACACGAGGGAGAATGCCTGAGAACAGGGGAGAATGGGCCCCGGCTTCCGTGTGCACCTCTGAAACATGCCACGAGGCCCACGCCTGGAAACTGTTTTTTTCTGCCTCCTCCATCAGACTGGGACCTCTTCTAAGGAGTGCTCATTCCACTCTGTTTTCAGGGCATGGCGCAACACAGGCACCCACTGGTGCTACAAACACAAGACAGGAAGTAGGAGGAGACCTCCTTTAGCTTCCACAGCAAACACAGAGCAGACCCCTCAATATACAATGGAGGCCAACTTCCCACTCCTGAACTGGGGGGCGGGGGGGGCTGACTCTCCTGTGGCTAGCCTTCCACAAGCACTGCTTTCAGAAGGGCCCCTGGACCCTTCCCCACCACTCTAAATCATCCAGGTGTGAGTGCACACGCATACATCTACACACAAATCTCCTCCCCATCAGCCCTGGCCACATGATTTGTGGTGACGGTGTATTGACAACACACCTATCAACTGTCAGCTCAACATGTCTAAATATTATGCTCCCTCACCCAGAACATAATTTTTTTCTTTAATTAAAAAAAAAAAAAATCCTGGCAATCTCATTCACAGTAAGGAGAGGAGACAGGGACAAAAAGCCATAGGTTAAAGAAAATTCATTTTTCTTTTCTTTCCTTCTTTTTTGAACAGAAGAGTAAAAAGCTATCGGTTCCAACTCTTCAGCAGCCGTGAGAAGAGGAGGCCAATGCTGGGATGTAGAGTGGTTTGTTCCAGTGATCAGGTGTGCTTGCTTGACATCAGTGGTGTTCGGAGAAGACCAGTCTCCTTTCCACAGTCAAGAGTCCTCTGGCCCAGAGACTCCCGAAATATTCAGACAAGAAGCCATTTTAAAGCTGAGGTGTGTCCTGGCCTGTTCAGGGAAGCTATGCCCTAAACTTCATCTTCTAGACTCCTGAAATATTCAAGTAAGCACAGTGGAGGAGAGATTTTTGTCACAAAATGACCAGAAACCACCGCAGAGGCACAAGAAACATGAGCAACCAAGAAAATATCTCTCCCCTAAGGGAAAAGAACAACCCCTCATCATCCACAGACAGTACAGTAGAACTCGTGGAAATGTCTGATAGAATTCAGAATACTCATAGTGACAAAACGAAAGGAGGTGCAAGAGCTGAGAGATAATGAACTCCAGAAGATGCAGGAGAAAAGAGACAATGAGTTCCAGGAGGTGTTGAAGTTCTTCCATGATCTGAAAGAGGAAATACACACCATAAAAAAGAATCAAATGGAGCTATTAGAGGTGAAGGCTGCCATTCAGGAAATCAAAACCTCCCTCGAAAGTATTAAAAGTAGATTAGTCCATGCAGAAAATTGAATCTTGGATGTTGAAGGCAAAACCTCTGATCTAGAGAAAACAACCAAAAAAAACTGAGAAAATAACCCCCCAAAATGAGAATACTATACGAGAAATACTAGGCAGCATTAAGCGCCCAAACATCCAGATAATCGGTATCGCGATTATCAGAAGGTGAGGAAACTAAGTGCGTTGACAATCTATTCCATGAAATCTTGGAAGAAAACTTTCCACATCTGGAGAGGCATTCAAATATTCAGACCCAAGGAATACAAAGGACCCCAAATAGAATCGACCCAAGAGGATATTCTCTAAGGCACATCATAGCCAGACTGGCCAAATCTACGAAGACAAGATACTAAAATTGGCAAGAGAGAAACATCAGTTACTTATAAAGGATATCCCATCAGGCTAGCCTCAGACCTCTCATCAGAAACAATGTGAGCAAGGAAAGAATGGGAAAATATATTCAAAGTGTTAAGTGAAAAACAGTTTTAACCAAGAAAACTATACCAGGCAAGATTATCTTTCATATGGAAAGAAAGGATAAAAACAGTCTCAGATAAACAAGACCTGAAAGAATTCGCCAAAAGCAGACCCACTCTTCAAGAAGTTCTGAAAGGAGAACCAGGAAAACTAAAGACACATACAGAAATAAGAGAACAAAAGGCAACCAAGAAAATGATCAATTTAATGCTAGGGACAAAAAATATCAATAATAACATTGAATATTAACTTCCAGGATTTAAACGGAAAGATTGGACCATAGTAACACTGCATATTCAACAGAAGAGAGTTTGAACATAAGACTGAAATGGCAAAATAGAATTTTCTGACTTTTGAGTGAAACATTACTGATTTTTTTTTTACTATGCTTTGTTTTCCCAATTTAAGCATTTTACTTTCTTTTGAGTTGTTGATAGGCTCAGCAGTTTGTTAAAATATTTTTATTTCTTTAAATGGAAACAAACTTTTCTTCCTTCCTGACCCCTCTGGAATTGGAAATTATTTGGGAGTATTCTTATTTTGAGGCAGAAGGGTTATTTGCATAAGTTCAATAATGTTTGCTGCCTTGAATCAGAAATTGGAAATACTTATTATTGGACAGGTCTTTGACTGGAATGTCATACTTGAAGATTAATCGGAAAACTATGGAACTCAAGTAAGCTAACAGAAGCTCTTAGGAAGATGGCCTGGCACCATAAATAGTTCTGCCTGGCAGAAAGGATTAGAGAAGATATATGAAAGAATTCATAACATAAAATAACCTGGACTTTTCCAGCCCAGCATTGTAATCAGTAGAGATTGTAAAAGACCAACCACACCAGAGGATTATTTCAAGAAAAACTTTGAAGGAAGAAAAAGAGACTGATCTTTGCTAGCAGATGGTGTATCACAGAATACTTGGGCAGGGCTGAATTGAGAAGGTGCATGTGTGAGCAGTGTGCTGGGCATTTGCTTTTCAACAACTTAAGTAGGTGACATGTAAATATTTTCTCAAAACTATTTAAAACCATATTGTCTCTGTTGTTATAGAGTCATGAACAAAATTATAAGAAATACTTTGAATACTATCTTTTAAGATTCGGTATTTTGAAATTTTGAAAGTTGTTTATTAACTGTCAAGAACTATGGAGTATGTATGCAGGACGTAAGAATTGGAAACTTATTTGCTGAGAACATATATGTGGATGTACTTGATTGAGCCAATGCACAGTGTATTTTGGATGGAAAATTCATTTGTGTGTTGTGATGGTGTAAAGTGAATTAATAATAAAAAAAAAAGATAGCAGTGAACAATAGAGAGGCAGGACGTTAGTGAGAAACAGATAGGGCTTATTAACTGTTGATGATGACATGTATAGTATTCTCAACTGGATTGGTCTGAGAAGTATTTCATGATGGGCAAAGTATTTTTACAAGCAAAATGAGAAATAGAAATTGACTGTTTTAAAAAATAATTAGAATAATAAAAATAATGATTGGGGAGAACATAGAAAGGATATTGAATGTTGAGGTGGGGAGATTAATGTCTCTGTACTGAAGGACATGCATGGCATTCCCTTTTGAAAAAACAATGTAATACACTGTAAAGTTGTATGTAATCCAGTGTAATATAAAGAAGATTATGATGATGATAATAAAAAATAAAATTAAAAAAAAAAGAACTATGGAGTATGAGCTAAAATTTTTTGATATGTAAAGTAAATGTGGGAAAATGTCAAAATAAATGAAAAAAAAAAAGAGAGACAGAAAGTCTTAGAGAAAAAAAAAAAGAATTCTCTGGCCCAATGTCGACTCTGATAGGGACATCATGAAGTCACTGGAGGGGGGTGCATGTCCTAATGGCCAATAGTAATTTCAGAGAGCACAATACACTATTTAACATCATCTCAACGACAAACTCACGAGGTCAGAATCATTTTCTCTATTTGGGAGATGAGGAAATTAACATGTAGAAGAATGAGCTTCCCAAGGTCACATGGACAGTAACAAAGGGCTAGGCCCCCAACCTTCTGATGCCCAAGGCTAAGGTTTCCCCCGATATTTACAGTGTCCCTTATTCACTGGTTGTAGATTTGATTAGCACAAAGCTACTTCCCTTTGGAGGGTCCTTCTGGTTTATATTCTTGATCTAAAGAACCAAGGAGATCTAGTTTATACCGGACTAGAGCCATGCCCTAGAGTCTGGCCACCAGCTCGTAGCAACCCTCAAAGCTCTAGCCTTTAGCCATGGACTTGGAAGTATGAATAAGGTGATGCACTTTACATTATTATTTTTTTTTTAAATTGAAGTTCTAGGCTCAAAGGTCTAAACTCCAGTTACCTAGACAATTTTTAACCATCAGGAACACTTCACTGGAGAGAAACAGGGAGTTTTTGTGGCAGGTATTTTCCTTCCAGAAGCACCAAGGACACAGCTTCTGGCATCAGAAGATCGGGGTTCAACTCTTAACCTTTCACTGGCAAAATGGGTAACTCCAGCAGGCCCATCTAACCTTGGTTTTGAGTCCCACTTTCGACATCTGTAAAGGACAAACAGTACCTAGAGTCCAGGGCTCCGTGAAGATGAAACAGGAGAAAGCACAGGACGTGCAGGGTGCCCGGTGAGGACTTGCGCAGGCCTACTGGCTGGGGTGGGGTTTCTGCTGTTTTGTTTTGATGTGGGTACAGTTTAGATCAGGCTCAATGACTCAGTTGTGATTGATTTGGTTTGGTTATTTGTTTCCCGGGCAACCTGCAACCCTCCTTTTGTTTCACTGAGCAGAATGGAGCTGAGGGACAGGAACTACTAGAAGTGGACACAGGAGAGACGTGAGGAAAAACCCTTGGCAGCCTTGGGGCCCTCTGGTGTGGTGACCAATGCTGCCACTTACCCCCACACACCCTGAAAGGGATGCAGAAGACACTCAATTTTGTCCAGAATGAGGACCCAGAAACCATGGAAAGGCTAAATGACGTTCAGTAGTCCGTGAACAGAAGACAGTAAAGAGAAGAATGCAAATATTCGCTTTTGCTCATTTTTGCGGGAAGCTTCCTGGGGCAGGTCAGCCCTGCGAGAGAGAGGCCTATGATTCTCCACGGGTCAGTGCAATTCGAGGCCTGCACAAGAGGAATCCGATGTGGCCGTTGGCCTGGTTGAATTTTTCAACTTGACTCTATTGGTGAGAAGTGTGTTCTGCTCTCTGGGGTCGAGCTCTCAAGCAGAGAGAAGGAACTATTTCATGGCCACATCTAAAGCTTAATATATGCGTGGTTATGACTAATGAGAAAGGTTTAAGGGGGCGTGCTCCAGTTATCTGGAGTCATTTCGGTCCCCTGTGATACCAGATAAGGTGATACTCTGCTTTCTTTCCTGTCTCGAGAGGGCCCTCCGCTCTCAGATTCCAGGAAATGGGCAGTAACTCAGCCCCCATTCGCCAGTTCCTTACTTTTAGTTTCAGCCTCTCCTGCTTAAACAACGGCCCTCTTTAAAGGCCTTAGTATATACTTTCTGGCAGGGCTGTCCCAGGGCAGTAGGGCAGTGTGGCCCCTCCATGCCATCCCATTTAATGGGCAAATGGTGCGTTTCCCAGAGGAAGTCCCTGGCTCCCTCAGAGCTCTTGTCAGTCTTGACATTAGAAAAGTAAAAAAGGGGGACCAACCTAACACATACAATTTTAGGGAGCACTCTCATGCCCCGGATTTCTCTGTGAAACAGACTCAGCAAGAAGACTAGAGGGAGGAAGAGATTTCCAGAGGATGACCCATGCTGGCAGAAGCTGCCACTCAGTGCCAGGGCAAAGAGCCTCCTCACTGCCCAGACCTTGAACTGCTGCTAGAATGAGGCCAGAGCCTCCACATGGCTTGAGTTTCCCCCCTAAAAAGCAAACAGCAGCTGGGCTAGCCAGTGGCGTGGTGGTGAGGGCAGGTGGGTCACATATGGCCGAGTACACGGTTTCAGTGCTGAACCTGGGGGCCTGTAAAACACGCTGGGCGTCTGTGCGTGCATGCCCAAAATCTCAGGAGGCGAATGGAGGAGGAGGCATTGCAAGGTGGCCATCCCCTCCCTGGAGGGGTAGGGGGCAGTGATTTCTCACCAGAGTGGCCATTCCCTCCAACCCCCCCCCGCCGGGGTGGGGTGAAGTGGTGATGACTCACCCCCAACCCTGTAAGCACACAAGCCCTATCACAAAAAAACAAACAAAACAAAAACAAAGCATCACTAAAGTGCAAAGAAACAAACATTTATTTCTATTTTATTAAAAAAGTCACAGTTTTCTTTTAATAGCTCTCATCACGTCCTCCTTTTTCCCTCCTCTCTTGGTCTCCTCTTGATTAAGTGCACACAGATTATCTCCATCTTCATGGGACAGTCACAGGAAATTTAAACATTCTCAGTCGGGGTTCTTTTAAGCCCACTTCCCCTTCCACCCCCAACTCCCCACCCAGTTGCTGTGTATTCAGGAAATGCAAACCCAATATAAAGATAACCCGGACTAAACAGAAAAGGAGACTGGCCCTGTCTCCTTGTTGGGCAAATGACTTCCCTTCCCTGTGCCCCAGACTCAGCTTCTGCAGAATGAGGAGACTGGACCCCAGGAGCTCTAAGGAGCACCCCCTCTGCCCCCCAGCTATGACCTGCTAAGGCTCAACTGGACAAACCCTCCCAGACTCTGCCTGTCTCCGATGCCCAGCAGGCCAGGGTCAAGATATTGAAGCAGTAGGGTTTCCACTAATGCCACCTGATCCCTAAGGCTCCCAGCCTGTAGGGGATAGAGTGCTGGGAGTCAGGATATCTGGATTTCAGTCTCACTTCTAAGATGTTTTGGAAGAGGGAAGTGAGTAGCGAGGTAGAGGTAGGTGGGGAATAGGCGGTAATTAGAGCAGACTTAATCTCCATCTATGATACTGGAATAATAATTTAAAAATAATGACTACGACTAGTATCATATACATTTTTAAAAATAATTATTTTACTATTTAATTTTATTTATTTCTTTTTAATTTGACCAGAGAGTGAAAGAGTCAGGGGAAGGCAGTGAGCAAGGAAGACGTCAAATTTGGGACTCGAACCACAGTCGGCCATGTGGGAGTCCAGTGCCCTTAACCACCATGCTACCTGTTGGCCCTTTATCATATAAATGATTAAAATACCTTTAAGGCTGGCTCTGTGGCCTGGTGGCTGAGGTGACTGGATCCAACATGGTCGACCCCACAGTTCTGAGCCCCAGACCCAGAGGATTGAGAAACATAAAGGGTACACCTGTATGCATGCCCAAGGTCCCAAAAGGAGAGAGAGCTGGAGGGGAAGAAATTGTGTGGCTATTCCCCATGGAGGGTACTCTCTCCTCTCCCTCTCCAGAGAGTGCGCATACCCTCTGGCAAATAAATAAAATAAATGGAGACCTCCGATAGCGAGAAGAGGCTGACTGTTGGTCTCCAGAGCAGCACACAAAGACTCAATTTAGAACACATTTCATTGGCTTTGATGGGGCTCTGTAAGCACATGACCCTTTGCCTGGGGTGCCTTCTGCCTCTAAATCCACAACTCCAGCACCCCAAACTGTTCAGATAGCCCCAGACTAGGAGCCTCAGGTTCTGGTTCTGGAAACAGTCTCCACATCAACATCGAGGACAATCCCCGTTTCTCGTACAGGGCTCGGCCTACAAGGAGAACTTAGCCTGGGGTGCCTTCCGGTAAAGAAAATTCAGTCTCCCAGTTGAGCTCCCATTGGCAAGGCCAGCAGAATGGTGTGGTAGTCAATCTTGGCCCACAGCTCTGAATAACTAGGATGGAGGAGGGGCAGGAAGTATGAATCATTATCGAGAGAGGCTGTTAATAGACTTTGAGGTTCGCTGGAGGGGTTGGGCATTTAACCCCAGGCAGACAGGCTTGGCCACTCAGCTGCACAGGAAGTCCAGGGCATCATCTCCAGAGCCATGGGAGAGCAAACAGACCCCTCCTTACTCTAGCCATGTCCACGCTTCCTAGCAGCCTTCTCCCTCCCAAATATTCAGTCAATTTTAGAGAAAGATGACAAGGGGTTGGCTCCTAAAAGGTTTTTTTCTGGTACTCACAGACTGAATTTGTGAAGAAAGTTGACAAAAGTGAGTTGGTGGCCCAGATGAGCTGAGAGACAGAGGTCGCATACAGGCCCACCAGTCATGAGTGGTCAAGCACACTTTGGAACCTGGTGAAACACAACCAAACATTCTCGAAGGACCTCTCAGTGCTTTTGATTTGCTGATGGAGCATGGCTCCCCGAGTGGGGCTCTGAGCCCATCTGTGCGGCTAGAAGCACCACACTGGGCCTTGGTGCCTCAGGAGAACGCCCGTCTCTGAACAGCCAGTTCTGCACCGGGGATGGTACATGAGCCTCCATCTCCAGCTACCTCACTCCCACAGCCTCGCTCTAACGGCCTTGGATATCCACCTGGAGAGCTGACAACTTTATCAACTTCATGTTTTATATTTTATGTATTTTGGGGAGATTATCAAGTCTTTTTTATTAATAGACTTTAATTTTTAGGGGACTAAAAGGGTCACTGCAACTTTATGCATTCTTTTTTTAAAAAAAATTTCTTTATTAATAATTTTTAAATTTGGCCAGATGGACAGAGAGAGCGAGAGAGAGAGAAAGAAAGTGAGCAAGCAAGCCGCTAGGTCCAGGACTTGAATCACGGTCGGCTATGTGAGAGCCCAGTGCCCTTAACCAGCACGCCATCTGCCGGCCTCATTTTATGCTTTTTTTTTTTTTTTTTTTTTTTAGAGGTTTTTTCTTTGAGAGGTTTTTGCTATAGGGCACGTGTGCTTGCTAGAAGACAGAGAGAGACAGAAAGCGAGAACTCACTCCCTAGAGGGGATGGCCACGCCACAATCCCTTCTCCTCCATTCTCTCTTGGGATCTTGTGCACACACGCACACACCCCCGGCATGAGTTTAAGCCACTGGGTCCAGGACTCGAACCTTGGTCGACTACATGGGAATCCAGTGACTTAGCCATTATGCCAACTGCTGGTCCCACTTTATGCATTCTTTATACTGCTTACCTACTGCACAGAGCTCAGAGTCACTACAAATAACAGGTGCTGAACAAGAACTGTTGTCAGGTAGTATCTAATCAAAGAGTCATTCAGATCTGGGAGTAATGCAAAGACTCGCCAGAAGAGAACCCGTGAGGTGAAAACAGACATTAAAGACTCTTCTCCTGCCTCATCACCGCGGGAACCCCGAGAAGGGATGCCATCCGGTGACCAGAGGACTCCAGCAGGGACACCTCCACAGCGAGTGGTATCATGCAGCCACACTCCCCTCCTGGTGCCATGACACAGGGCAATGCCTCGAGAGAGGACCAAGGTGCAGGAGTGTGGGAGTCCTTAGCCCATTTCCAGAACTCCTGGTTTATATCCTCTGCAAACACTGGCTAGGCAAGTGTGTTCTCCTCTCTGATGAGGATGTTCATTATTAATTTTTTTAGAGACAGATTTTTGCTATAGGGCATGTTCGCTTTCCAGAAACACAGAAAGAGACAGAGAGAGAGAGAAAGTGAGAAATCACCCCCCAGGGGAGATGGCCATGACACTCTTCTATTCCATTCTCCTGAAATTTTGGACATGTACACACTCGTGCCTGATGTGAGTTTCAAGCCACCAGGCCCAGGACTTGAATCGCAGTAGACCCTGTGGGAGTTCAGCGCCTTAATCATGAAACCAACTGCTGGTCCCTCCTCAGATTATTTTTAAAAATACCCCAGTTTTCAAAGCGTAATATAGAGGTTGGATGTTCCAACATTTACACTAGATTTCTGTCTATATTTTCATCTCATAAACCACTTCTATCAACTTAAAAGTGTCACTGAACAAGGGCACTGTCCTTGAACTGGTCTGTCCTCAGTCGCAATATTAACTACCACTGACTGAGTGCCTGTGATGTCTCAGCTCTACATACATCATCTCATTAACTTTTTTAAGAGAGAGACCTTTCCTATAGGGTGTGTGCACTTGCCAGAGAGATAGACAGAAAGCGAGAAATCACCCCCTAGGGGGGATGGCCATGCCACAATCCCTTTTCCTCCATTCTCCTCTTGGGATCTTGGGCACGCACGCACACACGCCCAGCGTGAGTTTAAGCCACTGGGTCCTGGACTCAAAACGTGGTCAACTATATGGGAGTCCAGCAATGTAATCATTTTGCTACTTGCTGGTCCCTTTCATGTAGTTTTGTTTTGTTTTGTTTTGTTTTGTTTTGTAGGTTTTTGCTATAGGGCGTGTGTGCTCACCAGAAAGACAGAGACAGAGAGACAGAAAGCGAGAAATCACCCCCTAGGGGGGATGGCCATGCCACAATCCCTTTTCCTCCATTCTCCTCTTGGGATCTTGGGCACGCACGCACACACGCCCAGCGTGAGTTTAAGCCACAGGGTCCGGGACTCAAACCACAGGGTCCGGGACTCAAACCACAGTTCAGCGACATAGCCATTATGCCAACTGCTGGTCCCTCCTCTCATTTAGTTTTTGAACTGCTGTATCTACTGTGCCCATGCCACAGATGAAGAAACTGAACTCAGAGAAACTCAGGGACTCAGCCAGTAAGTGGCAAAACTAGGTTTAAACTCAGCTCTTAGTCTCTGGCTCCCAAAGCCCCCAAAGCCTCTCCAGTGACAAACACCACCATGAAACAGAGCCAGTGGGAAGGACAGGGACAGGGAAAG
>NW_006159716.1:1831696-1838299 GCF_000334495.1 Tupaia belangeri chinensis | reverse complement strand
GTGAGAAGGGAGCAGCAGAAGGAAGAAGGAAGCAAGGGTCTGGATGAGAAGTACATGAGGCCCAGCCGCGGGCCAGGAACCCCTGGCAGAGGGGGAACGAAGCAGGAAAGCTGTGGTGACCAGCCAGAGAAACAAAACACAAAATATGCAGAAGCCATTTCCTCTCCCAAGGAAGATAAACAATAGATTCATAAACAAATTTTACAAAGCTGTCCAGCTATTTAAGAAGGGAGAGGGGTTAGGAGAGGATGATCTTCCTTCCCAGTCTTCCGGCTGGGCCTGTGACGACGGCCAGTTACCTATTCTCTTTGAGCCTTGGTTCAACTGTCTCTAAAAAAGGAATAACAGGGACCAGCAGTTAGCGTAATGGCTATGTCCCTGGACTCCCATGTAGTCGACCGCAGTTCGCATCCCGGACCCGGCGGCTTAAACTCACGCCAGGCGCGTGTGCGTGCGTGCCCAAGATCCCGAGAGGAAAATGGAGGAGAAGGGATTGCAGCGTTGCCATCCTCCCTGGGGGGTGATTTCTCTCTTTCTATCTCTCTGTCTCTCTCTGTCTTTCTGGCGAGCGCACGCACCCTATAGCGAAAACCTCTCCAAAAAAAAAAAAAAAAAAAAAAAGGAATAACAATTCCAGTCCAGCAGGGCAACTGTGGAGAAGAAAGATATGCTTTCTGCTATATGACAGACCAGAGAGCATACTCGAGTCTTCACTGAAACAGCTAACAAGCTGAATAAAACTGTAAATATAACGACTGTTTATGTGCTGCTGAGTTGGTACAAATACAGAGATTCTTCAAAGATACGAAAACAGAAGTTGGAACCTGGGAAGGTAACCTAGCCCCACACTGGCTTTCACCAGGAGGGCTCCTGCTCAACGCTGCAGACTTTAAGGGTCCCATTTAGAGATGCACAGGACACTCCCACAGAGTCCTGAGTCTGGTGGTTTGCTTCCTCGCTTCCTCTCACTCTCAGTCTCAGTCTCTCTCTGGTCAAATTGAAAAATAAATGAATGAATGAATAAAATTAAATAAATAATTATTTTTTTAAAAAGCCTAAGGAGATCCCTCCATAAAGTTGGATTTCATATGGCCCCATTCTTGATGCATGAGAAACACACACACACAACACACAGAAGAGGACTGCAGGGAAACCTGACCTTGGGCTGGGCAGAAGGGGGAAAAGATCTCTCCTGAAAATTTGTAACCAGAAGCTGGATTTCGTATGGGGTTGTAGTCTGAAGTATGTTGCTTGTGTGGACAGAAAAGTCTGAAGTAAAGGATTAATACACAAGTTATTTTGGATCACTTCACCTCCTAGACATCAAGCAGAAGTTAATGCAAATCCCTCTGGAAAAAACCAACCAACCCCAATATCAAATAATTCTGAAAGATAAAGTTCCAAGGAAAATGAGCAGCTCCCAGCAAATAAGGCACTGTGAGTACTAGCCAGCAGAAACAACAGATGGCAACAGCAGACCCACAAAGGCTTTTGATTCTGGAATTACCAGTCATGAAATTACGAAATTTTTAAACAGAGAATTCCATATTTTAAAGAAATAAGAGTCATCAAATATGAGCAAGAAATGAGAGGTTAGAAAAATCACCGAGCAGATTGGAAAAATAATAGACCAGAACTTCTGTAAATGACAAACAAAGCAAGTGAAAGTATAAAATTCAAATTCAATGGGGGATTAATTACATAGATGATAGATTTGATTTTTTTTTTTCCTGGAGAGCTTTTTGTTTGTTTGTTTGTTTTTGCTATAGAGTGTGTGCACTCACCAGGAATACAGAGACAGACAGACAGAAAGTGAGAAATCACCCCCCGGGGAGTGGATGGCCACACCACAATCCCTTCTCCTCCATTCTCCTCTTGGGATCTTGGGCATGCATGCACACATACCTGGTGTGAGTTTAAGCCACCGGATTCAGGACCTGAACTGTGGTCAACTACATAGGAGTCCAGCAACATAGCCATTACGCCAACTGCTGGTCCCTGAAGATATTATTTAGAGTTCAGCACAGAGAGACAAATGTTAAGAGACATAAAGAATAGAATGGGACAGTCTAACGTAAGTCTAACTGGGGGTCCAGAAGAGACACCAGATACCAGAGAGAATGGGGAAGTGGCAATATTCAAAGAAATGAAGGTAAGAATTTTTCAGAATTGTTGAAAGACATGATTCTTTAGTTCTAGGAATCCCAATGACACCCATGTAGAATAAGGTAAATTTGCACTCAGATAATGAAGTTGCAAAAGACCAAAGAAAACAACAATCTTGAGTGTAGCCAGAGAGAAATGTCTGATCACTTATGAAGGAACAAACATTAGACTGACAGCTGACTTCTCAACGGCACCATTCAGTGCCAGAGGCGGTGGAATAACAGTTTCAATAACCGAGAATATATCCAATAATGCTACTTTTATTGGATATATTCTCTTAGGTCACTGAGAGGAGAAAAAAATGAGAGAAAAATACTGAGAGCAAAAAAGACATTTTCAAACCAACAAAGACCAAAACACAAAAGTCTCTTGAGAGAATTTACCACTAAGAGATCGCCACTAGAGGAAAATGCTAAAGGATTTATTTCAAGCAGAAGGAAAATTATCCCAGATTCATAAAAGACTAGTGAGACAAGATATTGGTAAGTATGTGGGTAAATCTATACAAACACTGTAAAAAAAAATATAAAACAATGATACATAACTTACAGGGGAAAAAATAGGATAGATTAAAAAAACAAAGAAAACAATAGAATATAAATTGGGAAAGCTAGTGACTAGAATTAACCCAGTGTGTATGTTCTTGTATTATATGGAAGAAAGAGAAAGACACCGATTAATTCTAGACTTTAAGCATGTCTGAAAGCTGTAAAAACAGCTGGAGTAATAATCCACTGAAAGAACAGACACTGCAAATATAAATTCCACAAAAGAAGATGAAAAATGGAATGGGGGGAACCTCAACATAAAAGATCAGAAAAATGAAAAAGCATAGAAAGGTGGTAAAAACGAACCTGAAGTCATAAATAAGATACGCCAATTCTAACATCTATGTATCAAACAGCATCGCCGTAAAACATGTAAAGCAAACATTTCAGTACTGCAAGGAGCAACTGACAAATCGGTGGGAGGTTTAAGTACACCTCTCTCAATAATCGGTAGATTAATCAAAGTCAGAAAATGCTGTACTGTATTATAGATGACTCGAACGCACAATAAACTAACTTATTCGAATGGTCACATACAGAAAACTAGATCTAATAATTAAAGGATACACCTTTCTTTAAAGCACTCATGGAACATTTAGGGGGGAAAAAAGTTGAAAAGAAATAAAATGTAAAAAAGGAGCACACAGAAATAGCTCAATATGTACTTCGAACACTCTCTAAGGATCCAACCTTATTTTGTCTTCAAAAAAGATAGGAAGGGAACCAGCAGTTAGCGTAATGGCTATGTCGCTGGACTCCCACGTAGTCAACTGCGGTTCGTGTCCCAGACCAGGTAGCTTAAAACTCACGCTGGGCACATGTGCGTGTGTGCCCAAGATCCCGAGAGGAGAATGGAGGAGAAGGGATTGCGGCGTGACCATCCCCCCTGGGGGGTGATTTCTCGCTTTCTGTCTCTATGTCTCTCTCTGTCTGTCTGGTGAACACACGCGCCCTATAGCAAAAACCTCTCCATAAAAAAAAAAAAAAAAAAAAAGGTAGGAAGTCTGTCCTTTTTGTTCACTGATGCATCTCCAATGTCTAGTACAATGCCTATCACAATGGAGGCTCTTTTAAAAATTAATTAATTAATTAATCTCTTTATCTGTTATGATTTTCAAGCTGCCAAGTCCAAGACTCAAACTGTGGTTGGCCATGCAGTAAACCAGCACCTGAACTACCACACCATCTGCTGGCCCCACCAAGGTGGCTCTTAACCATCACAGAAGAGTGCAAGGTCACTGAATGATCCTCTGCTGAGGATGGCATGGGCAGACAATGGAGGTCACAAAGCCCTAGGGAGAGGGGTGAGAGGACAAGACATGTGGCGCCAGTCTCCAGGGAGAATTTATACACACAAACCAAAAGCAAGCCATGCTGATCATCTTCAAACCCAAACAAAGCCATGAGGAAGTCTTTGAAAGTCCAGCCTTTGTGGTTCCAAATGGCAGAGCAGAGACCAACAGGCCGAAATTACAGGCAAAATTTGTCCAATATTAGAAAGACTGTTCTAATAGTTAACAGCCTAACATTGATTAGGAATTGGCCTGGCTGGGCATCTTAAGTCTCCTTATGACTGTGTGTGGGACA
This sequence comes from Tupaia belangeri chinensis, assembly GCF_000334495.1. Taxonomy (NCBI): domain Eukaryota; kingdom Metazoa; phylum Chordata; class Mammalia; order Scandentia; family Tupaiidae; genus Tupaia; species Tupaia belangeri. The sequence goes on along the minus strand of NW_006159716.1, from coordinate 1,833,998 downwards.
AGAGTCCATCCGGCATGGACTGAACAGGCTTCCCCGTCCCGTTCTATCCCAGAGCTTCTTCCATCCCAAACTCCCTGGATGCCCAATCCCTAAAAGACCTGTCCGAAGCCCCAGCTTCAGGAGGTGGTGGAGGAATCATGAAAGCGCCATCCCCAGACACTCCATTCAGTGTCCTTTCTGCTCCACATCAGCTTCTTCACCAAAATGAACACTTTGCTGTTAAGTCTACTCCTGTCCCAGGAAACCTCAAGCTTCTTGCACATGGTGAGGGATTACCAGGGCATATAAAATTGGTTAAAGTGAAAATTCCTCAACCTTCCAGGAGGAGAAAAGCCAGCTCACCTGGATCTCTGCAGCAGATGGCTAAGTTGGGGGCCTGGCTCCGGGGACTTCTCCTGCGGCCGGCCAGTCATGCTGCTCTCATGCTGATGGACAGGCGGGAAGAGGAGACCTGGTTCTGTGGGGACAAGGACACAGAAAAGTCACTTTCTCATCCTTTGCTCCTTGCTTTCCCTCACTGGCCGAGGAGGACACTGCCTGGGAGTTTCTGAGGCTGGCCTCCCCCACTGTTGTGTAACCGGGAACAGGCGGGTGTGTGTTTCACCAGTGTTCCCCTAAACCTACAGCGTGTCAGGCAGGCACTGAGGGCTAGGCCGCGACCACAAATTAGATACATCCTTGTTCCCAAGAAACATTTTAGCAAGTAAGAGGAGGAAGAGAGACAAGAGAAAGTGACAGAGGGGGAAAGGGGGAGAGAGAGGGAGCGAGAGAAATGCAAACACACATGTTCCACTGCAATATAATTTGAGTGAGCGCTGTGATTTCTCCAAGTTCACTCAGCGCCTGTTTGCCCCACAGGGGAGCCTCAGTGGCTTCAGTGCTATGACACAGTGTGTCTCAAGCTACCAGGCTATCAGAAAAGTCATGACGTATTTTCCTACGCGTTCCTATGTAAAAATGCATTATGATTTTCCCGACAACCCAATATTTGTTACAAAACATTATTTTTTAATTTCCAAACCATCACAGGTGAATCATTTTATAAAACAGAACTGAAATGAACTGCCGAAAGAGTGAAATGAAAGGCCATTCATACCAAGTACAAGCCTACCTTTTTATTATTTGATTCAACAGATTATTCGGTCAAGTGGGTGTGAAAGTTTTGAAGGGCTTCCTCTCGATTTCTGTGCTTATCTCGTGGATGGGTAAACCACCCGCAGACCAGCCCCGTCCCCCAAACTGCGGCTGAGTGGCGCGGCTCTGATAACCAGTTACATGCAGCACAGCTCTCCTAATATGTTTGGCTGGCATCTTGGCTCAGAGAGGGAGCCTAGATATAAAAATGATTTTGCATTCACTCTCTGGATTACAAGAAGTTAACCCGGAGAGTCTCTCTCCAGGAAGGAGAACCACAGCAGGGACTTAGGTGAAGTGTGGAGAGAGGGTTCCCTGGAGGGCGGTGTGGCACGCACCTGCGGGGTTCAGGTACGAGAGCTTGAGGTTCATGGAAAGCTGCTCCTGAAGCCCTGTCCGCCCCCACCCTGAACTTCCCAACCCTAACTATGGCAACCCTGGCTGAAGCCACCTCCCTGCATGAGAAGAACAAAGAGTCATCTATTAAAATGGACTGGAACGCTTTAGAAAATAAATCATTTTCAAATGTCAAGAGGGCTGCTAGTGTTCATTCCTACTATTTAATGCTATAAAAATGATTTTTCTAAAAAACGGAGAAATCCTTTGTCTGTGACAGCCAGCTTCCAAGGGGGGAAAAAAAAAGAAAGAAAAAAGCCTTTAAATGCCTAGCCTTAATACTTGAGGGAGGCATTACAAGTTATTTTCACCCATTTGAATGCCTAAGAGAAAGTGCTCCTTCTCCTAAATTCTCAGCTTTTAAGAAATTCTTATTTTAAACTGTAGAAGAAGATAACTCTGCAGAAGCAAACCTTCTCTTTTCAAAGGCTTATTTCGTTTTTGTTTTGTTTGTTTGTTTGTTTTTTTCATGGAAACACACAGACACTCTCACTCCCTGCTTCAAACGCTAAAATCAACTGCAATTTTGGAGTTTGCTGTTCATGAAATTCTGGCGATAAGCACATCACAAACATTCCTATAGCAACAGAATGTTTTTGAAGCAATGTCTGTAATGTGACAAAGATGGCATATCATTATCTCTGACTGTTGGCAAAGAGAAGGTTATGAGGGATAACTGTTTATGCACAGGTCAGTCGGTGCAGTAACCGGCAACCTGAATAGCAGGCCTTACCGACCAGCTAACCCACGGCACGGGGTGGGAAGCAGGAAT
>NW_006159716.1:1824357-1831681 GCF_000334495.1 Tupaia belangeri chinensis | reverse complement strand
CCGCGGTGGCAAGGAGGAATGCACTTCACCCCGTCTCTCTGAATAAACCCACCGTCCTCACCCTCGTGTGTGAAAGTAACTCTTCAGACTCCTCCTCAGCAGCACGAGTCTTGGGAACGACTTGTCCCGTGGGCGAGTTATGCTTAGCCAGCCATACTGGCGCTCTTCATCGGCCATCTACAGTGGCTCACGCACGGAGCTAGTTCCTAAAGATGGACAAGTGGGGAACCAGCAGTTAGCGTAATGGCTATGTCGCTGGACTCCCACGTGGTCGACCGCGGTTCGTGTCCTGGACCCAGTGGCTTAAAACTCACGCCGGGCGCGTGTGCGTGCGTGCCCAAGATCCCGAGAGGAGAATGGAGGAGAAGGGATTGCGGCGTGACCATCCCCCCTGGGGGGTGATTTCTCGCTTTCTGTCTCTATGTCTCTCTCTGTCTGTCTGGCGAGCGCACGCGCCCTACAGTGAAAATCTCTCCAAAAAAAAAAAAAAAGAGATGGACAAGTGGCGGGCATTAGGCATATATGGGGTGGTCTGAAAAGTCAGGATGCATTTTTGCATAGAAAAATACATCATGACTTTTCTGATGACCCCAGAACAGTTGCTCAGACCAAGGGTTATCTGGCTTCATGGAGTTTATAATCTAGAGGGGAAGTCCACACTAAGGAATTAGAAATCATTTTCCTAGTGGTGTTTCTAAAGCATGGCTGCTGCTGTAACAGCATGTGACGGGGGTGGGCTAGCATGGAGAAGGGTCAGTGTGATTTCCTAAGGAATTGGTGCTCAATATGGGCCCTAAGAATGAACTAATGCAGCAAACGGGGGCGGGGAGTGGAGGGAGAGGGAAAAGACAGAAAAAGGGTGTTGCTAGCACAACGAGTAGCCTGTGGCAGGAAGGAGCGCGGCAGGCTCTCCCTAGGCTCTCCCACTGGAAGCTGGCTGTCAGTGAGGATCACAGTTAACTCTTTCTACCATGTTCTAACGGCCGTGGTACACAACACAGGCCGTAAAGACGTGTAGGTTTTTCTAAAACGCACCCAAGTTGCCCAATGCAAATTGGGAAAGATACCCAACCATTAAAGCCTCCCTCTTCTTAAGCTGGCATGAAGCATCTAAAATATGGAACAAGAGGCTGGCTCTGTAGCCTAGTGGTTAAGGGAGCCAGATCCAACATGGCTAATTCCAGCCCCAGGTGGTTTGAAAACATGTCAGGCACAAGTGTGTGACTGCTCCAAATCCCAGCGGGATGGAGACACAGAGGAAAAGGAAATGCAGTGTGACCACACCCCACTGGGGCTGTGAGATGTGCTTTCTCTCTCCCTTTCTCTGTCTCTCTCCAGCAAGCACACATGCCCTCTGGCAATTAAAAAAATAATAACAAACAATGACCCAAATAGAGGCCACCTCGCCCTTTGTAATGTATCAAGTCTTAGAATTCTTATCTACATTTTCTTTTTTAAACAACAGTTTTAACTTTGTTAAATTTATCCTAGGCAGTGGTAGAACTTTGTTAAATTTATCCTAGGCAGTGGTAGAATTAGACCAAGACTGAAGGCAGTGTGGGTTTGGGGTATGGATATTCTACTATAGTCATGCAAAACTTAACAACGGGATACATTCTGGGTACCGCATCGTTGGAAAGTTGGATTTCCTCCTGTCAACACCACAGTGTGCGCTTCCACAAGCCTCCATGGGATGGCCCACTACACACCTAGCTAAACTACATGGTAGAGCCTATCGTGCTTAGTGGGACCGCCATCGCATATGTAGCCCATTGTTGATTGGGCCGTATCGTGGTGCACGACTGTATTAAAATCACTCTTGGAGAAGCCTTGTGGTCGGTGTCACTTTAAGGACGATCACACAACCTCACACGCCTAATACTAGCTGTAGCACTAAGCAGACCAAAGCTCAAATCTGACCTTGCCCCGCTATGGTCTTGTTCAATAAAACAGGGTGGGCAGTGTCATCCTGGCAGAGGTGTCAGGGGTGGGCAAGAACGTAAGCCCCACACTAAGCACACTGCCTAGCTCCCGGAAAGTCCTGGATAAGTGCAGTCGTTTCTCACACCACAACTAGGGAATGGGCCAGTCATGCCCATTCCTCGATGTGAAAACCGAGGGGGATCCACAGCTGGGATGGGGGATGCAGTGCAGCTTTGCGAGGGCTCAGGGGTCAGTGTCCTGATGACTCGCTACGTCTTGGTCGGTGCCTTCAAGTCCCAGCCACTGTGGGGAGCTATCCAGATTCCATCCAAAGACTTAGAGATAGCTCCACCCAGGAGCTCAGGGCCAGAAGCCAGCAGTTCTGGGTTCTATCCCTGGATCCAGCTCCATCACTGAAGACTGGGTCCCCTTGGACAGACAGGTGAAGCCAGTGGGGAGGTAATGGAACAGCCACCACATCCCGAAGGCCTCATTCAGGCCAGACGTGTTGCTGAGACTTCCCAGATGGTGCCTCTCCTGTTCTCTAGCAGCCGTAACAATCCTGCACAGTCACTTCTGGGATCACCATTTGACAAGCAAGGCAACTGAGGCCTGGTGACTTGCCCACGCCACGGGGCTGAGTGGTGAAGGTAAGACTTGAAGCGTCAAAGCCCTTCCCCTTTAGCCCATCACCACACCTCCATACAAGGACAGACATCTTATTGATATTTCTCTCCTTCCCACACGACCAGTGAGGAAACAGCCCTAGAAGACCAGGCGACTTTCCGAGGACCCACAGCCAGCCAGCCACCAGACAAAGCCAGAAACCTCCCGCTTCCCCATAGTACAGCCTGACCTCAGTTTCCCTTCTGCACCAGGCAACAACCAACGCGGCCTCATACACTATAGTGATAGGAGAGTTGGGGAGGGGATGAAGATGGAAGTTTTGGGGAGGAAAAAAAAATGAATACACAGGAATGAGCGCTTTAAGTAGGTGTTCAGAACCCCCAAACAAAGAAGAATCCTCCTCAGTCGAGGCAGTGGAAATGAAAACAACGGCTCACACAGATCAGACCAGGGGTGGGAGGATCAGCCGAGAGAAGGGAGGGGGGCACAGGACAGAAACTATGTGGCTTCTCAAGTGGGAAGCAGGGCCAAATGAAGTGTGAAGAATTTCCTCCGTGCCACCCACAAGAAATTAGAAATTGGCACAGATTGTAAAAAGAAGGAAAAGCAATGGGGGGGTGGAGGGGGGAGGACACGTGACGACAAGGAGGAATGAAACGTGAAACAGGATATACAACGCATCTGAGAAACAGCGCAGAGAGTAACCAACGCGATGAGAACTCTACGACTCCAGCCGCTTTGGGGACCAACCACTCTATTGAGTGAGCTCCCCTAATGTAGAGAAGACAGAAAGAGATCTAATTTTCGAGTGAGGCCTGGAAGCTTTCTAGATGTGAGAAAAACTCCCATTCTCTCCCCAAACATTTCTCTTCTTCTTTTGATTCTCTATCTTCACCCCTGTGGAGGCTGAGGAAAGGCTCATTTTCATGCACTGGAGGAGGGAGAGCATCATGAGATACAGCCGGCTCGCTCAGTCAGGTCTTCATGCACCTGCTCATTCCAGAATAGGAGTCTGGGCCTTTCACATTGATTTCGGAGCAGCCCGTGTGCAGAGAGAATGCCAAATGGACAGTGGATGGCCAACATCTACTCTCCAACCTCAGGCCTCTCCCCTCTGGCTCAGAGTTCCAACCAGGCTGTCTTTCAGGTCCTCAGACACTCCAAGTTCGTTCTGATCCCCCAGGGCCTTTGCACATGCCTCGCCTGGAACACTTGCTTCCCAACCCTCCCCACACTATGATCTTTCAGGTTATAACATCAGTTAAGAGGTCTTTAATCCTCCCGAAATGGATGTGGGCAGCAGCACTTAGCACAGTTGCCAACAGTTAATTATGTGACCAATGGGTTTCTCTCTCTAGCTGGGCTGTAAGCTCTACTAGGACATGGCTATGTGGCTATGTCACTTTTGTTTGTTAGCTTTGGGCCATAGAATGCATGCATACACTTGCGCCTGCCAGAGAGAGAGAAAGTGAGACAGCAGCCCCCAGAAGGGATGGCTACCTCACAGTCCCTTCTCCACTCTCCTCTTGGGATTTTGGACATGCAGGCACACCCATTCAGCGTGATTTTTAAGCTGCCGGGTCTGGACTCGAACTGTGTTTGGCCATGCAGGAGTCTGGCGTCTTCACCACCCAGCCACCTGCTGGCCCATGTCAGTTTTGTTCACCATTGTTTCCAATGGCCCAGTCCCAGGTCTCATCCTGACTGCACACCGAAAGCACTTGGGGAGCTTTAAGAACCATGGAGGCCTGGGTTCCATCACAAGCCCCTTAATCAGAGCTTGCCAGGCGGCCATAACTGCGGCTGGGGCTGAGAACCGCTGACTCACAGGAGCCCTGGCTTATGTCCTGGAGCCACCCTGAAGTGGCCCAGGGAGTTACCGTAGGACCTTGCTCCCTTTACTCGTGTCTACAATGTATCATTTAAATGCTGTTTTCCGCCCTAGAGGCGAATTTTGAGGAAATTCAGAAGAGGGAAACAAAATCCTCATTGTTAAAGAGGAATACTATTCCTTTCATGAAGCGTTCCCCAACCGGGCCCTCCCCTGACACTCATCTGCCCCCTACCCTGTTTTATCACCGTCATTCTCAGGGCCACAGGATTGACCTGTGTGTTCCTGAAATACACTTAAATATTTGGAGAGAATCTCTTCCGCTTTTTTTTTTTTTTTTTTTTTTGTTTAAGTTTTCATTATAGGGTACATGTACTTGCCAGGAGACAAAGAGACAGAGAAAGCAAGAGGGAAAGTGACACATCATCCACCACCACCACCCCCGCCAAGGGAGTGGCCATGCCACGATTCCTTCTCTCAGACTTCTCTCAGAATGTTGGGCATGCACACAAATGCACCCGGTATGATTTTTCAAGCCTCCAGGTCCAGGACTCAAACCATGGAAGATCCTATGCCTTAACATCTATACTACCTGCCAGCCCTCCTCCCTCTTTTTCATGAGAGCAAGCAAGTAAGAATAGGCAGGAGGGAGAGAGAGGTATTTTTGACAGGTTCTTGCCGCACTGTGATCCTCCTTCCCTGACCTCCCAGTTAGCTAAAACCACAGGCACGAGCCATTGCCTGTTTAGGTTGGGCTGAAACCAAGCCTAGGCCTCCCATGCAGCCTTAGCCACTGTGGCTAGGCTTGAAATTCCCTAATTTTTTTTTTTCAATTAAAATAGGCCCAGCTATCCTAAACAGGACAATGCAGAATTTCACATTAAAACAGAAGAGATCAAAGCAAGTCTTCATGCTGGGCCTGGCTCTTCAGGTGAGCCCCAGGTGAACAGGGAGAAGAGCTTCATTGAAACACCCTCTGGCATTAGAGTCCAGGAGCTCTCTTGAGGGGCAGGTCATCTGTGCTGATCTGGCCTTCCCAGGACAAGCCAAGAGCAAGCTGTCCCTTTGCATTTTTACACCTAAGGTGTAAAAAACGAAACACCCAATGCCAATCCCTTGATGGCTTTCACCAGCCCAACAAGAGCACTACTGGAGAACGGAGCCCCAGGACTCTGTGAAGAGTAGATGCTCAGTTAACTAAAGGGCAAGGGCTCCGTAAAGCAGTGGTTCTCCAAACAGTATCTGCCGGGACCACTCTGGGAGCTTGGGAAGACTGAAGTTTCCCTTCATGCTCAATGGGCTGTCAATAACCCAAAATAATGAAATATCAAGTGTTGGTTTGAGTGGGGAGAAACTGGAACCCTTACACAGTGGGAATGTCAAATGGTATAGCTGCCATGGAACAGTCTGATGGTTCTTCAGAACACTGAACACAGAATTACCATACGACCTTCACATGTCCAAAAGAATGGAGAACAAGTACTCAAACAAAAACTTGTTCACGGGTCAACAGGTGGCATGGAAGTCAAGGTGCTGGATCCCACATGGCTGGCTGCATAGTTCAGGTCCTGGATCCAGCAGCTTGAGGATCACTCCAGGGATGTGTGTGTGTGTGTGTGTGTGTATGTGTCCAAAATCCCAAAAGGAAAATGGAGGAGAAGGGATTGTGGTGCGGCCATCTCCCTTGAGGGGTGATTTATTTCTCTCTCTCTCTCTCTCTCTGGCAAGCATACGGACCCTGTAGCAAAAACTAAAAAACAAAAGACAACAACAACAAAAGTGTTCACAAATACTCCTGGTGGCATTATTCATAATAGTTAAGAAGTTGTAAATGACCCAAATGCCCATCAACTGATAAACAAGCAAATTTTGAACACGAATACAATGGAATATTATTCGGCCATAAAAAAGAATTAAATACCAATACAAATTACAACATGGATAAACCTCAAAACCATTATCAAGTGAAAAATAAATGAAACACAAACGGGCACACGATATATGCCTCTTTTTATCTAAAACATCCAGAACAGGTTAAGTCCACAGAGACAGAAAGCAGGTTAGTGACTGCCAGGGGTTGGGGGTCAACGTTATGACTACATTAAATGACATTGGCTTGTATACTTTAAAGTGGACAGCGGTTAATTTAGGGAAAACATGAATTTTGCCTAAATTAATAAATAACGGATAAAAGGTCTGAACTCCTCCATAAGAGGCTCTGAGTTCTTAGGCATGGGCTGAACCTAGGGATCTGCTCTTTGTTTGAGTATTGTGTGTGTGTGTGTTTGCTATGGGGTGCTTGCCAGAGAAACAGAGAGGGAAAGTGAGAAATCACCCCCGGGGAGGATGGCCACGCCACAGTCTCTTCTCCTGCTTCCCTCAGGATTTTGGGCACACACACACACACACGTGCTCTGGCTGATTTTCAAGTCACCAGATCTGAGATTCGAACTGCAAAGCTGACCATGTGGGACTCAACTGCCTTAACTTCCTGGCCGCCTGCTGGCCCAAAGATAATATATTTCAAAAAAGAACCTCCTGGGTGATTCTGAGATGGGTACTCCCCAGACACGGGGAGAAGGCAGGGCTGATTTGTGTGAGCACTGTCTTTCCTTCCGATGAATCAATGACACTGGGTACTATGATGTTTACTGAGCACCCACTACGTGCCAGGCCCGGTGCTGTCGAGTTCACTGTTTCGGAATCACACTCATCTCTGTTTTGTTTTATAGATGAGGAGACTGAGGCTCAGAGAGATTAAACTGCCCAGGGCATATGGCTGATGAACAAGGAATTCAACCAGTATCGGTCTGCCTCTGACTCCACAGACGACATTCCCATCAGCGCGCACCGTGCCACCCTCACCGTGCCCCTCCTGGGAGCAGAGTCATCATTTCTGTGCTACACGATGGGCAAAAGGCTCCATATGTAGAGACTCAGAGC
>NW_006159716.1:1820319-1823764 GCF_000334495.1 Tupaia belangeri chinensis | reverse complement strand
AGCGTCGTGCTCCAAGTGTGGGCTTCAGACCAGCAGCCTCAGCATCCCCTGGGAATTTAGGCAGCTTCTCAGCCCTCCCCGCAAGTTTGCTGAATCGATTAGACTCTATTACCCCCACATCGGGTGTACACACATTGAAGCGTGAGCAGAACGGGACTGCCTCGAGCTGTGCCGTTCAGGATGGCAGCCACATGTGGCGATTTAAGTTAAGTGACACTAAATAAACAAACACTCAGCTTGTCAGTGGCACTAGCCATACCTCCTGTGGTTAGCGGCCCCTGTCCCGGGCAGCACAGAGCGGAACATTTCCGTCGGTGCAGAGACTTCTGTTGGACAGAGCTCTGCAGAGCCTGGGCGCTTCTGGCCAGCACTGGGTGTCGGATAACCCTTCTCCTGGAGGCAGGCCTTTCTGTGCATGCAGAGCAGTGGTTCTCAACCTGGAGTGATTTTCCCCCTCGAGGGACACTAGGCAATGTCTGGAGAAATTTTTTGTGGTCACGGCTGGGGAGTTCCATTTACGTCTAGTGGGTAGAGGCCAGGGATGATGCTAAACATCCCGAAAGGCAGAGGACAACTCCTCTTGTTATCTGCTCTAAAATGTCAGCAATACTGAGGTTGAAAAATTCTGCTCTAGGGGGACCAGCAGTTGGCATAATGGTTATGTCGCTGGACTCCCATGTAGTCAACTGCAGTTCAAGTCTTGGACTCAGTGTCTTAAACTCACGCCTGGCGCATGTGCCCAGGAGCCTGAGAGGAGAATGGAGAAGAAGGGATTGTGGCGTGGCCATCTCCTCTGGGATGATTTCTCGCTTTCTGTCTCTCTGTCTTTCTCTGTCTCTTCGGCAAGTGCAAGCACCCTATAGCAAAAACCTCTCCAAAAAAAAAAAAAAAAAAAAAAAAAAAAAAAAAAAGAAAAAAAAAAAAAGGGGCAGCCCCCCTTTACCAAAACCCCCCCAAAAAAAAAAAAAAAAAAAAAAGAAAGAAAGAAAGAAAGAAAAAGAAAAATTCTGCGCTAGTCAGTGTCCATAAAACTGGGAGTGGGAGACTAATGAGACCCAAGTGCTCCCCACCCTTTACCAAATTCAGAACCCTGAGAAGCTACTGTCTTAGCAAATAGATGCTTTTTTTTTTTAACCAAAAATGCAGAATAAGAAGTGCTGGTTTTCAGAGTCATGAACTCATTACTAAAACGAAGTCCCTACATTTCAAATCCCAAGGGCCAGGAAAGAAGAAATCCATTTTTAGCACTGAAGTTTGGAATGCATGATAAATTCTGCATAGCCGCAATCTGCCATTGGGTAGGTATAGCTATAACATGCATTTATTGTTCATTGTGTACTAACAAGTGTTTACTGAGCACCTACTGTGTGTTGAGCATTCTCCTAGTGTTGGAAACATAGCAGGACATAAGATAAATAGTTCTTGCCCCTGTGGAGCTGACATTCCAGTGGGGAGAATGACAGTACACACACAAACAACATTGCAGTGAAGTGGGGGTATGCTTATGTGTTAGGAAGGAAAAGAAAGCAGAATAAGGGGATAGGGGAGTGATGGGACAGGTGGGGGATATTTGAGGCCACCTGTAGAGGTGACATTCGGGTAGAGACCTGAGTGAACTAAGATTGACCCAGAAAACTCAGGGGAGAGAAGAGACTTCCAGGCAGAGGAAACAGTGGATGGACGCTGAGCCTTCAGCTGAATGAGCTCAGCCAGGTCGGCAAGGCAAGAAGGGGCCTGGTCGTGGGCTAGGAAACCAGTGCAGGGCTGTGAGCAGAAGACAGCTGGAGTTGGTTTCACTTTTCAGAGGGGGGGGGAGCCACAGGAGGACAAGAATGGAAAAGGCAAGACCAGTTATAAACCTTGCAAGCTTTTGGAAAGAGACAGTGATGACTTACTAGTAATTAATGAACTAATTATTAATATTAATCAATAATTATTAATACTAATCTCTACTTGGCCAATGCTGTTAATGCTCTTTTTCAGCCATTATCATGGAAGACCAAGCATCATGTTCAAGTTATCTCCATGGGAAAATGCATTCTGAGTTCTGAATGACGAAGCTGAAATCTTGTCCATCCTGCTGGGTTTTAAGCTGGAGACTATGGTCTGGTAGAAGTCAGCAGAAAGAGGTGAGGGGACAGGGCAGCTTACGAGGAGGAAAAGCGATGTCTCTCGCAATCATGCCCCTTTCCCCAAAGCCCTCGGAGAAGAGGAGTCTGTACGGGGCCTTCCTGGCATAATTCTTCCAAGGGTTGTTGGGCAGCAGATGGATGGGCCCCAGCTGCTCTGCTGCAGCAGAACAGAAGGGAGAAGGCTGGTTCTCCCAGAAGGAGGGCACTGCAGCTGTGTTGAAGGAAGGCTGTGGAGCATTTTTCAAAAGCAGGGGAGCCTCTACTTCTGGGCTTTCTGGAGTTTCAGGGCAATATTGGGTCATGCGGTCAGCAGATTTGGGGCAGTATGATCCACTTGTACCTCCTACTGAATGCATGACAACAGATACGTCACCCAGTCTCCTTCTCTGACCCTCGGCACCCTCCCTGTAAAACGGAAACAACATCTCCTGCCTTTCAGAGTGGTTACAGTGGATAGGATCAAACCAGATGTGGCTTGTGTTGAACGTGACCATGACTCCCGGTCCGTGTGCTGAAGTCCGGGCACTGGCATCTTTTGGAGCAGAGAGCCCACCATCCTCCATAGGCACTTGGGTTTGTGCTATACTCACAGCAGGTAATCTAGCTTTATGCGCGGAAAGGGGCTTCCTTTTCACTAATAGGTCTACTTAACACAAAGTCACTGGGTCTTTATTGCCAGGTATTGGAAGAGACACTGTGTAAGAGAAGCCCCTACTGTCCAGGGGCACACAGCAGTGGGGAGAGAACTGGCATGAAAGTAGGTTTGTCTAATCCTCCTTTTCCCTCAGCTCCTGGAGCCATTGCCCAAATGGTTACCTTGCTTTCAAGCCAGAACCACAGCATCAGGGGGCCTGCAAACACTCCTAATGTACCCAGAGCTCGCAGAGTCTACCCTGGGGGCGCTGCCCTTTGCTCCTCTCCAGACTGGCAAGCAGACCTGGCCATTCGTGCCAAAGAAGAAAAGGGTGGGGAGGAAAAGGCAGCACTGGCTGGGCAGAGAGAGGAACCGAGAGAAGGGTCTGCCTTCTGCGAAGCCTTCCTTCAGCCCCACTTCCTCCCTCTGGTGGACACCACTCCAAGACAAAAAGAAGACCAGGCTGGGTCAGGGTTGGGGCTCAGCATCTCCTTGGAACCCCCAAAGAACAGCTTCAAGCGAAGGCCCTAGCTCTGAGTCATGTGAAACAGAGAGGAGATCTTGCAAAAATAACTCCAAATATGAGGCTCCTGTATTCATATTATTCAAAATACAAAGAACAAAAAAAAAAAAAAAAAAAAAACAAGAAGAAGAGGGGGAAAAAGTTTAAATGGGTTTT
>NW_006159716.1:1807648-1820221 GCF_000334495.1 Tupaia belangeri chinensis | reverse complement strand
GCAGCACGGGCTGGGCAGAGAGAGGAACCGAGAGAAGGGTCTGCCTTCTGCGAAGCCTTCCTTCAGCCCCACTTCCTCCCTCTGGTGGACACCACTCCAAGACAAAAAGAAGACCAGGCTGGGTCAGGGTTGGGGCTCAGCATCTCCTTGGAACCCCCAAAGAACAGCTTCAAGCGAAGGCCCTAGCTCTGAGTCATGTGAAACAGAGAGGAGATCTTGCAAAAATAACTCCAAATATGAGGCTCCTGTATTCATATTATTCAAAATACAAAGAAAAAAAAAAAAAAAAAAAAAGCAGGAAGCAGAGGAGGAAAATGTTCACATGGGTTTTCTTCCCATGACAAGCAGGAACTCTCTTGCTGAGCCCCATCTCTCTCTCTTTCTCTATCTCTTTTTCTCTTTCTCTCTGTCCTTGGAATTATTACATAAGCTGTAGAAAGGGTCTTCTCTGCAACCTTTTAGCGTTCCCACCCACCCTCTCCATCTGTCGCCTCCAAATGTGAGCCTTCCTGGTAAGTCCTGCCAGGAAGCAGATGGGCTCAGGCTGTGCCCTCTTCTGGGGTGTCTGCCCTGGAATAGGAAATTCCCTTGAAGACCTAGCGCCTCTGCTGAGCCCCAGGGCTGGGATGTCTAGCTCTGTGACCACATGAGGGAGAACCTCCTGGGGGCGGAGCATGCAGACTGTAGGCTGGCAGGGGGAGCCAGGTCCCCGATGCTGGACATGGCAAGGCTTCCTCCTGAGAAGGAGCTTTGCGGCCTTGGGAAATCTCCTGGTCATACTGAGGGCTTACTGACTTCAAGCAAGGAGGTGCTACTGGTTCTCTCCACTCTGCTTCCTGGGAGATCTGGTGTTCGTGGGTCACTGGGGTTAGGATGGGGATTCTGAGACAAGGAAGTCCCATACGAGGATAAGCGAAGGATTAAGTCTGGGAGTACAGAGAGATCAGAAACAAAAAAGCCTTTGGGGTGGGGGGCTCAGAACAGGCAGAGACAGCATCATAAAGCTTTTACTGAGCACTTACTACACACAGCCCCTTCCAGGGAGCTGCTGTAGTGGCGGTCTTAACCTCTCCTGGTTTACAATGAAAGACAAACTAGTAACTGCTCTTAAACACATGTGCATACACTTTAAGAAATACAAGTTCAGCCAAGGCATAGTTAGTATAAGTTAAAGCTAAGGTCATAAATCTGATTAATGCCAGTAAAGTCGTAACAAATTCATTGTTTTGTGCTTTGTGGGTACCCCTATTGACAAGAAAACATGCTTTATAGTATGAGCCTACTCCAACTGCCAACTCTTCACCAATTTAAGTCCCTCATTTCACAACTAGCTCACCCAGTACTTTCTAAGAATTATTTTATTTAACTTTATTTATTTAATTTGACCAGAGAGGGACAGAGCGAGATACAGAGAGAGAGAGGGAAAAAGTGAGAAACCTAGCCGCCAGGTCTGGGACTTGAACCGCTGTTGGCCATGTGGGAGTCCAGCACCCTTAACCACCACACCACCTGCCGGTCCCTAACCTAGTACTTCCAAATATCCACAGCTTTTAGGCAGAGGTCCTAGAAAGCTTTCCAAAGTAAAGTTCAAGTACCTAAAATAGTATTTTTTGAGTAACTGTTATGTGTTAGGCATCGTTCTTGGCAGTTAGCATACAAGAGTGAACAAAAAAGATAAAGCCCCTTGTCCTCAGGAAGATTTCATTTTAACAGGAGGAAATGGAAAATAAGAATAAATAATCATAACTGAAATATCTAATATGTCAGATGGCTATCAGGAGGTCTGGGAAAGGAGCATTCCAGGAACAGGGACCAGCAAGGGCCCCGTGATGGGCACGTGCCTGATGAGTCTGGGGAACTATTGGGTCATCTAGAAAGTCATGACATATATTTTGCATTAAAAAAAAAAAAAAAACACAGAAAAATTTGTCATGACTTTCCCGATGACCTCATTCTGGTCGATGCAGCCAGAACAGTGAGACTAAGGAGCAAAGTGGTAGGAAATGAGCTGAGAAAGAGTCCAGGGATGATTAAAAACTAATAAAACAGAGACACACAAACACTGCAGAAAGGACCAGGTTGGCCACACCGGTCCGAGAGCTTAGGAAAGGCCGTGGTAGGGAAATGTTCATTAAGCTGAGGCCTACCAAGCTGCGTGTGGGAAAAGAACACTTACTGCAGCAGGGGCAGCTAATGCAATGCCCTGACATAGGGAGGCGCATGTGCGTGGCTGGTGCAGTGGGTGACGGGGCAGCAGAGTGGCAGTGGGGGATTGGTCCCCCATCATGTAGGTAGTGGCTCTACACCTGAAGTGACTTTGCCCTCCATTTAGCACTTTTGTGTCCCAACTGGGGAAGTGCTATTGGCACTCAGTAGGTAACGCTATTACCAAAAACATTTATTTCTTACATTTTTAAATTTTTTAAAGACAAGTCTTGCTACGTCTTGAAAATCCTATCTCAGCCTCTGATGGATGAGACCACAGACACCTGCTACCATGCTCAGTCTTTAGGTTGGATTGGGAATCAAACACAGATCTCTCATGTGGTCTCAGCTTATAGAGCACAGCATCTTAGCAGTGTGTGCCACTGTGACTGGGTCACCGCTTAACATTCTGCAGTGCACAGGACAGCCCCTCTCAACACAATTATCTAACCTACAACAGCAATAGTGCCTGGGCTGGGAAACCCTCATATAGGGCCTTGCAAGTCATGGTGAGACGCTGTGTGGCACAGAAGAACACACCAGGGACTTACTGATGCCTAGTGCCTGCTGGAGTGTGAGCCTTCCACGTGGCACATCCACTATATCCAGGTCCAGGGTATGTGTGCTGGGGTGGAACAGAAGGGTGCTAGGATCAGTCCCAGAACACAGGGGTAAGGGTGGAGGCATTAAAGCTATGACACGCTTACCTCAATCTACTTCAGAGCTAAGAAGGAGCTCCAGGAAAAGCAACAAAGGAGGTCAAATGCAGGAAGGCCATAGAGCAGGGGGGTCCCCAACCTTGGACAGTGGACTGGTGCCAATCCACGACCTATTGGGCCCACTCCTTGCCCCTAGCTGCACAGCATGGGTAGGCAGCGGGCAAGCCAGTGAGGCTTCATCTGTGTTTTGGTGCTTCTTCCCACTGCCACCTGGGCTCTACCTCCTGTTGGATCAGCTGTAGTCAACACACAATCCAATATTCTCATGGGAGTGTGAACCCTATTGTTGTGAGATTGTGTCACTGGATATCGTAGTGCAGTAGTGATGGAGATGGGGTGCACGGTGGCTATAGTGCACTTGGGTCATCCCAGGACCAACTACCCCAGGTCTCCTCCCAGTTTGTGGAGGGTTGTCTTCCACAAGGCCTGTGTGTGGTGCCAGGAAGGTTAGGGACTGCTGCCATGGGGGTGTCTTCCAGCAGACATGCCATGGAGAGCCATTTTCAAGCAGCTGATGTCCTTAAAGAGTCAAGGCAGGGTTCTGGGTCAAGGAAGTCATAGTGAAGAGACTAAGGGTTGGAGAAGGTACAGATCTGGTGAGTGTGGAGGGCACAGGTTGAGGCCAAGAATGAAACCACTAGGAGAAACACAGCCACAGGCTCAAGAGGAGGTGACATGGGGAGAGGACCACCAAACTAACCAAGATAGGCCTAGAAAATAAGAGACTAAGTGTGATCTCAAAGGTGGTCTCTCTCTGCACTGGGGGTGCGGGCACCCAGAATTCAGGCTGCCTGACTACTGGCCCACACAGACAGCACTTCAAGTCACAGCTATTTCATTTCTTCCCAAAGTCAAGAAAGTTCACTGGTCTAACGAAGTGGCCAAGAGGGCCAAAATCTCTGATATGCAGTTAACCTCAAACACGCCCTTCCACCACACCCCATGGACAATCTTGATTCTTTGGAAAGGCTGGTTCTGCCTCTGAACCAGGAACTCTAGATGAGGTTCTCACCACTTAAAAAATAAGAAGTTTTTAGTGTAGAAGCAAGGTAGAACCTGGTCACCTCCGAAGAAGCTTTTTTTGAATTCAGGAAAGGTTAGAAGGAGAGACTTCCTTAGAATGAATGTTACTCAGAGGGAATGTTGCAGCAAAATTCCTGACAGCATTCTCAGTAGGCAGACACTTTCATTAACACTCTCAGTCAATGGCAACTTCCTCTCCAGTAGCTTTATTGTTATTTATTTACGTATTTTTAGTTTTTGCTATAGGATGCATGCTCTCACCAGAGAGAGAGATAGAGAAAAGAGGGAAAGTGAGAAATCACTCTCCCAAGAGGATTTGCCCATGCCACAATTCCTTCATCTCCTCTTGGGATTGTGGTCACGCATGCACATATGTCCAGTATGTTTTTCAAGCTGCCAGGTCCAGGATTCATACCATGTGGCCAGCCACGTGGGATCCAATGCCTTAATCTCCATGCCACTTGCTGGCCCTCCCCATAGCTTTTGAAATATTCATTCACATCAGCCTCATGGCCTAGTGGTTAAGGGAGCTAGACTCTACATGGCTGACTGCATTGTTTGAATACCAGTCCTGGAAGCTTGAAAAACATACCAGGTGTCTGTGAGCACATGCCCCAAATCCCAACCCAATAGAGAAATGGAGGAGAAGGATTACAGCATAGCCACACCCCATTCAGGGGTACTTTCTTCTTCCTTCTCTCTGTCTCTCTCTGGCAAGCAAAGCACCCTTTAGCAATTTTTAAAATACTAGGTTGTCAGGAAAGTCATGATGTATTTTTCATAGGAAATATGTCATGACTTTCCCAGCATAGAACATTCATTCTTCTCCATCTGTAAAACATACATGGACACTGCAATTTAGAAAGCATTCGGAATAAAAAGAAAGAGTACTCATAAGCCTATCATTTGGTGAGAGTAGTTCCTTCTCTTTTGCTTTGGCTAAACTTTTGAGACTCTATAATTGTGATCATATTGTATATATAATTTTGTATCCTACTTATTATAGCATTAGTATTTTGCCATATTTCTAAAAGCTTTGTAAATATTAGTTTTAACTACTGAATAATAATGTGAAAATTGCAGTGTATTTCCTAATGCTATGAGAAGCAGAGGCCCACATCCTCCAAAGACTTATTTGATCCAATACAATACTGTTGAGTCAACTCCAACACGGAATACAAGAATTGGCACTCTTTTCTGAGCACGTATTAGTGTAAGCCAGGCACTCTGTCCCTACCACATTGGGTAGCGGTGGGGCTGGTTTAACACTGAACTGTCATGTACAAAATGTATTCCCTTTTTCCAGACTTGAAACCACTACATATCCCGTGGTGAAGGGTTGTAGGCAATACTCTTCTTATAGAAAAACCAAGGACTAACCCTACTCATTCAGCTGAGAGGAAGCTGTGGATTCTAGGAAGATATTGGTAATGGAGAAAATGTGGGTTAATTGCCAAGAATCAGAGGCAATGTGGACAATGGAAAAGAATGGTCACCAAGTCTAAGAACACACAAGGGTTGGTCAGCTACAGCCTGCAGGCCAACTAGCTGCTGTGTATTTAAATGAAGCTTTACTGGAACACAGCCATGCCATCTTTCTGAGTATTATCTATGGCTGTTTTCAGCTACAATAAGCAGAGTTGTGTAGTTGTGATAGAGACCATATGGTAGGCAAGCCCAAGATATTAAGTACTTGTCCCTTTAAGACAAAGTTTACTGACCCCTGTGATTAAAGGTCAACCATTCTCTAAAATCTGTGTTCCCTCTTTAGCTAAGAGTTGTCATTTAAACACAGGCTGCCAGCTAAGGACTACACTTCCCTTTCAATTTTTTTTTATAAAGAATTATTTTATTTAACTTCATTTATATATTTATTTGACCAGAGAGGGACAGAGTGAGAGAGAAGAAGGGGATGAGAAAGCAAGCCACCAGGTCTGGGACTTGAACCATGGTCAGCCATGTGGGAGTTCAGATATTGGTAATGGAGAAAATGTGGGTTAATTGCCAAGAATCAGAGGCAATGTGGACAATGGAAAAGAATGGTCACCAAGTCTAAGAACACACAAGGGTTGGTCAGCTACAGCCTGCAGGCCAACTAGCTGCTGTGTATTTAAATGAAGCTTTACTGGAACACAGCCATGCCATCTTTCTGAGTATTATCTATGGCTGTTTTCAGCTACAATAAGCAGAGTTGTGTAGTTGTGATAGAGACCATATGGTAGGCAAGCCCAAGATATTAAGTACTTGTCCCTTTAAGACAAAGTTTACTGACCCCTGTGATTAAAGGTCAACCATTCTCTAAAATCTGTGTTCCCTCTTTAGCTAAGAGTTGTCATTTAAACACAGGCTGCCAGCTAAGGACTACACTTCCCTTTCAATTTTTTTTTATAAAGAATTATTTTATTTAACTTCATTTATATATTTATTTGACCAGAGAGGGACAGAGTGAGAGAGAAGAAGGGGATGAGAAAGCAAGCCACCAGGTCTGGGACTTGAACCATGGTCAGCCATGTGGGAGTTCAGCACCCTTAACCACCATGTCACCTGCTGGTCCTACCTTTCAATTTTTAAAGTAAAACCCCAACCTCTAAATTTTTTATGAAAACTATTAGCTCCTCTTACAGCAAGGTGGGGCTCCTGTGACTAGTCCTCATCAGTGGAACATGGGCCGAGAAAAGTGTGTCACTTTTGGGTCAAGATGTTGAGAAGAAAGTGAGTTTTCTCCATCTTCTGTTTCCCTTCCACCTGAATGCAAAGTATTCAGCCTGGGGCAGAGTTTCTCAACCTTCGTTTAATTATTGTTCCCCTTTAAAGGCACAGATACACTGAATACCTATTAAGGTACCAAATCTATGTTTGTGATTTATGTATAAAATGTAAGATTTTCAGCCCCCAATATTTTTGCCCCCTTGGGGATGAAATTAACCCCAGTGAAGATGCATGCTCCATGATATAGGAGAATGAGTCATACGTCGCAAGGTGCCTAGATCCCTAAATTACCCTGTAAAGGAAAGTTAATCAAGAACATCTGTATTCGACTCTTTTTTTGGTGTTAACTTTTTTTTAAATCTATGATAGAACATATGTGCATACATGAAAGAGAGAGAGTGAGAAGAACCCTCTGGAGAGCTCAGTCATGCCACAATTCCCTTCCTCCAACTCTCCAGTCTGCCGTGATCCTGAACATGTGCCTAGTATGTTTCCAGGCGAACTGGGCTAGGGATTAAACCACAGTTTGCATGTGGCTTCTAGCTCTGCAGTTTGGTACACAACTTGCTGTGTCACAGAGGGCGAACCTGTATTGGTCTATTATAAAATCAAGAATATAGTGTTTTCATGTTAAATTCCTGAAATTTGGGTGATGATTAGAACAGCTAACATTGCCCTAACCAATACAAGATATAAATTTAATTGTTAAAAAAGTATGGATTAGATAGACATATACTATTATAAACAGGAAATCTCTCCTAAATCACAAAGGAGATAAATTTAGGATTAAAAGTCTCTACTTTAGATAGTAGAGGGTTTAGCCTATTAGCTCTTGAACTGAGATAAGCTAAAAATTTAAACAGATTCAAGATCAATTCATAGATGCAACCTACTAAAGATGGACAACAAATTAACTCATTCATTTATAACCTCTCCATCTGGACAAATAATCACTAAGATGAAAATGAGACTTTTTTTTTTTTTTAAAGCATAATGTGAGGTAGCAGATGAAGGCTACTCATGACACAGAGATTGGGACAATTCTGCAGAAAGCACAAGTTGGAAGACTAAAAACTGATAATACAGGCACAGGAAGCCTGAGCCTAGAGCAAATATTATGGGAGCCCATCATCCCTGCAAAAGGAGCAAGAGGCTCATGATTCAGCGGAACAATGAAGAGCAGGAAACAGTTATGAGACTGAAAAGGAGGGGATTTATATGAAATCTGAAGTCAGAAGAGTCGAGCCCTCCACAGACAGCTCATGAGGCAGCCAAGTATATACTCCCTAAGGTGGGGAAAAAGTGGAATTTACTTCTCTCGAGAAACTGAATGAACTCAAAGACGATGTGAGATCCAGGATACAGTAAAATAAACCTAGTAAAATAGTAGGGAAATCCCAGATGACAGCACTGTAGCAGGCCTAGCAATCAACCAAGTCAAATTTGAGAAGAATAGAGGATTCTGGGAGAATGGAGAATATATAAAGTACCTAACTTGCAAGAGAGTTTGAAAAAAAAAAAGGAATATATAACAGCAAATAGTTAAGAAAAGGGAAACAAAAAAAGAAAAAAAGAAAGGCAATGAGAAACTCTTGGGAAAACAAAAAACTATAAAAGAAAGTATTCATAATATATTACTTGGCTCCAATGAAAATAATACATTATACATCAGAGTTACACACTTAAATGTCTTAAGGGTTTGGCAAGTCAATAAATAAAGCAGGTCAGGTATCAGAGCACTTGCAAACACTGTATGAGTGACGGGAATTGTGGCAAACTGGAGCAGACATGCCTGTTCGAAACAGGGCTGCTGTCAGTTCCATTCATAAAACAAAACCCCAAACTTTAAAACTTTTATGAAAATTTACCAATTTTAAAATGTTGGCTAAAAACTTCAGGCAAATCAAACAACTGTGTCAGAGGGTAGACTAAATATACAACTTGTCATTTATACATTTATAATAACATAAATCCTGTCTGCTGGGTTTTCAGCCTTTAAAAACCAACCTGTAGATAGGGTATAGAAGATGAAATGGCAATTACAAATTAGAATGTAAACACTATCAATCCTAACAATGTAAAAATAAAAATAGGACAGAAAGTGAAAGGCAAAGTAGGTAAGGATGCTAATATCATCATCTTACTGAACAGGGACTCAAGAGGCACTGTTGTTAAAGAATAAAAAATATGATAGTAAGAATCTTACTTATAAAGGTAACCAAATAGAGGAACAATAAATAATCATATTACTATGCTATGAGGATGTCAGAAGGGGAGATAGAAAGATGGTAAATATAATCTATTATAATAGGAAGTCAGCAGATAACCTCTAAACAGAGTAAAATTAAAACACATTATTTAAAATTTGGAAGAAATGCCAGAACACATCATTGAAAGAGTTAAAAAGTGTTTGCCTCAGGACCAGCAGTTGGCGTAATGGCTATGTTGCTGGACTCCCATGTGGTCGACTGCGGTTCGAGACCCGGACCCGGTGGCTTAAACTCACACTGGGCGCATGTGCATGCGTGCCCAAGATCTCAAGAGGGGAATAGAGGAGAAGGGATTGTGGTGAGGCCATACCCCTTGGGAGGTGATTTCTCGCTTTCTGTCTGTCTCTCTCTGCCTTTCTGGCAAGTGCATGTGCCCTATAGCAAAAACCTCTCCAAAAAAAAAAGTGTTTGCCTCAAGGGAGTAGGGTTAAGTTAGGAAGGGAAGGGACCAAGAGACTTATTTTTATTACAAACTTTTCTGAATATTCTCATCCCCACCAAAACAAACAAACAACAATAAGCACCATTTAAAGAAAAAGAAACATATAAGCCTGCCTATTGGGACAGAAAACCATGCCTGTAAGGTTGATTCACAGTAAGATATTATAGCTCAAGAAAAAAAAAAAAGATATTATAGCTCAATTTACACTCAAATTAAATGAAATGGACCAGATACAAAGATGTCGGGAGGGTTAGGGCAACCAGCAATATATGATGCAGCACCCAGACTGGAAGCTGTTACCATTCCTAAGTTTGAAGGGCAGGGGAGGGAACAGAGCTACCCAAGTCCCATAAGTCTGGAGGACTGACACAGGGCCAGTAGCAGTCAAAGACAGACCTTGAGGGAGCAGAGGAATTAATACTCCAACCACTCCTGCTTCTGTTCTGGGACCTCCTGCTGGTACCTCCTATTGGCTAAACCCAACTATACTCAGAAAATGAAGTTAAGGAGTAGAGTTGATGCCAACATAGGGGCCAGCATCCCAGGTCACAGCAGGGTAAGGAAATGGAAGTAGAGGAGAACAACCAGCATACAGTCTCACATTCTCTGTCACTCACTCTTTCTACTGCTGAGAATGAAAAAATCAATTAGGTAAAACACCTATTTGTCAAGAATAGTAATTCCAACATCTAGTTCAGCAGCAGAAATAAAAGGCTGCCAAGAAAAGGTGATAAAGAAAGGGCAATTTCCCCGTTTTCATTATTAATATCAATGATGGCCAACCACAAGTTAGTCATGCATTCTGTCATGGAAGAGAACAAAGATGTATATGAGGCAAAAATCCCATCAACTTGATCATAGGGAGGTGAGACAGGCCGTAGAGAAACATAAGGATGAAATCTAGTATGATGTGATGCGCACCCAGTGAAAAGTGCAGTCTCATATCCCTCTAAGACCCAAATTAGCAGGCAACACATCTTCTAGGTTTTCCAGAGTAAGGGAGCCTTGGTTAGCCCCTGAAGGTTGATAGAGTTAGACAGGAAGAGGCAAACTGTGAGATATGTCTGAGGGTCGGCAAGTAAGCCTGCCTGTTTGGTCACAGGAAGAATAAGAAACAGGCTATTTGCCAGGCGAGGGCAGCATATTGGGGACCCAAACACCAGGCTCAGGAGCTGGAACTTTATATTTAGGACAGGATGTTGCCCAGGTTTTCTGATCAAGTGACATGTCCAAGGCAATAGGGGCGTTACATGTGCAGGATTTGCTTGTATATACTGGGGCAACGTCAAAGAGAGAGAAAGTAGGAACAGAACTTGGAAGGCTTGCTCCCAGTAAGTGCTTAATATCGATAGAAGGATGTCAAGGAAAGAGGTGGACACAGGCAAATCCCTAACTCATCTTTTTCAAAAATTGCTAGAGGGCACATGCACTTGCCAAAGACAGAGAGACAGAGCAGAAGAAAGCACCCCCACAATGGGGTGTGACCACACCATAATCTCCTCCCCTCCATTTCTTCACCCTGTTGAGACTATACATGCACACGCATCCTGTGCTTTCCAAGCCACCACGGCCAGGACTCTGACGGCACAATCAGCCACGTGGGATCCAACTCCCTCAATCACAGGACCACAGGGCCAGCCCACCTAACTCGCCTTTTAAGACTCAGCTACAAGGTTATCTTCTCTAGTAAGTATTTCCTGGCCAATCCCTGCTTTCCTTGGTAGTGGGACAATTATCTGAGCTGGGACTCTTCATTGAATTCATGTTTCCTGCTGTTAAGGTAAAAATTCCTTGAATGCAAAGATGGTGACTTACCTTTGGACCCCCAGATCCTTGCATCCTTGCATCAGGTCTGTTCAATAATTAGTGCTCAAAAACAAGTGTTACCCTGGTGGGCTAGCTCCTGGATGAATGAACAGAAGGGGTGACAAGGGCCTGTGGTAGGGTAGTAGCAATGCAAATGGATCGAATGAAATAGCAGAATCATAGGATCTGAAGTCTGGATGCTTCCCAGAGTGCAGAGGTCTGATGCCTGTCACTCTTGGAAAGAGGGAGATTATAACATAATTGCTTTATCACTCTGCAAATATTCCCCAGCTTGTGAGGGCATGTTTGGTTATTAACAGATCGTGAAACAAATTAGACGCAGGAAGCAAACCACAGTGCTAGAAAGGCGGGTGGGGCCCAGGACAAGAACCTGAGGCCGAAGCCTTCTCTAACATACTGCTGAGGAGGATGGGGCCAGACACTGGCTTGCTGTCCTTTAAAAGTTTGACCATTCCATTCTTTGTCATCCATCTTGGAAGGATCATGAGGAGCAAGAGTCCCTTCTCATGGGGCTGTTTCTCCACCATGCACAAACATATAATCTATTACCACGCCCTTGTTTTTAACTAATAATCGTCTTGGCAAAAATGATAGAAAGCAAACCAGTGTTCTTACAACAGGCTCCAGAGTAACAGCTGGAATTAGACAGTCAGGCTGGCAGCCTCATAACGAAGCAGCGCAATTTCCTTCAAAAGGTGCCACTGGTAGGGGCTGTGGTTTAAATGTGCCCCACCACCCCAACTTCATGTGTTAAATGTCGGTGAGCCACTATAAGGGTGTTTAGGGGGTGGAGGCTAATCTGATATGGTGTTGAAAGGTGTGGGTTCTGGGATGTGATGGGGCCCCAGGGTAGGTCCCAATGATTGAGTCCTCGAGAGGCGGGTTATAAGGAGGGATCATGGGACAAAAGGATACTCTCTGCTCTACTCAGGCTCCTGCCTCTCCCCTGTTATCCACCAGTCTAAACACACACTCTCCAGATGCAGCCCAGGATCCTGGACCTAGAAGCCATGAGGTAAATAAACCTCTATTTTCACAAATCACTCAGACTCAGGTAATTCTGTTTTCAGCAACAGAATGGGCTGGAAGAATAAGCAAGGGGCCTTTGGGTGGCGGTCACCTCTTCCAAACAACAAAACCCAACACTACCAATCAGATAGCACTGCTGCCTTAAATACTATAATCTTATTGGCCAATTACAACAGGACTGCATCTCTTCATTGGTACACCAAAAAATGATGTGGAGAGTCTAGCTAGGATTCTGGAGACATTTAAGAATCCTCTGATAAGGACAAGGACAAGGACAAGGACAAGGATGGAATCTGGCCAATTTTGTACCATCAGGACAGAGATAAGTGGTGGCGAATTATCTACCTTT
>NW_006159716.1:1793766-1807498 GCF_000334495.1 Tupaia belangeri chinensis | reverse complement strand
AGCAGGAAGAGAGAATACACCTGTTGTCTCTTGGTCCTAGAGTGAGGAGGCCCAGAGACAATCTGCATCTGTACCCCACTCTGCACTCCCCAAATGGTTTCTCCAACACATCTCACAAGAACCCACCCAGAGAAGTGCCTGGGGCAGGTCTATTCCCTTGTACAGGTGGGGAAATTAATGCATACGTATTTGTGTAAGCAACTTGCCCAGCGTCTCAGGAAGAATCATCGACCCCTACCTGGTCTTGAAAGGCTGGTTTCTTGAACATAGAGATGTTGACCTACTCGATTTTGGACCTCCACGTCCTAGTACAGAGCCTAGTCCACAAGTACTCAATACATGTTAACTGAATGGGTAACTCCCAGCGTCAAGCCACCACAGTAAGCTCTCTCAGACTTAATCTGTGAATAACAACATTCTTCTCCTCAGAGGGCTAATGTGAGGGATGAATACATTCATACAGGTGAAGTTTTACAGTACCGCTGGCACAGGGTTGGTACTCTTTAATATTAGCTATCTGTACTATTGTTGAGGTTGTAGCTGCTATATAAAAAGAGAATAATGGGGCCAGCAGGTGGTGTGGTGGTAAAGGCACTGGACTCCATATGGCCAACCATAGTTCAAATCCCAGACCTGACGGCTTGCTTTCTCGCTCACTCTCTCTCTCTCATCTGCATGTTCTGTAACACATTAAACAACAACAACAACAACAATAATATAATAAATAAAATTTAAAAAAGAATGAGATAACATGAGTGAGAATTTATTGGAGAAGTCCTTTCTGAGGATGCAACACTGGAGCAAGATCGAAGTGAACAAAGGAGTCAGCCCTGCTGGAGCTGGGGAAGGGAGGGCAAGCAGAAGGCATGGCTGAGGCAAAGGCTTAAGGATGGACAGGCATGAACCTAGTGTGTCCGAGGGCCAGAGGAAAGTGGCAGTCTTGTAATGATCACAATCCACCTTGTGGTTTTGATGTCCCAATTCCTATCCCTAATTTTTAGCAGGAAATGTGGAATTACCCATCTAAATAGCAAACCCATAGCTTCTAGACATCCCAAGTTCCACTCAGTAACAGCAGCTGAGAACAAGGTGCCTGCATCCACCTGCAGTCAGCCTCCTCCTTGACTGGGTCACACCGGGAAGTAAATCTGATACATGGGGAGGAAGGAGGCAAGTCAATATACTAATAGTAAGCACTGGAGAGAAACATGGATTGGAGGGTAAGCCACTGTATTAAACCCATCGTGTCCTGGGTCACTCAAGGCTGTTCAATGCTATTAACCCAGGAAGGCAGAGTTGAACCACATCACTTGGGCCTTTAAAAGCTTTGGTCTCACTTGTCATGTCCTCACTTCCTCTTAGGCTCAATCAGTCAGGATAGTTTGACCAGGAATGACCCCTTCTAGTGACCACCAGCTTGGTTCTCATGGCCCTAGTGGGCAACACTGCCCCTGAGGTCAGTGGATGGTGGGGCTTATTGAGATCACCAGTCATGCTCACGTATGTCACCTGCATTCCCCTCATGACATTCACTCTCCATCTCACTCCCAACGTGAGGCAGGTCCTGAAACTCTCCAGCGAGGGCAATAATGTGGGGTTCCCAGAGGGGCACTGCTTTTTCCCAGGACCGACTTCCCACCCTCCTGCAGCCCCTAGAGGAACTGCCCACTGTCTCCTGAAGGAACCGAGAACCACAACCTGGAATGCAGTCACAGACACATGTGTAGCCAACCCAACCCCCAGGCCCAGCAAATGAAGAAGTAAAGGAAATTCAGGAAGAGAAGTCCAAGGTTCAGGTAATTCTGGCAGTACACTACAGCTCACTACGAAAGCAGAAGACGGAGACATTCCACCGTGTAAAACCCATGAATCCTATGTGTAAAAAGTCAGAAAGGGGAAAATATAAATTAAATGTCAATGAAATGAAAAATAATTTTCCACATACATATGAATATCCTTAATATATAAAGCTTAAAATCAATGAGAAAATGAGAAGTACACAAAGAAATGGATTACAAGCGATCTCCAAAAGAAGAAATACAAATGGCACGAGCACATGAAAAATAGTTAACCTGTGGAGGAATCAATAAAATGCAGATTAAAATAACCTATCTACATTGGAAAAGATGTTTAAATCATCCTGCAGGGTCGGCAACAATGGGAGGAAAGACGCATGTTCATACACTGATGATGGGAAAGAAACTGGTAAAAGGAACAAAATCTATCGCCACTTCAATGTGCATGCCCTCTGACCTAGAAATCAATTCTGCACACGAAAATATCTGCTCAAAGATCCCTAGTACTGCAAAGGGCGTAGAGAAACAGGCACATTCATCGCTAGTGAGAATGCAAATGAGTTTCATATTTATGAAGAGAAATTTAGCAACATGGACCAGAAACATCTTAAAGTTTTGCATATCCTTTGACCTAGAATTTAAACTTAAAGAAATTCATCCAAAACAAATCAGCAAGAATGTACCTAAATATTTAGCTGCCTGGAATCACATGCAAACACTGTTTATAATGGGGAGAAGAAGAAATAATCTAAACGTGCAAAATACAAGACAAGAGAAGGTACACAGGCAGAATGCAATATTATGAAAGCTATTCCAAAATAAGCTGCAGGACTTTTGTTTGTTTGTTTGTGTGTTTTT
Organism: Tupaia belangeri chinensis; assembly: GCF_000334495.1. Taxonomy (NCBI): domain Eukaryota; kingdom Metazoa; phylum Chordata; class Mammalia; order Scandentia; family Tupaiidae; genus Tupaia; species Tupaia belangeri. The sequence goes on along the minus strand of NW_006159716.1, from coordinate 1,804,844 downwards.
CCTACAAGACACATGCACTTGCCTGAGAGAGACAGATACATGGAGGGGGAAAGTCAGAAATTACCCCCCAGTGGCCATGGCCACACTGCAATCCCTTCTTCTCCATTCTCCCCTGGGGATTTTGTGCGCGCGCGCGTACACACACACACACACACACACACACACACACACACACACAGTGTGATTTTCCCGGATATGACCCATAGTCCGCTATGTGGGAGTCTAACACATTAACCACCATGCCACCTGCTGACTCTGATGCTGCAGGACTTCTAAGTAAAAGATGGTATATTTAAAACATGTATTTATTTATCTTCTATGATTCTGATAAAATGAAGGTAAAGACATTTTTTTCTTTTCTTTTCTTTTTTTTTTAAAGGTTTTTGCCATAGGGTGTGTGCACTCGACTGAGACAGAGAGGAGAAAGTGAAAAATACCCCCCCTCCCCCGGGGACGGTCATGCCATAGTCCCTTCTTCTCCATTTTCCTTTATGGGATTTTGGGCATGCACACACATGCGCCCAGTGTGATTTTCAAGCTACTTGGTCTGGGACTCAAACTGTGGTCAACCATGTGGGAATCCAGTACCTTAACCACCATGCCACCTGCTGGCCCCAGTAAAGGACATATTTTTTTTTTAATTATAGAAACTTATAATAACATATAAACTTAGAACTCTTAAGAGAACAGGAAAGAGAAAATTTACAACAAATTAAAGGGAGACAGCAAATGGACAGGAGCTGTAACTAAGGCAGGAGGACAGAATGTTTACAGAGAGCTATGTGGACAAAGAGAATGCAACCTGCTTTGTAAAAACTGAAGAGTGAGAGCTGCGAGATTTATAAGAGATGTGAAGGGGGGAGTAGGACGAGCCTGAAAATGGGAACGAGCTCAAAGTCCGAACACAGCAGGCTGGCACACATAGCCTTTCATTCACTCCCTCCCCCCACGCATGCTCCTTGCAGATAGAGACTGGAGATTCCTTAACTGAGTGTCAACTAGGTCCCTCCAAATATTGGCCAGTTTACCACGGATCAGTCCAAGAAGTACCCCAGCTACGAACCCCCTCAGAGGGGTCAAAGGTACAGATTCCATAGAACGAAGGGCTTCTGGGTGCTGTGGAGTCCTATGCAGGGGAAAAGGAGGGATTCAGAGCCCAGGGGAGGGTCTGACCTTAGCCAGGAGGAGGGCACCTCTGTGGGCCACTGGGCTGGTGCTGGTTGGAATTCTGGCTAAGGCTGGACTAACAGTGCTGCCAAGGGCACGTGTATTCCAGGCACACAGGCCACACAGCCGACCCTCCATCGCCTTCAGCCTTTCCACTTCCATTGAGTTCCACCAAAGGGTCAGGGATGGAGAGTTTGTTTCCAGAAAAGTGAAATATGTGCCACTAGCCATTCTTCTCTGAAAACTCAAGAAACATTCTAAACTAGGCATGACATCCTTTAAAAAGAGAGGCCCTATGAGATGGTCTGAGATGTAGTGTGTGGGTCTAAGCCCAAGGAAGCAGTGCCCATTCCAACTTCTCCCTAGACCCCCCCACTGAGAGAGAACAGCTCACAAAGAAACTACCCATTACAGGAGTCCCTGGGATGGCCAAGGCTCTCTGGCAGATGAAGCTGGTAGAGGGTCTCCTTGCCTCCTTGGGCTGTAGGCAACACTGAAAGGAAAAGAAGCCTCACATGGGGAGGGCTGAAGAGCAAGGGCATCTTCCTCAGCCTTTTAGGCGGACAACAGTCTATGTTCCCTGATGGATGGGACAGTCCCCATCACAGTAAACCTCAGCTGTGCTCAGAAGGTTCGCCCTGCTCCTCAGGAAGCCTTCTCCCATTGGCTTGTTCAAGACAGTATTTATTTTCTTGTCATGCTGTTTACTCTCTCTTAAGAATTCTAGGATGGGACCAGCAGGTGACATGGTAGTTAAGGGCACTGGACTCCCACATGGCCGACAGTAGTTCAAGACCCACACCTGGTGACTTGTTTTCTCACTTTTTTTTCTCTCTCTCTGTGGTCAAATTAAAATAAATAAATAAGGTTAAATAAAATAATTCTTAAAAAAAAAAAAGAATTCTGGAAGATTGTGTTCTGGCCACTAAGATCCAGGAGAAAAAGGAAAGTGTTTCCAGTTGGGTAAGATGAGGGTCTTCTGTGAAGTAGCTGGCTCAAAAGGGCCATACCCTGTGTCTAGGCTGAGAGAGGGGAGGGGAAACCAACTGACTTTTATGGGCCTGGCCCCCGACCATTTTCCTGGCAACTATATACAGAGCCCCCATGATGTTCCAGGGACTGCCGGAAGGTAAGAGAACCAACTTCTGCCTCTCGGGAGATCCTGTAAGTGACGGGGTTGGAGGGTAATACAAAAGTTAAGGGAGTGAATCAGCAGATGCACACTCATCGGCTCTTACATATTCATCAGTTCAAGTCTTACTCCTTCACAGAGGCACATCTTTTGTTGAGTGGTATTAACTAAGATGGTTCCTGATTAAAATCTTCAGTAGGTTGTCTCTTATGACAGTCTCTATTGTCAGAAGCTCATTTCCTTTCCTTTGGCTTTTGTGAGATTTCCAAAATTGGGGAGCTAGGTTCCGGCAATACTTGAGAGCTCACAACTGCTGTCCATGATTAAGAGCTTATTAAATGAGTAAGGTCCAATCCTCTCTGTGAGCTGTGAATCAGAGTCCACAGGAACATTCCCTCTGTTTTCCAAGGGACCTGTAGTGCTGCCCCATCAGGAACCTGACTCGGTGGGCCTCTTCCTATGGCCACTTGCTTTGCCCGACACAAACCTGCAACAGCCCCATCGGACTCAGCAGCTGCCCTTCTCCAAGGGGAAACTTGGAGAAGGATTCTTCTTAGCCTGAGAAGAACTGCTCTTCAGTCTCTGAATAGGATGCGGGTTCATCATCAGGAGGTAAAGGGACCCACCCCAACTCTAACTGGTACAAGAAGCAGAAAATAACCATGAGATCCAAAGAAAGCCCGTTACTGACTTCAGGAAAATACAGGAGTCTCCAAGGGCCACATGGGCCCCTCCAGTGCTTACTTAACGCAAAGAGGAAATTGCTCCACAGACACCCACCAACGGACACAAAGACGCCCAGGCCAAGGACAGTGACGAATCCCAACGGCCACATGTGACCACCTCCCAGTCATAAAGAAAAGGAAAACATCAAGGATGTAGCAAAGACATGTTTTCACTTAGTCTGGTAGTTCTAGGGGAGCTTTCAATTGAGGTCATGAACAAACAAAAAACTATGTACACACACCATGTAAATACATATAAGTATGCATGTGTGTACACGTGTATTTATGTGTGTACATATATACACACATGTAAAAATTGACCCCAACTCTAACTGGTACAAGAAGCAGAAAATAACCATGAGATCCAAAGAAAGCCCGTTACTGACTTCAGGAAAATACAGGAGTCTCCAAGGGCCACATGGGCCCCTCCAGTGCTTACTTAACGCAAAGAGGAAATTGCTCCACAGACACCCACCAACGGACACAAAGACGCCCAGGCCAAGGACAGTGACGAATCCCAACGGCCACATGTGACCACCTCCCAGTCATAAAGAAAAGGAAAACATCAAGGATGTAGCAAAGACATGTTTTCACTTAGTCTGGTAGTTCTAGGGGAGCTTTCAATTGAGGTCATGAACAAACAAAAAACTATGTACACACACCATGTAAATACATATAAGTATGCATGTGTGTACACGTGTATTTATGTGTGTACATATATACACACATGTAAAAATTGTGTGTGTGTGTGTGTTTCATACAGAAGGTAAGAACTCCTGGTGGGATAAATGTAGAAAATTTTTAAAAGGAAATCTAAAAATAAAACAAAATAAAGGTAACTTTGGGAAGGCAAGTGGAACCAATCATTTGAAGGTAATTGAGTCGTAGGGAGCTATGGCAGGCTTAAGAGAGGAACCCCAGGAGATATGTCTGTAGCAACCACTGAATACCAAACTTCTAGAATAGCTGCCACTCAAGGCTCCTCAGCAACCTCCAACATGACTAAACCCTTTCAAAGTTTTAAAGCAAGTGAAGCCCCCAACTCCAACATTCTCAACCATTATATTACCTAGCTAACAGTATTACACAGGCCAATCACTTTCAGCAAACCTCATTACAAGAAAGACTTGTTTGTATGGGCCAAGCTATAGTGACATTTTGATTTGGTTAGCGAGAAAGTCTCTCTGGGAACTAATCCTATGCTGCAAATCCTCTATCTGGGAGGAGGACCTACTTAGAATGTGATGAAAAGAGTTGGTTCTGAGCTGAGGGTAGACCAAGAAAAGGGCTGGATAGAACTCCTGATGGCCCCAATTCCCTAATGGGAAAAGGGAATTAAACTCCGAGATCTCACCCAGGCATCACATGCCACAGGCCGAAGAGATAAAAAGATGAAATGGGGTGAGGCGGTGTACCCCTGATGTTTCAAAGCTGTGAGTGAACCATCTGGCCCCAGTAGCAACCAAGCACCAAGACAGGGAGGCACAGGGAGGACAGGAATGGACACTGGGACTCCAGCCTGATGGACCTCCCAGCAGGAGGCTGCTAGATCCCACATGGCTGACTAGTTCGAGTCCCACACCCTGTTGCTTGAGGAACATGCCAGGTGCATGTGTGTGTGCATGCCCCAGACCCCAAGAGGATGGTAGCCAGTGGCTACCATCTTGGAGAGTACAGGCCTAATCTCCACGAGGGCCTGTTTCGTGCTGCAATATCCCCAGAGACTGACAGGCTCAGGACACACTGAACATTCACAAAACAAATGCATGAGGAATGAACATAGGAATGAATGGAAGAACCAGGAGCAGGAAGCTGAGAGGAGGAGAGCAGCAGGATCCGAGGAGCACCGAGCTCACCTCTCCTGTCCTCCGTGCTCTGCCCCATTGACTTGCCGTGCACCACCATCCCTGCCCATCACGCCTCATCCTCTGGGCCTTCAGAGGTCCCTTACAGGAGCTCCCTGCTGCCCATCTCCCACAGCCTGTGGGACGCATGTCTTCTGCAGACTGTCTGAGCTGACCTCCTGGTGATGCACTAGGGTGCACAGGCAATCATCTGAGGAAGATTAGTTATCCCCGGCGGGAATCACGCCTCCATCCTCACTCAAGTTCTGCACAGAACTGAGCCGGCAAGTATAGATTCGTCTGATATCAATCTGTTGCACATTTGGCCTCACGTGTGTGCATGGGGGTTGAGGACAGCTGCAAGGAGACATTTGTCTCTGGGCAGAACCCTGAAGGATGTATAGCATTTTAACAGGTGGCAACAGGGAGGGTGTAAGTAGGAGGGATGGCATAAGCAAAGTACGAAGGTGGGAAAGTCCCAGCTCAACTGCATATTAAAAATCACCCTGCAGTTCTTTAAAACAGACGGATGCTCAGGCCCCATCGTCATTCTGATGCAATTGATTCTGGGGCAAGATCCAAACACTAGCCTTTATTAAAAGTTCCCTACAGTTGAGGGTTGAGATCCTTGCTACCTGGACCATCAGCATCAGCATCTTCTGGGTGCTTGTTAGGAATGCAGGCCATCAGGCCGCACCCCAGACTCCTGAACCACAATCTGCATTTTAACAAGATCCCTGGGTGATCCGTGTACCCATTCAAGTTTAAGAAGTGCCACTCTAGAATATTAAAGGAAGAGAAAGACAATGTATTTAAGTCAGCCAGCTACATTTTTCTATCAAAGGCACTCAGGCTCACTGCTGTGGGAAAGTGGCAGGACTCAAAACAATAACCAAACAGCCAAAAGCAGCACTAAACAAAAGAAGCACTTTCATTGGAAAGCTGACCCCCTTAGGCACTGTGAGCAAAGGAGGGTCACCTTATGTCACACACACAGGAGGGACGGAAGACAGATACTTCAAGAGACAGGAAACCAAGGCTCTGAGCATGACTGGGATTCTGTGAGGCTATGAGCCAGGCCCCAGAAATGTGAGCAGAGGGTGTGTGTGCATGCCTGCAAGCACATATATATGCATGTGCACACACAAATGCACACATGCAAAAGTATAAAATTCAAAACGTTGCTAAATGCATGCCAGACTTTAAGAACTCCTACCAGGCCAGTTCCATGGCTCAGTGGTTAAACATTGGCCACATGGCCAACCACAGTCCAAATCCTGACCCCAGCAGCTTGAAAAGCACAGTCACATATGTGTGCACGCCTCAGATCCCAGTGGTATGGCGAAATGGAGGAAAAGAGATTGCACGACCATGCTCTATTGAAGGATGCTTTCTGTCCCCCTGGGTGAACCTATGGTGCCCTCGGAAAACTAAAAACAAGAACCAGCTACTACCAGAAGCCAAGCATCGTGAATGAATTGCATTCATTCATTAAAATAGAATTTACAAAGGACTGAGCCAGTGCTTTACCGTTAATTTCTAAAAATCATCAGACTCGCTTCTGAGAATTTATGGCTGGACACTGGAGCGAAGGTAGGCTCAAATGGTGCTTCCTTGCCTCCTGCCCTTTTCAACACTTCCTAGGAGTCCATCAGGATTTACAACAGCTGTCCCTGAATCCAGCCTGCCCCTCTCACTCAGACCTTGGAAATAACCAACCACATTGTGGAAATGAGACCTAAGAAGCCCTTCCACACCAGACTCCCCAAAACGGCCCACACTTAGGAACTTCCCAGGAGCATCTGCTTTGTATGGTAATGATTCAATGTATATCTGTTTTTATGTGAATATTTTTCCACAACTGATAATGTGCCAGACAGCTGGGTAACCCGTCAGCCATTCCTGATCGCTCCTGCTCACTTCTACTAGAGACTGGGAAGCTAAGTAATCTGTTCCCCTAGACTCTCTTGCAGCTAAGTGTGGCTGGCGTTACTTCTGGGATTTAGGAGACACCAAGCAATCGAACAAAGCTGAAACACTAAGATGGGCAAAGGAGAAAGACTAAAATTATACTCCTCTCTATTCTTTTTTTTTTTTTTTTGGGGGGGGAGGTTTTTTGCTATAGGGCGCATGCGCTCCCCAGACAGAGAGAGACACAGAGACAGAAAGTGAAAAATCACCCCCCAGGGGGGATGGTCACGCCGCAATCCCTTCTCCTCCATTCTCCTCTCGGGATCTTGGGCACGCACGCACACGCACCCGGCGTGAGTTTAAGCCACCGGGTCCGGGATGCGAACCGCAGTCGACTATGTGGGAATCCAGCAACATAGCCATTACACTAACTGCTGGTTCTTGATGGAGTTGCTGCACAGCGGGGCAACGCCAAATAACCACTGCCTCCCTCCAAACTTCTTGTCTTATTAGAAAATGTATTACTTGACCCACTACTTGTTCTTCTGTTACCTATATGGTCTTTCCTATCCTCAACTCCTCTTCTTCCAGTTGGTTCACCTCCTTGCCTATTTACGCTTTCCAACTATTGGGTTGTCGGAAAAGTCACAATGTATTTTTCTATGCAAAAATGCGTCGTGACTTCTCCAACTACCCAACAGTTTCAGACTACTCCTTTTCCCCCTTCTTCTAGTCATATGCACATCCTCCATCCCCAACTTACAATTTAACAGCAGAGTCAAACAACCAGGGCCCCTCACTTTCTTAAAAGGAATGATTTTATTTATCTTTATTTCTTTATTTTAATTCGACCATAGAGGGACAGAGAGAGAGAGAGAGAGAAAGAAAGTGAGAAAGCAAGCTGCCAGGTCCAGGATTTGAATAGCAGTCAGTCAAATGGGAGTCCAGCGCCCTTAGCCACCACGCCACCTGCCGGTCCCTAATGCTCCCTTTTGAAATGTCCAGTTTTAATATTAGACCATTGGTCCTCAGGCAGCAGCCTCATTTGAAATCCGGAAACTTTAGCTACACATTTCACCCAAAGCTGCAAAGAACAACGTGTGAATTCCATTATTTTGTTTCTTTACTTCTTAGATTACTATAATGAACTGATAAAAGTACATAAGAATATTTCTCAAGGGCATTTAATATTTAACAAAGCTTAAATTTCATAGCAGTTATCAAAAATTGGCCAAATGCATTCAGGCTGACATCAACAAAGACAGAAAGCCTTGAACAAGCAGCTACTCCTGAGAACCGAGGTGTAAACAGAAACACAATTTATGAATCAGCCCGGTGCTCTTCCCGGTGTGGACTGATATAATCTGGACACTACCCAGCTGGTCCCTGGAGCTTTTAGAAGTTAATTAGATATGTCATTAAGAAAAATATACTTCACTCTAAATATCTTTCAGCTGAAGATTTCCATCTTTCAGTTTACCGATTAAGGTATGTTCAAACTGACATGTTTTTTGCAACCATCGACATGTTTTGGCCTCCTTCAGCCTGAGAAGTGCTCCAAGGCAAGAACTGTGTCCAAATGGCACCAGGTCTTTCCACCCTGCAGCCTCCCCAGGGTCAAGTCTGGTCTCATCCCCAAAACAACAGCAATCAAGTCAAAATTAGAAATTGCATGGCAGTCGCCAGTCACAACCAAACAGCCATTTCTTACCTGTACATGCTACAGAAATTAGTCACATTTTCAGGGCTCCCTCATTTCAAGAATGGTTCACCATTTTTTTGTGACTCAGGCACACCACCCTATTCCTGCTCTAGCTCAGAAGTGTGGAACGACAGCTTTCAGGGATGGGCACGTATACCCCCAAGATTACCTTGGGGGGTAAGGAGGCAGACCAGGAGAGGGGCGGAGTTCTCTAGGCCCAGCCACAGAAGGCTGCGAGCTCTTTCAATGGCAATGCTCAATTTGCCGAAACAAGAACATTGCTGCCATGTTCAACCTTTATTCGTCAGCACACGGACTGATCTGTTAATTCTTTTACAAGCGGTATCTTCCCCTTTGTTGGCTTTGTTTCTTCTTCGCACGCCACACATGAAACTTCAAAAGGGTCACCTTGCCCCAATCATGAATATGAACAAAAAAGAAAACTCTTATCAGATCACATTAATGTTCTCAGATGAGTCTCCTGAAACGATCATTTCTTTCCAGAACTTTCTCTAACCAGCACCTCACTCCTCCATAATACCCCCAGGGGATTGGATTTTTAAAAAATTACCAGAGGGTACATTCATCCACCAAAGAGAGAGACAGGGAGAGAGAAGGCATCGCCCAATGGGATGTGGTCACACCACAATCCTTTCTCCTCTGCTTTGCCATCCTGTGGGATTTTGCACACACACACACACACACACACACACACACACACTTAGGTCTGGCATGTTTTCCAAGCCTCCAGGGCTAAGATTTGAATTGTGGTTGGCCATGTGGGATTTGGCTCCCTTAACTATTAGGTTACAGGGCCACCCCTCCCCCCCCAGATGACTGTATTTTTTACAGTGTAATCTTTATGCACCCAACACTTGACTATGGGTGCTAGGAAATTACTGAGACCCAGTTAGTCCAAATCCTACATCAGTTCTGGGGTGCCACGAGCCCATGGCTCTTCTGACTGCTCCAAACAGTCTCCAGTGTTCAGGAGAGAGCCTAGCCTGGTGAGCTTTCCAGTTTTGGGTATGGGAGTTTCATGATCTCAAAATTTACCAGCAGTGAGGAGTAAGAAAACAAGAAGATTTATAGACAAAGCTCTGGGTTTGAACCCTGCTTCGTGCAACCTCCAAACATATTACCTTGCTTTGGTTTTCTCAATGGTAAATTAACTCCTGCACTGCAGAGGTGTTTCACAGATTACAAGAGCATAGGAATTTTCTGGTCAGAAAAATGTTTGGTACTGGTCACTCCTCACTGATCGTCATCCTTATCTTCATAGTGAAAACACTCTAGAAACAAACTCTGTGATGGCTAAGTCCCCCAAGTACAGGTACTAAATGGTCTGTGCACGCATGTTGAGGGTTTTCATTCTGCAATGGGTCTGTCCTCTCCACTGGTGTGTCCAGGGGTCTCCCTTAGAGTCTAAGGACCTGGACATAGGAGTGAGCACAGGGCAGTGTTAGATACTGCAGCCCAGGAAGGCATGTTCCCATCAGAGACGAGGCACTTGCTCATTTTCTGGGTGACCTGGTTTACATCACAATTCAGTTTGTTAGGAAACCTTCTGAACAATACCAAGGGCCCATACTAACCCTGAAATGGCTCCCTTTTCCAAAGTCTTGGAACTCATATCCCTACTGGCCAGTCGTTTCATGAAGAAATGGATGACCAGTAACAAAGGGTAAGTTACTGCAATCCACTGGCACTACCAGAAGAAAACTGAAATTTCCTCATCAACCCATTTTGGACACAGAAGGAATCCCCACTTTATGTGTAGGAAGGATGGCATATGTATGTTCAATATCAAATCACACACAGACATTCCCTTTCCGCAATCCCAGGCTTTGGTAATTATTAGTGGAGCCATCTGCTCAGCCTAATGAAATGTGCAATCTCCTGTACATATAATTAGTGAAGTCATTTTAATTAATTAAACAAATTAATTAATTGCAAGGATATTGCAACCATTTCCCAGGAACCGCATCCAACTCATTTTTCCTGCACGTGTCTACTGGGCTCCCATTGAGGGCAGAGGCCCACCTAGCACTCGGGGGAGATAAGGTCTCCTGGTATACCAGGAGCAGACACGGAAGCCCCACATGCACAGTCACTGGTGACTACCCCTTCTGCTGACAGTGCTCGATTTGTTTTAGTTTTCCTGGGATTGTCTTGAAATTCCATGTCCCAGGTACTTCCTTGGTCCCAGGCAAACTGGGGTGACTGGTCACCCAACTGCTGCTTGAGCTGGGTCGAAGGTCACCACCAGACAATCTCGATTCTATAGGAGATGGCAAATACAGGGTATCCTGTGTTCCTAGTCCCTGCTCACGGCAGACATGGCTAACAGATTACGGAGCTCCTGAGAGATTGATCCAGCCCCCAAGCCCCCAACCCTCACCTCTGCTCCAGGCCGCCACTACTAATCACCCTGAATAGGAGGCCTGGGGAATTAAATCTATTTACCATCTGTACCTGGGACTCATAGGCGGTATAAGCTAGGAAAGACTGTCAAAGCCTAGTCACCCAATCCCCTCTACAGTATCCTCCACAAGTGGCTAGCCCGCCTCTCCCTCCATTCCCCTCATGATGAAGAA
>NW_006159716.1:1776662-1793349 GCF_000334495.1 Tupaia belangeri chinensis | reverse complement strand
CTCCACAAGTGGCCAGCCAGCCTCTCCTTACATGCCCCTAATGATGAAGAACTCAATATCTCTTAAATCAACTCTTCCATCCGCAATAGTTTTGGCTGTTAAACTCTTTCCTTTAAATTACTAAAATGTCTCTCTCATCACTAAATTCTTCCCAAGTCTTTTCCTTCCCAGGCCCAATTTCTCCAACTGTCACTCACATGACAACTTCGTTTCAAGTCGGAGCACCATCCTGGTCTCATAATTTCTCACCTCAGGCCCTTGGGGTCTAGTATGCACTGGCTCCTATGGATTCTCTACTCTTACAGAACCTGCCAGCGCCTCCCCCCCCAACCACCACCACTCGCACTGACTCACACTGACACCCCGATGCCATTCCTGAAACGGGCACTGTTGAGCCACATTCCATCCATCTGCCACAGGACTGTCCAGACCTCACACTCCATCTGGAGTCCGAGGACATGAGAAACCCACAAGATAGTAAAAAATAAATAAATAAAAACTACAGTCTGCCAATTTCCCAGTTATAAACAATCTGCTCTAAATGTTTGCATAAAAGTAATTTCCTTAGAATCCTGACAGCATTTAGCCACAAGGAACCATCTTTGAAATGATGGTTAGGTTCCCGAGCCAGCCCACAAAGCCTTCTGAATTCATAATGTACCTGTAATATAAAACGAACAGTGCTATTTTCACTATACATAGCCACCACTTATATGATGGTTTCCACGGCGACATGTACCCTGCATTCCATTTCAGAGAATGAGGCACGAGGGCTGCTTGATGCTGCGTTACTCTCCTAGGTTGGAGGAGGGCATGCCGACCTCGGAGTTGTGCTGACTCCAGACACTAGTCTCCCACCCAGTTAAAGCTCACAGGTCTTTTAAAGGGTATTTTCCTAAGGATATGGTCTACATCCACAAGGCCTGTTAGGACTGAGGGAGCTGCGAGGCTGTAGCCAGGAGAACTTCTGGAAGGAGGTGAGTGCAGACCCTTAGAGGGTTTGGATGTGTGTGTTTGTGGTGGTGCTGCTTCTCAACAGACATGAGGACAGGGCTGCCTCTCAAAGTCAGAAACGCAAAACCAGAGGGCCAGCAGGTGGCACAGTGGTTAAGGCACTGGACTTCCATGTGGTCGACTGAGGTTTAAGTCCCAGATCTGGCAGCTTAAATCTCATGCCAGGCTTGCGTGCGTGTGCGTCCAAGATCCCAAGAGGAGAATGGAGGAGAAGGGATTGTGGCATGGCCATCCCATTTTCACTATACATAGCCACCACTTATATGATGGTTTCCACGGCGACATGTACCCTGCATTCCATTTCAGAGAATGAGGCACGAGGGCTGCTTGATGCTGCGTTACTCTCCTAGGTTGGAGGAGGGCATGCCGACCTCGGAGTTGTGCTGACTCCAGACACTAGTCTCCCACCCAGTTAAAGCTCACAGGTCTTTTAAAGGGTATTTTCCTAAGGATATGGTCTACATCCACAAGGCCTGTTAGGACTGAGGGAGCTGCGAGGCTGTAGCCAGGAGAACTTCTGGAAGGAGGTGAGTGCAGACCCTTAGAGGGTTTGGATGTGTGTGTTTGTGGTGGTGCTGCTTCTCAACAGACATGAGGACAGGGCTGCCTCTCAAAGTCAGAAACGCAAAACCAGAGGGCCAGCAGGTGGCACAGTGGTTAAGGCACTGGACTTCCATGTGGTCGACTGAGGTTTAAGTCCCAGATCTGGCAGCTTAAATCTCATGCCAGGCTTGCGTGCGTGTGCGTCCAAGATCCCAAGAGGAGAATGGAGGAGAAGGGATTGTGGCATGGCCATCCCCCCAGGAGGTGATTTCTCACTTTCTGTCATTTTTTTTCTCTCTGGTGAGTACGCACACCCTATAGAAAAAATTTCCCAAGAAAAAGAAAAGAGATATAAAATCAGAAAAGTCACTATGTGTCATGTTTTTCTTTGAGTCCTTGAGTGGAATCTTCATAAGCTGACGTCCACACGCAGGGAGAGGAAGATGCACTGCCATCCAGTTGACCACAGCAGAGAAGGAGGAGCTGAGCTCACCTGGAGAAAAGCAGCTGCTCCCAGAGACCGAGCTGCCTGGAACCGGAAGACCAGAGCGTGAGACCCTGCTCCACTCAGAAACGCAGTTCTCTGAGAAGCAAGGCAGGGCACGTGTCGCCACTGCAGCTCTGAGCTTGTTAACTCAGGCATGACAACCTCCTCAAAGGGCTGGTGCCAGTAGTAAGTGACAGGCACCAGTAACAGCTGCTGAACTTCCAGAGCTCCCATCAGCGCTATTCGGCACCCTGCTTGGATGTGCTCCGTTAACTGTCCAAAAGCCCTATCACTTCATGATTGAGGGGACTGAGGCCCAGAGAAAGTGGGTTACTTACCTAGTAAGTAAAGACAACAGAGTCAGACCTGCTTGCGAAACCGTAATGCGTAATGTAAGTAGTGGCTGTCATTTTTACTGTTAATGACCAACGTAAGAAAACGGAGTTCTCAAACCTGACCTGTATTTTCTACCACATGGGATCTGCCAGTCCTCCTGAGGCTCTGATAGTGTGTCTTCTCTGGTCCTGACTACAGAGCCGCCCCTAGCAGTCCCCCTCAGCAGTCCCCCCTAGCAGCTAACCATCAAAGCTCACCACCAGGTGCTTATCCAAAAGCTACCTCGTCACCTGGCTAGTCTGATGAAAACTGCAAAATGCACCCACCCACCTACTTTACACCATCTTCCCCAAGTGCCTATCACCTGCTCGCTAACTCCATACTCCTTTTACTCGCCACTGCGTGTTCCCTCAGACCACAGGTTCCGTGAGGGCTGGGAGTCTTTGTCAATGTTGTTAATACATCCTAGCACCCAGAACAGTTCTGGATACACAGTCCCTTAAGGCAGGCCCAGGATCATGGCTGGAGTTCATTACCCCAACTTCCCCTCTAAGACTGGCATGGGGAAATGAGGCTTTCTATGTAAAGAGGTAGGCACTCAATATGTGCTAAACGAAGGGACAAATTAATCTCTATTGATATAGAGAAAATGTCCATAATATATCGTAAAGCAAAAGAAAGCAAGTCTCTAGATTATGTACCTAATGCTCTCACCTTTGTAAATATATTACCATGAATCAGAATACAGGTGTGAGTGTATAGAAAAAAATCTAGAGATACACTTGAAAATGTTTACCGTGATTACGTCTAAGAGCTAAAAGCCAAGCCAACTTTAACTTCCTTCTAAATGTCTTACAAAAAATAGGGATTATGGGAACCAGCAGTTAGCGTAATGGCTATGTCGCTGGACTCCCACGTAGTCAACCGTGGTTTGTGTCCCGGACCCGGTGGCTTAAAACTCACACCGGCCATGTGTGCATGTGTGCCCAAGATCCCAAGAGGAGAAGGGATTGCAGAGTGACCATCCCCCCTGGGGGGTGATTTTTTGCTTTCTGTCTCTATGTCTCTCTCTGTCTGGCTGGCAAGCACACGTGCCCTATAGCAAAAACCTCTCCAAAAAAAAAAAAAGAAAAAGAAATAGGGATTATTCCTATATTTTTAAAAAAGAATTATTTATTTAATTTTGTTTGCTATTATTATTTAACTTGCTATAGGGCACATGTGCTCATCAGAGAAACACACACACACACACATACACACACACACACACACCCACACCCACACACACACACAGAGAAGGCAAGCCACCAGTCTGAGACTTGAACCATGGTCAGTCATGTGGAAGTCCAGTACCTTAATCACTATGTCACCTGCTGGCCCCCATCCTGTAAGTTTTTAAAGCTAGTTATTACATTTGAAGCCAAACATGTTGGTACATACACACATATGTGTACATACACACAGAGACACACACGGAGGTATGCAGTTGGTTACCGAAGACCCAGGTGAGATGTTAGGACTGGTGACAACACGTCCACCTTCCCTTGCAGAGCAAAGCTGAGACAAGTAACAGAACTGAGTCTACAGAGTCAGGGCTCAGCAGCACCATCTTCAGAACACTTCCAAAAAAACAACCAAAAGCAACTTCATGGGACCAGCAGATGGCGCAATGGCTATGTCGCTGGACTCCCATGTAGTCGAGTGCGGTTCGAGTCCCAGACCCTGCAGCTTAAACCTCACACCAAGTGCATGTTCCCAAGATGCCAAAACAAGAATAGAGAAGAAGGGATGGCATCATGGCTCTCCCCCCAGGGGTGATTTCTTACTTTCTGTCTCTCTGGCGAGCACATGCACCCTATAGCAAAAATCCTTCTCTTTTTTTAAAAAAAAAACTTCGCTGCCCCTCCAGAGTAGTCTCAAAATTGTTTAATCGTCTGTGATTTTTTTTTTTTTTGGAGAGGTTTTCGCTATAGGGCGCGTGCGCTTGCCAGACAGAGAGAGACATAGAGACAGAAAGCGAGAAATCACCCCCCAGGGGGATGGTCACACCGCAATCCCTTCTCCTCCATTCTCCTCTCGGGATCTTGGGCACGCACGCACACGCGCCCGGCGTGAGTTTTAAGCCACCGGTCCGGGACGCGAACCGCGGTCAACTATGTGGGAGTCCAGCAACATAGCCATTACGCTAACTGCTGGTTCCCCTCGTCTGTGATTTTTTTAAAAGGATGATTTATTAATTTTATTTATCATTATTTTTAAGATTTGACCAGAGAGAGAGAGAAAGAGAAAGTGAGAGAGCAAGTTGCCAGGTCCAGGAGTCAAACCAAAATCAGACATGTGGGAATCCAGCACCTTAACCACCACACCACCTGCCAGCCGCCTTCGTGACTGTTTTTGAATTACATTAGAATGTTCCAGAAAATGTGAAGCTAATCTAATACATAAAAAGATGCTCGTTTGCAACTTGAAGTCCACTTTGTATAAACAAGCCTCATGTTCCTGTGCTGGCATTAAACAACCTGAGATAACTGAACTGCAGCCAGGATCCTGGGCTGGTGGAAAACACGGTCTCTTCCTGCCCTCCTCCTCCACACTGACAACTGTTCTGTACAGGTGCTCATGGGGAACCACCTAGTGACTTACGCATCTCGTTACCCATAAACCACCGAGCTACCGTCAATCAACAACACACGTCAAGGGAGGGCCAGCTCTGGGCCCAGCACAAGGCCAGGTGCTATCAGGTGGGAGCAAAGGAGGCATAAGATAAAGTTGGCCTTCAGAGAAGGACTACCCACGAGAAACACAGAAGAAAACAATTACACTCACGTAACGGGACAGCACACCCTCTGTGTAATAAGAGTTCTGAGAAAAGAGATCAGTGTGGGCTTTGAGGACTCGAGACAGAGGGTGGGCTACCACTCGGGTTGCGAGGGTTCAAGGCCAGCGAGCTTAGAGAAGGGAGAAGCCAAGGGTCGAGGCTGGGGCCAGGAGAAGTGAACCTCAGTGGTCATGAGTTCAAAACTGTGAGCTGGGCTACCCCAGCTATTACTGCTTCTCTGCCCCTGCCTTTAATGCAGAGGAGCTGCTTGGTGCAATCAGCCGGTCCCAACATGTGCACAAAGAGCCTCCAGCACAGAAGGCCGACTCCCTTGGAAGCCAGTTCTGACTCCAGGAGACAGAGGAGCCAACCAGAGCCAGAGAGGATAAGAAGCATCTGCAACTGTGCCCAGCTCCCACAACAGTCACTCCACAGTGACTCAAGACAATGGTCCAGAAAGGCCTCTCACGGCAAATGCGCAGCCAAACCTCGGGTAGAAGCAGTGGAGAAGGCAGAAAGAGAGGAGGGAAAAGGACACTGCAAAGGGAAAAGGAATTTACAAAGGCTGCCAGGGGGTGGCAGGGAAGGGAGCAACAGGAATCTAAAGAGCTCCGGACCAGCAGGTGGCGGAGTGGTTAAGGAGCTGGACACTCCCATGCAGTTGACCACAGTTTGAGTTCTGGACCTGGTGGCTTGCTTTCTCACTTTCTCTCTCTCTCTGGTCAAATTAAAATGAATAAATAAAATTAAATAATTCTTTTTAAAAAGGAAATTAAAAAGAACAACAACAAAGAACTTAACTGGAGGCAGACAGTGACACAGTGGTAAAACATGATGCTCTATGAGGTCATCCACATGAGAGGGTTCCAGGTTCAGGTCTGGAGACCTCCCTGAGTGTGTCAAGCCCATGTGTGCCCACTATCTGGGACTGGCCAAGAATGGAGGTGAGTTGTGGCATGGAGACCCTGTTGGGAACACTGCCCCTCTATCTTTCTCTCCATCTCGTTCATGGAAAAAAAATTAATAAAACTTTTATAAGCCATAGATATAAAATGAAAGTTTATAATATTCTGAAAATCCTTTTTAAAATTCTATGTGTGTGTGTTTGACAAAAAGGCCAATTATCCTAGGTTTCAAGACTTGAAGTACTAAATCCAGGACAGTTCCAAGCAAAGCAACAAGTTAGTCGACGCCATAGAGGTTCCATACTCAGGGATGCTGAGAGCTGGCCTGCCCCCAGTTGCCTTTTCTCCCCTCTTTTGTGACTCTGTCACTGCTCATTGGCATCCCCAGGCCGAATGGAAAGGAAGAAAAGGACAACCTGGGGAGGCAACAACAGTGCCTTCCTTCTGCACGCCCGATTTGCATCCTGTCGTCTCAACCACGCAGATTTCTGAAGGGGTTCTATTACAAGGGAAAAGTCCTTATTGTTGTCCCTAAAATAAAATCTAGACTCCGCAGTCACTACCTTTCCTCAACTGCCTCTTAGACTCATGAGTCAACAGCCACCCACTTGGGAGAGGAGACAGTGCCACGCTTAGGGAAGCACCTTGTCTGTACTTAATCAGAACCAGAAAAAGACTGGGGTCGACACATCCAGCTCTCAAGCCCATTGCCATCCAGTCCCAGTCACTCTCCTCTCAGAGCTTCGGTTCTCACCCACCTCTCCAAAGGCAGATACTAAGGGTACTGAGGACTTCTCTCCATCCATATAATCCATTCATTCAATAGGATTTACTGAACATCTCCCATGTGGCAGATCTGCGTGAGGCACTATCTAGAACACTAAGAACAATAAGCTATGGTCTATGCCTTCAAAGGATTTATGGTTCAGTTGTGAGGAATGGTGAGAGGGTCCGGGTGGGTGGGCGTGGAGTAGAGAAGGTGAGAATCATTCAATTATTTGATGCATATTTACTCTCTCTTTACTATGTGCCCAGAACTGCACTGAGGGAATGTAGGCAGGTAACCACACAACTGCAAAACCATGTTCTAGTACAATGGTGGTTCCGTGGGAGCGCACGGTCATGGAACCAAATACCTCATTGCCTGCTTCTCAACAGCATGGCAGTAAGACTGTGGAGGATTAAAAGAAAAGTGGTAAGACCAAGCCCTAACCTCAATGAGTTAACCAAATGCTAAGGAGATCAAACTCTTACAAGCGAAAAAATGTGTAAGCCAACGGGGTACAGGGTGAAGAGCTAAGGAACGCGAAGCTTCAGCACAAGGAGAAATAAAGCTAGACAGGATCTATGGAGCATCCCAGAGTGAGTAAGAGAATGAAACCTGGGGAGAAGAACATAACAGGGATCTGCGATTTTTCTCAAAATTGAGAAGCAAATATTACCCAACATGTTTCTACTAACAGGTGTTTAGTAAATAAGGACCTGAACAATAGTGATCCTCACAAATATAAGTTTCTTTTCGATGAAAAGACAGGCATCCAACCTAACTTCAGAAGTCCCCACCATGAAGGCAAGGATTGGAAACATAACTGTGTAATCTAGGTTCCTGCACTGTTCCTGTCTGTACACTCATACACACACACACACACACACACACACACACACCCATTCCCTTGGCTCCTCTTTGTATGTGTATCCTCAAGTGATACACACTCCATTCTCTGTTAGAAGAATGCCATAATTCAGAGAAAGAGAAACTGAATTACCAGGGACAATTCACAAATTAATAACTGAGAATCGACCACATTGGTTTTTGCTATAATGATATTCACCAAGTATGAGCAGAAGGGCCACCTTTGGTCTGATGGTCCACTGGTCAGTCAATAACAAGTTAACAACTATTGACTGACTGTCTATTTAATGAAGAGCCCCGTGCTGGTGTTGAAGGAATGGAAAGGAGGAAGCAGTGGGAGGGATCAGCAGAAAGAAAGTGGGAGACAGTTAAGAGAAATGGAAGATTCACAAGACACTGAGTCCGGTCCTAGCTCCGTGTTAAAAGGCCTTGGGTGGGGCCAGTAGGTGGCGTGGTAGTTGAGGTGCTAGACTCCCACGTGGTCAACCACAGTATTGTAAATAACATCCAGAAAAGAAAAATCAGTATCCCACTGATTTATATCTCAAAAACTTACTCAGGGCCTGCTATATCAAGCTCATGTTCAAATCGAGTCTGCTGGCAATCTAATTTGGGATGAGAAATTTAATTTAGCTACTACAATTAAAAGTAGTGCAGTATTTGTGTTTTAGAAGAAAACCGTATTAGATTCATTTAATCTTATTATCTATGTTATCTACTGTATTTAGATCATATCTGGAACAGATCTATACTGGATTCATTTTTCATAATGAATCACATGGGAGACCAAAAGGACTAACCTTGGCCTTGCCCACCCACCTGATATAGGTCAGCACAGGAAAGGAATGCAAAAGAAGCCTGTGGAAAACTCCACGGGCTCAACTCCTCGCACACCCAACACCTTGCCTCAAACAACCCCATTTGTTTTGTAGATGAGTAAACTGAAACCACAAGTGGACCAGTGACTGGCTCCAGGCTGCATAGTCGGGTCAGTGGCAGAGCTCAGACAATAACTCAGTTCCCTATCCTCCAGTTTGGGACCCTGCTTGCTATTCGATCACATGTGTGTTTTATACGATCTAACACAAAAATCTGCCAACAGAAGCCACTGCAGCTACCTACTCAACTAAACCACCAAGTCATCTTCTGTCTCCCTGGCTCTCTTAAGTTTTCAGGGAAGGGAGAGCGGGGAAAAGTTGATCTCACTATCTCCACGGAGAACTTAGAACAACACCTGAAATCCTTATCAAGTTCATTTGCTTGATGACTACTTTAAACTCCTTAACTCCCAGATAAGAAAATTCACATTAAGAACATTCAGACATTATCATGGGTCAGAAAAGAGTCTGATTTGCTTTTTTAAATGCTATTAACCTCAGGAATACTGCTAGCCAGGCAGATTCAGTGGGTGTGATAACACACATCAGGGTTCCAAGTGCAGTGTTTAATTTCAGAAAATGAGGTTACGAAGCAAAATCAAGGAAAGGAGAAACTAGATAAAAATATTTGCAACATATGACAAGATAATACATACACTGCATGAAAATCCCTTACAAATGACTGAAAAATAGAGGAAAATGGAAAAGGACTCAAAGAGGTAATTTATGCATACACACAAAGATTACCGATGGCCATGAAAATTGTTCAAACCTGCGCTAGCCAGGTGGCATGGTGGTTAAGGCAGCTGGATCCCACATTGCCCACTGCACAGATTGAGTCCCGGTCCTGGTGGCTTGAGAAACACACCAGGAAGTGTGTGTGCCCAAAACTCCATGAGGAGAATAGAAGAGAATGGACTGCAGTGTGGTCATCCCACCCTCTAGGGGGAAGGTCATCCCTGGAGGGTGGGATTATCTCTCTCTCTCCCTCTGTCTCTAGTAAGCACATACATCCCATAACAAAAATTTTAAAGAGTTCTAAGTTCAAATCTATTAGTAAGTAAAGCATGCAAATTAACACAACATAATATTGTTTTCAGTGATCAAATAGGCATAAATTAAAACAACTACTTTATAATGCCCAAGGAGTCTCTGAAATAAAAATCCTCAGACACCACTGAGAGTGTAAATTAGTCCAGATTTCTGAAGCCTCTCAGTAGCCTTAATGCTGAGCAAGTTCACTCCCAAACATTTTCACTGAGGAAATAACCAGAGAAATCCTCAAAGACTTATGCACAACAATATTTACGGTAGCAATATTTATAATAATAAA
Organism: Tupaia belangeri chinensis; assembly: GCF_000334495.1. NCBI lineage: Eukaryota > Metazoa > Chordata > Mammalia > Scandentia > Tupaiidae > Tupaia > Tupaia belangeri. Next base: position 1,783,402 of record NW_006159716.1, on the reverse strand, counting down.
AACTCTAGGAAAATCTAAGTCGATCATAATAGAAAAGCAGTTAAATAATTATGATACATCAATACCAGTAATAATATGGCATTAAAACTCAAGTTTTTTTTAAAAGAATTATTTATTTCCATTTGTTATTGTTATTTTTTTATTTATTTGATGAGAGAGAGAGAGAGAGAAAGGGAAAGTGAGAAAGCAAGCCACTAGGTCCAGGATTTGAACCATGGTTGGCCATGTGGGAATCCAGCGCCTTTATCCATTCACACCACCTGCTGGCCCCAAAACTCAAGTTTTTGAAAAATATGTATAGGCACAGGAAAATGCTTACCAAATAATGTTAAAATTAAAAACTTTTAATAAGCGACTCATTTCATAAAGAAAAAATACGTATCACATATAAGTATAATGTCTGAAGGCAAAGTCAGCTATACATCCAACAAATATTCATGCTCCCTTTTCCCCAATGCAGGGTTTTTGCTGACAAGCAGCTGCTCAGCGAGGGACTACATTTCCCAGCAACCCTTGCTTCTAGGTGGTGCCATATGTCTAGTACCACCAATGAGAAACAGGTGGAAGTGATGTGGGGCACTTTCCGGCTGAGGTGGTTAGAAAGTGGTGTACCCTCTCTATGTGCTCTTCTCCTGTCTGCCAAATGGATGCAGAGGGCTCCAACCCTCTAAAAACAGAAAGGCCATAGATGGAAGCAACCTGGGGCCTGACTCACTCAGTGGAGGGTTCCACCAGCCAAGTGACCACTGGTATATTCCTACACCACACAGGTATAGGAATACTTATGTTGAACCGAGTGAGAAATAAACCTCCATTGAGTCAAGCTCTAATTTTGGGTTTTAACTGTTTCTTCATCTAGTGTTAGCCTAAAATATATACACACACACAGAAAAACTGATGAAGGAAAACTAACAAATTTTATCTGATGCACTATATAAGAGACAAATTATAAGACTTTTTTATAAAGAGGTTTATGCCATAGGGTGTGTGTGCTTGCCAGAGAGAAAGTCCAAGATAGAGAGAGGAAAAGTGAAAAATCACCCCCCGGGGTGGTTGGCCACACCACAATCCCTTCTTTTCCATTCTCCTCTCAGGATTTGGGGCACACATGTACACGCGCTCAGTGTGATTTTCAAGCCACCAGGTCCAGGACTCAAACCTCAGTTGACCATGCAGGAGTCCAGTACCTTAACCACCACACCATTTGCTGGCCCCAAGACATATTTTTAAGATGTATTCATGGGGCCAGCTGGTGGCACAGTAGTGAAGGCAGCTGGATCCCATGTGGCAGACTGAGCAGTCCAAGTCCTAGACCTAGTGGCTTGAAGAAGCACACTGGGCTTGTAGTGTGTACATGCCCCAAATCCCAAGAGGAGGATGGAGGAGAAGGGATTAAGGCATGGCGGCTGTTGAGAACATTTCTCTCTTCTCTCTCTCTCTCTCTCTCTCTCTCTCTCTCTCTCTCTCATCTCTTCCAGCAAGTGCATTCCCTATAGAAAATTTTAAAAAGAAAACATAATAAAATACACTCCTTTCCACCACAAACATGTCTTACTTGATAACTGAGAAAGTTAATGAAATAAAAAAGCAGATTTTGGATGATAATGCAATATAATGAAATCTCTTAACAAAATTCTGAATAAGATAAGACCTGTAGAAAAATGTAGAAAATGGCAAGGGCCTAAAGGAAAAAAAATCTAAATATACAATGTTTAGAAAGATCTACTAAAACAATTCTTGTTCAAAAATCCCTAAAGGTTCAAAGACAATTCAATGACAAGGGAGGAAAGCTATATACATTCCAATATATATAATATTAGAAATGCTAGAAGACTTTAATATATAAAGAACACCTGAGAATCAATTAAGTGAGAGAGAAATATAATCAATTGGCAGAGAGGATATAAATACCTGATCACAAAATAAAAATTACAAATTGCTTAGAGAGAAAAGATTTTCAAACTCACTAATAATCAAATACATGCAAATTGAAATGAAATACACTCTAACCGTCAATCGGACTGGCAAACATTTCAGACTCTGTGAATATAGGACCCAAGGTTGCTGAGACTATGGTAAAAGGGGTAATTACAATAAATATACTCCAGAGAGGAGTTAAAAATTCTATCACATTTCCAACAAGCAATTTGGCATAATGGGGAAAAGAGGCCTTAAAAGCCCTTTGACCTTCAAGATATTTGTTAAAACAAAAACTCAAAGAAGTATGCTGCAGAGTTGTTGCAACAGGAAAAGAAGAAAAAGAAGACCACTGAGAGATCTATCTGTAAGAAATTGGTTAAACACATTATGGTGTGTGTGTGTGCGAGAGGGAGAATTATGTTTTTTCATATTAAAATAACATACAGCCATTAAAATTATGCTGAAGATCTCAATGCAATAAAGCATAAAATGCTCATAAAGTAAAAAAGAGGCAATAGTAAACAGTATAATTTCTTTGTTTAAAATATATAAAAGGACATGTACTATATAAATGCATAAAAACAGTATGGAAGGATTTTTTAAAATTTGCCTTCTGGAAGGATTTTTATCAAAATGTTGATAGTAGTTATCTTTGAGGGGGTGGGAATATGAGTGACTTCCATATCCTTCTTTATACTTTATAAAATTTTCAATTATAAATGTTGGCTGCTTGTATTTGATTGTTAATGTTTTATTATGAACATTTCGAGCAGAAACAAAAGTAGCTAGAACACATATCCATACCAGGCTTGAATGCTCACACGTTGCTGATCTTGTTCCATCTTTATCCTCATACCCCAGGAATATTTTAACATAAATCCTGGACATCTCATTCACCCCTAGTTCATAAAAATATACATATATACACATACATATATATATTAAAGATAAGGACTTTTATCTTTAACATATCCAAACCCTCCACTGGGTTATTTTCTTAAGAATGATTTATTTTTTATTTACTATTATTATTTTTAAATTTGCTATAGGGCACAAGCACTCACCAGAAAAAGAGAGAGCGAAAGAGGGAAAGGGAGAAAGCAAGCTCCAGGCCCAGGACTCAAACCATTGTTGGCCATGTGGGAGTCCAGTGCCTTAACCACCATGCCACCTGCTGGCCCCTGGATTATTTTAAAAGAAATATCTGGCCCAGCCATGATGGCTCAAGTGATAGGACAGCACTACATGAGGCCGGGCCACACAGGAGGTCTGAAACCAGCCTAAACAGGCAACGGCACTGGCTTGGAATCCTAGCTGAGAGGTTAGGGCAGAGGATCACACCAGCGGGAACCTGTCAAAAATATCTCTGTGCGTGTGTCTCTGTCCCCTCTCCTCCTTCTGCTCTCTCTTCTTCATAAATAACATATAAATAAAAAATCCAAATTTCATTTGTCCGTGAAAACTTTAGTATGTCTAAAACTTAACCACTGTAATACTTCACAGCTAAAAAAAAAAAAAAAAATCAATAATTTCTCAGTATCACCAGGTATCAAGTCAGTGTTTGAATTCTCCCAATTATTTCACAAACACCTTCTTACAATTTAAATCAGGACCCAAACAAATGTTCCGTTTGCATCCACATGATACCTTTACTAAGCCTTTTAAAATGTATTACCTACCATCCACTCCTTCCTATTCTGTGCCATTTATTTATTCAAGAGACACATGGGTCAGATGTCCCATAGAACTTTCTGACTGTAGCCCTGTGATCTTTTTCCCTTTTCTTAAAAGTTTCTGTGGAGGTGGCCAGTAGACAGCGTAGTTGTAATTTTAATTCCACATGGTCGACCATGGTGTGAGTCCCAGACCTGGAAGCTTGAAACTCACGCCGGTAACATGTGCATGCATGCCCAGAATCCTGAGAGAAGGGACTGCAGCATGGCCATGCCCCTGGGGGTTGACTTATCACTTTATGTCTCTCTGGAGAGCACACAGGTCCTATAACAACAATCTCAAAAAAAAAAAAAAAGTTTCTAGAGAGAGAGAGAGAGACAGGATCTCATCATGCCTCCCTGTAGCTTCCCACCCAGCCAGGATTAGAGGTGTGCCCACTGACGTTCCCAGAACCTGTGGCATCTTTTTAAAAAAATTAATTTATTTAATATTATTTATCACCAATTTTTTTTTTCAACCAGAGACAGAGAGAGAGAGGGTAAATGAGAAAGCAAGCTTCCAGGTCCGGGACTCGAACTGCAGTTAGCCAAGCGAGAGCCCAATGCCTTAACCACCATGCCAACTGCAGGCCCCCGTGACATCTTTTAACGTGTTCTTTGATCACCTGTATTTCATTTAAACTGAGATTTAGTTTGAGTGTCTAATCAGCTTTACGTTTCATTATTTTTTGAAAGACTATCTCAAACTAATCGTATTATTTTTATAACCAGACAAAGCAATGAAGATTAAAAAGAAAAAAGGAAAAAAAAAAAACCTCATAGAAATGCCAGCCTTTCTAAATCACCCATTTCAGCATTAAAACTCATTGTCCAGAAGTTTTTCTGAATACAACATGGGTCAATGCTTTCTTACGCATGAAGGATGCTCAGTGACTATTTGTGGACTGACTTCTTTTTCCTTTTCAATCCACTTTCCGCTCTGTCTCCACTGTGAAGTTTATTGCTGTCCAAGCAATGGTGCGCCTTCCACGGGAGGTGATATTTCCTTAGTCATCCTATGACTGCAACTGTCTTCAATTTTCCTTTTCTTTCTATTTTTTTAAATGTAGTATAAACACAGAATTGACAATTTGGATATGAGGAAAAAAGAAAGAGGAAGTCACTCATAATCGCACCCCCAAGACAGTCTGTTATCTATGAATTTCCTTATCTCCTTCATTAGAGACACACATTTTGTGCATAATTGCAAGTCGGTGAACATGGGTTTTAATATTCTTTGCGGTTACACTAAATACATTCAAAAATATTTTAGTATACATGAAAGGTATTAAAAAAATAGCAATGACACACGTATATGTACACAGCCCTATTTAAGGAATAGAACTTACTAAGCCACTGGATACCCCTTCCCCTCACCTAACAGAGAGATTCCTCTCCTATCACCATCCTGAATTTCTGTCTACACTCACTTGGTCTTCTTACAGGTCTTACCATGTGCACACGGATGTCTGCACACTACAGCATTAGTTTAGCATGCATCTGAACTCTATATCTGGAATTGCATTGTGCGTATCCTCTGATTCATTGCCTGGCATTATATTCCTGAGATTCTTCTATGTTGTATGCAACTATCATTCATTCATTTTAACAGCACGGCGCTATAGCTGTATTCTGCAGTGAAACCATACCATAATTTATATTTTAATTTCTGCACATAAAATTATATTGTAAATATCCTGTCACGTCACTACCTATCTTCAAAATATTTCTCAATTATGGTAGAGTATTACTGAGAGAAGAACTAATATTTTATTTTATAGTGACCCAACTACTGAATACTGAGTGTGTATGTGTGCTCACACATGTCTCTGCTTTGCAATTAATGCATTAGGGAACATTTCTGTCTAACTAGCTTATGAAATATTTGTATTATTTCCTTCATAGGGGTGGTGGGAGAAGATGACCCACAGAAATGGTATTACTGGATCAAAATGTGTAAGTAATATGGCTTTTTAATACGTTATAAAATTGTTTTACAATATCGCAATATCACCAGAATTAGCATTTATAATTAAAAATGCATTTTTTGGCTAATGTGTTCAAATGGTACATTACTGCTGTTTATTTTTCACAATTTTTAAATTTATTATTATTTTTTTAATTTGCTGTAGGACATGTATGCTCACCAGAGAGAGACACAGAGCAAGAAAAAAATGGGAAAATGAGAAAGCAAGCCACCAGGTTCAGGACTCAAAACCACACTCGGCCATGTGGGAGTCCAGCGCCTTAACCACAGACCACCTGCTGGGCCCCTTTATTGCTGTTTTAATCTACATCTTTCCTGTTGATGTTGGATTTGAACATTTTTCATGTGTTTGTTTAGTGTTGTATGTAGTCATCTATTCATGTGGTCTTTTACGAGGTTTTAGTTTGTTTTCCCTGTTGTTTATTTTACACAAAGAAATCTTTCATCTTCCTGTACTTAGACTATTTTTTTCTTTCCTGAACGCTTTTCTTTTGTTTCTAAGCGATATCCAATTCGATAGATTTCCTATGCCTCCACATTGTGCACTTTAATTGTTTAACCCATCTATAATTCATTTTGGTGAATCAAAATGACTTTTTTCAAATTGCTAACGAGGCATCAGAATTATTTATTGAATCATTTTCCCTTCTCCATTGATTTGCGATGACTTCTTTATGATTTATTAAATTATTTATGCAGCAGTCTATTTCTGAACTATCCAAGTTCACTTATCTACTTCTTCCCCTTATGACAGCACCACAGTATTTTAATTACAAAGGCTTTATACTGCATTTTAATATCTGGTAGCGGTATATATTTTAATATCCAAGAGAGTTAACTCTTTTCCCCCAAAACCATTTTCAGAATTCTCTGGACGTTCTTCTTATCTATTTATTGTTCCACACAGACTTAGCAGCACCTTGTGAAATTGGAAAATCCTGCTAAGACTTTGAGAGGAATGGCATAGATACATAAACCAATTTCAGAAAAATTCAAATCTTTCATTTTAGTCCCACCATCTAAAAATAGGGTTTTGAGTTCAACTCATTGAAAGGCTTCTTGGTGTACAAGTGAGCAATTTTTTTTTTTTTTTGGAGAGATTTTTGCTCTCGGATGCCACC
>NW_006159716.1:1760915-1776400 GCF_000334495.1 Tupaia belangeri chinensis | reverse complement strand
GTCACGCCACAATCCCTTCTCCTCCATTCTCCTCTTGGGATCTTGGGCACGCACGCACACGCGCTCAGCGTGAGTTTTAAGCCACCGGGTCCGGGACGCGAACCGTGGTCGACTACGTGGGAGTCCAGCGACATAGCCATTACGCTAACTGCTGGTCCTGGCAAGTGAGCAATTTGTAATTAATGAAAGCTTTATCATTTTCTTTCTTTTTATTTTAGAAAAATTATTTTATTTCTTATTTTATTTTATTTATTTTATTTATTTATTTGACCAAAGAGAGACAGAGAAGAAGTGAGAAAACAAGTCACCAGGTCCAGGACTCAAACTGCAGTCGGCCATGTGAGAGTTTAGTGCCCTCCCCATCATGGCACCTGCCAGCCCCAACTTTATCATTTTCTTAACAATATTTATTCTCTGAGTTTTTATTTCATAAATTTCTACATTGACTAAAACCTAAAGAAACAATGTTTACTAGCGCTAGTCTTGTTTGGAGCTCAGTGGTAATCAATGAAGCCCTACCCGACCTCCCTTTTTTTTTTTTTAAAGCTTTTTGTCATAGGGTACATACACTCAACAAAGAGAAGAGAAGTGAGAAATCACTCCCCATTGGATGGCCACACTGCAATCCCTTCTCCATTCTCCTCCTAGGATTTTGGGCACACATGCACGCACGCCTGGTGTGATTTTTCAAGCTGCCAGGTCTGGGACTCAAACCATGGTCGGTCATATGGAAGTCTAGCACCTTAAAAAAACTACACCATTTGCTGGCCCCATTTGCTGACCCCAATCAATGAAACCTTTAGTGTCTCACCAATAAGTATATGGCAGTGGGTGACATGAACTTCATCTTCCTTAGCACAATAATGGATGGTCACTTTATATATTCCTTTTAAAGTGGTTTATGAAAAAATAAAAGCTGAAATGACTGAATGCACTTTGGAATTGATGACTACTATAGATTTGAGGGAATTAATGAGATTATTACATGTTTTAACAATGTATGTGAATCGCATACAAATACATGCATATAAAGCCTTTCTTGCATTCTAGGAATATCATCTATTTATATAAATGGAACATTCATATACTCTATTGTTGAAATCTACTCACTAGAATTTTATCTAAAATTTTTACATTCCTAAGTGAGATTGGTATAAAGCCTCCTGCTGGAGACTTGCCAACTTTGATATCAGGGTCATGTTTGCTTGAAAGAAGGATCTGGAAGTTTTCCATCTTATTTCTAAATCCTGGAATAGTTTATGTAACACAGAAATGATCTGTTCCTTGAAAGTTTAAAAGCATTTTCAAAGGCCTTTTTATCTCTTAAAATAGTCCACCTGGCTCAGGGGTTGTGTGTGTGTGTGTGTGTGTGTGTGTGTGCGTGTGTCCATATTAGTGTCTGTGACCACATGGACATTACCATGTTTGCATTCATTTGAAAGGAACTGGGAGATACTGATCTCTATGGAACAGCTTTAATATAATTTACTGCCTTTCTTTCTCCCGTGAAAAGAGAATAAATGCCCAAGACAATTAAGTGCTCAAAAAGAAAAAAAAAGAAAAAGAAAAAAAAAGTCTCATGCTTTGGTTCCAAGAGTCTCCTTTTTAGAGGAACATAAAGGAGGCTAAACAAGATAGTCTGGGGAACGTGCAATTAGCGTAATGGCTATGTCGCTGGACCCCCACGTAGTTGACCGCGGTTCGCATCCTGGACCCAGTGGCTTAAAATTCACGCCGAGCATGTATGCGTGCGTGCCCAAGATCCCGAGAGGAGAATGGAGGAGAAGGGATTACGGTGTGACCATCCCCCCTGAGGGGGGATTTCTCGCTTTCTGTCTCTGTCTCTCTCTGTCTGTCTGGTGAGCGCATGCGCCCTATAGCAAAAAACCCTCTCAAAAAAAAGAAGATAGTCTGGAAATAGTGACCGTTAAACTATCCACATTTGTAGAGCCCGAGCAAGTGGGGCAATCACAATTTTACCACCAACATTTGGAACTAGGAAACTTAAGAAGAGATCACCTAGCTACCTCCAGGTCACCTCTAGTTCTGTAGTGAAGGTCTTCCAGCTTCTCACTGTGCCTCTCCCATGGCAGCAAACACTTTTAACTTTAAGCCTTTCCTATTGCAGGGTCCCTGGACCAATGACCCTGCCAGCACTTTAAGAGGGTCACAAATATAGACTCAGAGTTGTTATGGACTAAATGTTTGTGCCCCCCCCCCCATTAATATCCTGAAGCCCCAGCCCCAGTGCCCTCTCTTCACCTTAGCTGCAGTGGGAGGTCAGTGGGAGGTAGGGCCTTTGGAAGGTAATCAGATTTGGACGGGGTCATGAGGGTGGAGTCCCTTAATGGAATTAGACCCCTTCTGAGGAGAGAAAGAAACACAAGAGCTTCCTCTCTCTGGGAGCCCATAAGGAATAGGTCAAGTGGGCACAGAACAAAATGGCTGCTACCCACAAGCCAAGAGAAAAGGCCTAGAATGAAATCTACCTTGCCAGGCACCTTGACCCTGAACTTGCCATGCCTCTAGAACTATGAGAAGTAAGTTTCTATTAGTAAAGTAACCCAGTCTATGGTTCTTATTATGGCAGTGCAAGCTGATTAGGACAAAGTGGGAAAATATCTGTCAACAAGACCACTAAGCGGGCTAGCAGGTGGCATGGTAGTTAAGGTGCTGGATCTCACATGGCCTACTCTGTGGTCAAGGCCCAAACCTGGTGTCCTGAAAAACATGCTAGGCATGTGTGAGTGCCCAAACTCCCCGAGAAGAGAATGTAGGAGAAGGGATTGCGGTGTGGCTATCCACCCTAGGGAAGTGATGTCTCACTTTGCCTTTCTGTCTCTGTCTCTCTCTGGCAAGCACACACTTCCTATGACAAAATTAAAAAATAATAATACTAAGCTATAGCTCTGCAGATGGCATGGTCTGCTGTAGAGTAAGATACACCCTGAGAGACATGAATGGTAAGGAATCGAAAAACTTAAGATTAACTGTCTGCTAGAACTTGCATATGGGCATATAAGAGACTATAACACAGACTCAGTGATGCCACGCCCAGAGCACAGTTAAGAAGGCATGTGCGTGTGCTACAGAACAGTCTTTTTCTTAAGAAAGACACATCTGAGTTCATGTCCTCGTTCAGAGGCTCAAAATGTTAGAGACCCATGACACATTAGGACTAGGGCACCTTTTGCCAGTCCTGGGGATGAGTATTAGGATAATCCAGCAGGAAGGCAGGGACCTTAACACCCACTTTGGCTCGAGGATTCCAGGATTCCATTCGGGATTTCACATGGGCGTGCAGTCTTTCTGTCCCCACTAACAAGGGCAGAGGAGTTGCTTTCACACCTGTCACAGACAATACAGAAGCTTAATCCCTGGCTGGGAGGCAAACGTGTCTGTGGCAAAGCCAAGCAGGCAAGTGAATGAAAGCAGAATGAGTAATGCTTCAGTACTGCTCTGGATGCCAGGGGTGACTGGGTGTATGTTGGGATTTTTTTTTTTTAATGACTCTAAAAGACATCTTAAAAAGTCACACAATTTTGCCAGCTCCAAGATGCATTTGCTACAAATACTAACACTCAGCAGCCCACAACTGAGCCTTTCTCACCAGCACTCCCTTCCTCGTGGGGCTCTTCAGACCGAACCAAGTTTCCCGCGTGTGCGAACGCCTTCCCGCCCACAGAGGCATGCCACAGGACCAAAGGCCAAATCAAATGAAAGGATTTTTATGGCTCTTGGGGTTAAATTGGGAAAAAGGAAAACCTGCTGACACATCTTTTAATTAAAACTATTTAGATACTGCAAGATTTTCTTCCTGCTGGTGGAAAGTTGGACTAACAATTCTAAGTTAATGACGACAAAGTAAACGGTTCTGCCTTCGTAGAAGGAATTGGATTTATCAAGACTTGTGTTACAACGAATTTTCCTCCATCTTTAATCTGTAAGTCGGATCAAGACAGGACTCTAGAGAACTCCTGGGCACTGAGTGAGGCTTCCTCACCGAGTACGCGTTTCCCATAGCTGCACATTACGCAGATGATGTCACATCTCCAAGCCGTTCCCCAACGCCCCTTACCGGCAGAAGCAACACAGTGCCCATCCTTAATGTAGAGTTATGCATCGCTTAACAACAGGATACATTCTGAGAACTGCACCTTTAGGCTATTCCGTCATTGTGCAAACATCGTAGAGTGTTTTTATAAAACCTGGATGGTACGGCCTGCTACACACCCGGGCTGCATGGTAGACAGCCTACTGCTCCCAGGCTATACACCCAGACAGCATGTTACTGTACTGAGTACTGCAGACAACTGTTAGCACAGTGGGATCGGCGTATCTAAACCTATCTAAATAGAGAAAAAGTACAGTAAAAAATGGTATAAAGGATAAGAAATAGTACACCAAGATCAGACACTTAGCATGACTGGGGCTTGGAGGACTGGAATTTGCTCAGGGTGAGTTACTGAGTACACTGCACACCGCTACTGACCTTACAAACACTGTACACTGAGAACACTACATTCATTAAATGTCTGCTTTCTTCAACAATAGAGTATATTGTTATTACAAAGTTAGCTTACTATAACTTTTTAATTTTTTAAAATGCTTTTGCAATAACACTTAGCAAACACATTATACACATAAACACATTGTACAGATGTACGAAAGGATGGTCATTCTCAGGGCGAGCAGGTGGCATGGTGATTAGGGCTCTAGACTTCCCACATGGCTGATATAGTTGGAGTTCCAGACCTAGCAGCCTGCTTTCTCACTCTCTCTCTCTCTCTCTCTCTCTCTCTCTCTCTGGTAAGTGCACGTGCCCTATAGCAAATTAAAAAAAAATAATGATGATAAATAAAATTAAATAATTATTTTTTTAAAAATACTGTCATTCTTTATATCCTTATTCTATATGTTTTTGTTTTGTATTTAAAAGATATATGTTTTTTGGTGGGTCTCTATGATTTTTATTTTTTTTTATTTTTTAAAATTTATTTATTTATTTTTACATTTTTCCACAAACATTTACTTTACATATCAAAAAATTTTAGCTCATACTCCATAGTTCTTGACAGTTTACAAACAAGACTCATTTATTTTATTTTATTTATTATTAATTTTTTTTAGAGGTTTTGCTATAGGGCACGTGCACTCGCCATAAAGACAGAGAGAGACAGAGAGACAGGAAGCAAGAAACCACCCCCGGGGGGATGGCCATGCCACAATCCCTTCTCCTCCATTCTCCTCTCGGGATCTTGGGTATGCATGCACACGTGCCTGGCGTGAGTTTAAGCCACCAGGTCTAGGACTCGTATCGCGGTCAACTACATGGGAGTCCAGCGACATAGTCATTTCACCAACTGCTGGTCCCTTATTGTTATTATTTTTTTTAATTGACCAGAGAGAGAGAGAGGGAAAGTGAGAAAGCAAGCCACCAAGTCTCAGACTCGAACTGCGGTTGGCCACATGGGAGTACAGAGTTCCAACCACCATGCCACCTGCCAGCTCCCACAAGATTTTTTTAAAAATTATTTTATTGAACTTTATTTATTTTATTTGTTTATTTATTTATTTTCATTTGACCAGAGCAGGTGGTGGTGGAGGAGAGAGAGAGAAAGTAAGAAAGCAAGCCGCCAAGATGGGGGAATTGAACTGCAGTCAGCCATGTGGGAGTCCAGCGCCCTTAACCACCACACCACCTGCCATTCCCCCCAAAAGATATTTTTTAAAATATTTTTTTAAAAACTAATATATAGGGGCCAGCAGTTCAAGTCTCGGTTCAAGTCTTAGACCTGGCGGCTTGCTTTCTCACTTTCTCTCTGTCTCACTCTGGTCAAATAAAAAAATAGTAAAAATGATGAATAAAATTAAATAAAATAATTATTTGGAAAAAATATATAAACACATACATGGGGTAGGAACATCAATATCATTACCTTCCACCTCCATATTTTGTTCCACGGGAAGGCCTTCCAGGGCAATATTACACATGGGACAGTCAGCCTTGATGATAGAATTGCCTTCTTCAACCCAGTGTACCCGGTCTAGGATTTGACTTGTGTAATTGGGATCATGTATCTTTTGTCTTAAAAAAGCCATCTGGAGGAAGTACTAATTCTAGAGTCATAAATTAATAACTACTGGAAAATGAAAATAAGGTTTTAAATAAAAACATTAAAAAAAGAAAAGAAAAGAAAAGCCTTCTTCTAAAAATCCCGCCCAAGGCTCGAGGAGGTGTTGCTTTTTTCTAAAATACGTCCATGGTGGTTACTTGGTTTGTTTTTTTGAGAGTTTCTTTTTTTTCTGCTATAGGGCGCATGCGCTCACCAGATAGACAGAGACAGAGAGACAGAAAGCGAGAAATCACCCCCCAGGGGGGATGGTCACTCCGCAATCCCTTCTCCTCCATTCTCCTCTCGGGATCTTGGGCATGCACGCACATGCGCCCAGCGTAAGTTTTAAGCCACTGGGTCCGGGACACAAACTGAGGTCAACTACATGGTAGTCCAGCGACATAGCCATTACGCTAACTGCTGGTTCCCCTTGGTTTGTTTTTTGTTTTTTAATCACAGATTTGTCTGTTATCAGCATATGTACCATAAACATTACTCTGTGTAAATGAAAACCTTTCAGCACTGGGGACCATGTTTTCAAACTTCTTTTTTTATGAGAGAGAGACATGAAAGAGATAGGGAGAGAAAGACAGAGGGATGTGGGAAGAAAGACAGACTCCCCCCCGCCCCCCTTCAGGATCTGACCATTGTGATCTTCTGCCCAGCCTCTCAGAGAGCTAGGATCACAGCCAGGCACCACCATGCCCGACTCGTTCAAATCAGGGATATGAATGCAGGCCTCCGATATTAAGATTTGCACCACCATAGCCAAGGCTCAAACTTGGCAAAGAGCTTGTTAAGGTCTGGAAAATCTTCCGCTAAACTCCTTACTGTAAATTTTCATGGGGGCTCCTCTTTTCTTCTCATGCAGTTTCCTTTTCTTTTCCTCAGCTCTGCGTGCCTGTTCTAGTCCCAACAGCTTCTCAGTAGTCAATTTCTGAGGAACCACCTCAAGGAGCTTCTCCATGTCATCCTCATCCACATTGCAGTTAAAGCTGTTGGTTATGTTGGGAACCAGTGGATGACATAATGGTTACATCACTGGATTCCCACATAGTCAACAGCGGTTCCAGTCCCAGACCCGGCAACTTAAAACTCACTCTGGGCACATGTGTGTGCGTGCATGCCCAAAATCCTCAGAGGAGATTGGAGAAGGGATTGAGGTATGGCCATACCCCCTGGGAGGTGATTTCTCACTTTCTGTCTCTCTGGAGAGCACATGTGCCCTATAGCAAAAATCTCTCTCCCTCAAAAACAAACAAACAAACAAACAAAACAAACAAAAAAAACTGTCATCTCAACCACAGCCCTGTTGATTTTTGCAACCACTGGATTTTGCAAATCCACTGAAGTCATGGTTGAACCCCTTAAGTGCCTTCTTCCAGATGCTATTCACACACAAAAGAACATGAGATTAAATCAACCATAGCGGAAACTGATGCAATTAAGAGATGGGGTAAAGCCAGCAGATGGCATGGTGGTTGAGGCATTGGACTCCCACATGGCCGACCACAGTTTGAGTCCCAGACCTGGTGGCTTGCTTTCTCACTTTTTCTCTCTCTGTCTCTCTCTAGTAAGTAAATACCCTATAATAAAAAATAAATAAAAAAATAAAAATTTGGAGAGGTTTTTGCTATAGGGCACAGGCGCTCACCAGAAAGACAGAGAGACAGAGCAAGAAATCACCCCCCAGGGAGGATGACCACAACACAATCCCTTCTCCTCCATTCTCCTCTCGGGATCTTGGGCACGCACCCACACATGCCCAGCGTGAGTGTAAGCCACCGGGTCCGGGACTCAAATCGCGGTCATCTACATGGGAGTCCAACAACATAGCCACTATGCCAACTGCTGGTACCAATAAATTTTAAAATAATAAGAGTAAAGGTAAATAATTAATAACAATAATAATTATAATAAATACAATTAAATAAATAATTATTTAATTCTTTTTTTGAAAGAGATGAGATAAACATAGGTTGCTGTTAGAGTAACAGGGAATATTTTTTTATGGTAAACTTTTTTTTTCATGAGTAGAAGGAGGAAATAGAAAAAAAATCATAATTTAAAAGTATAGTATAATACATACATAACCCAGGAACATGGTTGCTCATTGTCATCATCAGGTATTATGTATTATACACAATTGTATGTGCGATGCTTTTGTAAGCCTGGCCATTCACTATAGTAGGCTCATTCCCCCCAGCGCCATGGCACACTCGTGAATAATGCATTGTGCTACATGTCACCAAGCCATAGAGATGTTCCAGCTGTATTAGAATCTTTGGGACCACTGCAGTATATTTGGCCTACTATTGACCAAAATGTAGTTTGTACAGGAAACATCAGAAAAAATATGAACAGTGAAATAAATTATTCCTAAAGGTGAGTATTTTCAATGTAAAGATTTACATTTTGTTCTTAGAGTTCCTCTTTCCTACTATTTTGGCCTCAAGACGGTCTTTTTACAAAATGTTGCTGACAGATGTTAGATGTTTAAAACATCCTCGTATTGTATTTTGGCAAAATAAAAATACTAATAGCCCTAAGTCAGATCACTTTCTTGGGCATTTTCTTGGTCCAAGCAATCTATTACATTAGAGAACCACTTGTCTATAGCACCTTCTGGGGCGAGGAATTTAGGGTCAATCCGTTCTCCTCTGAAACTGACCAGCATTGAGGACAGCAACAACTCACAGAAAACTTTAGTCTAATTTTAGTCAGTGCTCAGGAGGTGGAGATAGGCGATGAAAAACATTTGATCTCGGGCCAGCAGGTGGCATGGAGTTTAAGACAGCTGGATCCCAGCTGTGTGGTTCAAGCCCTGAAACCGGAGCTTGAAAAACATGCTCTGTGTGTGTTTGCATGCCCCAAATCCCAAGAGTTTAGTGGAGGAGAAAGGATTGTGGTGTGGTCATTCTCCCTTCTTTCTCTGTCTCCTTCTAGCCAGCACACATACCTACAACAAAACAAAACAAAACAAAACAAAACAAAACGAAAGAAAAATGTATGGTCTTTAAAGTTGCTGGTAGCTAAAATATTTGCCCCTTGCTATACCCTCTGCTCTCAAAGCTACTTTCTTCTCATGTTGAAACTGGTGCCCTCTCCACCATGAATCTGGGAACCCAAATCAAGACACCTGATGCTCCTAGATGTTGGGAGGTCAGGCCCATGGCACCAAATGCTCTAGAGAACGATTCATAGCATTCTGTCGGCTGAAACCTCCTGAAATGAATGCCTAAAACTAGTTCCTCACAGCATCTCATCCCATCCAGGTGAGCCCCAAACCCACCTGCCCAAGGAAGCCTGGCTGTGCAGTAAGTTTGGAAAAAATGTCCAAGGGGCTATCTACCCCTCCAGACTCTCCAAAGGAGAACACAGGAAGAAAATCAGGAGGAAAAAAACTATGACAGGCCATCAACTATTTCAAGAGTTTTTCAACCAGTAATAGTAACCTGTTGCCATAAAAATCTTAAAATTCCTGTTTTCTAGAGATTATATCAGCTTTTAAATTTAACTGTATACTGGGGCCAGCAGGTGGGATGGTGTTTAGGGTGCTGGAATCTCACATGGCCAATCATAGTTTAAAACTCAGACCCTGTGGCTTAAAATCACAACAAATAAATAGATCAATGAATTTTTAAAAATTTTTTTTAAAAAACGACTGTATGTCATTTTAATAAGCTTTTCTTTATTTAGGTTTGCCCTGAAATGAATCCCAATGAAAAACTAAAAAATTCCAGTTTCAAAAAAGACAAAAAATTCCATAAGCTCTAAATATTTTAATACCTTTATTTACCTCATCTCTAACAAAGCTAATCAAAGGCAGATAATTTACCTGTTGTGAAGAGAGTTAATTCCCTAGATTAAACATGGACATCAACACATAAAGGTGACAATCCGTGGCGATCTATGACAGTAATAAAGGTAGCATTTATTGGACCTGTCACTGGGCTAAGCGCTTTACTCGGATTACCTCGGTTACTCCTTACAGCAAACCTATAAAGTCGGAGCTATTCTTACTCCCATTTTATAGACGAGGTTATAAATGAAGAACCTCATTACTATAATTTAGTCTCCACCAAGCTAGATTTGAGTTCAGTGTGTACTCTGGCTATAAAAAGGTTGAATAAGCAAATTAGAAATTAAAGAGGATTGCAGAAGGCATATTTAACCGACTAGAAGGTCCTATGTTTTAAGACATACTGAAAAACAGATGCTATTTGCTTCCAACAGGAACTGTTTGGAAAGGCTCTGTTCAGAACTACGTTGTGTTAAAACACTTCAAAATTTTGGCTTTACTAGTTAAGAGTGGGTTTCCTGTCACTACGACCTGAAGCAATTAATGCAAATTACCAAGCTTTTACTCGATTTTTATAGATGACACAGTATGTGAATGTCAATTTCTACTCCGAATATCTATTTCCCTCCTTTAGCAAGAGTATTCAGTTTATTTATTTACTTTAATTTTTTTTGTTGTTGTTTTTCCTGTAGGACATATGAGAAAGACAGATAGAGAAAAAGAGAACTCACCCCCCATGGGGGATGTGGCCACACCACAATCCCTTCTTCTCTATTCTCCCCTCAGGATTTTGTGCACACATGTACACACACCCAGCATGTTTGTTTTGTTTGTTTGTTTTTTAATATTTTTAAGCTGCTGGATCCAGGACTCAAACCACAAAGTCAGTCATGTGGGATCCAGTCACCTTAACCACCACGCTACGTGCTGGCCCAGTGCTCAGAGTTCTATGTACTCCCTTCCTACTCTCGGCTTGGTACAAAAGCCAGCCTGAGAATGAACTGACTGGGGTAAGACTGAGCAGAGAAATGAAGGAACTAGATGTTTTAGCATAGTACTGAGTGCTGGTTCACACTGCTCTGCAGGCTACCCTATCCCTAGGCCACCCTATCCCTGCAGGTCGCAGGCACATAAGCCAATGAATCTCCTGTGCTGTGGGAACCCCATTGAGTTTGGTTTTCTGGTATTCACAGTCCAAAATAATCCCAAATGAGAAATGAGAAACAAGTGCTTCTGTGATCTGAACGATTGCGTTCCTTGACAATTCATGCATAGAAATCTTAACCTCCAAGGGACCAGCAGGTGGCATGATGGTTGGACTCTCATGTGGCCAACTGGAGTTTGATTTCCAGACTCGGCAGCCTGCTTTCTCACTTTATCTCTCTCTTATCTATCTGTGTCTCTAGTGTGCACACATGCCATGTAGCTAATTAATAATAATAATTAATTAATTTAATTAAATAAATAATCCTTAAAATAATAAAGAAATCTTAACCTCTTATGGGTGGGGGCTTTTTGGAAGGTGATTAGCTCCAGGGCAGAGCGTTCATGAATAAGATTAGCATCGTCATGAAAAAGACCTGACAGAGGTCTCTGGTCCCACGTAAGGACATAGCAGGAAGTCAGCAGTGTGCAATCTGGAAGAGGGCCCTCCGCAGACCCT
Organism: Tupaia belangeri chinensis; assembly: GCF_000334495.1. NCBI lineage: Eukaryota > Metazoa > Chordata > Mammalia > Scandentia > Tupaiidae > Tupaia > Tupaia belangeri. Next base: position 1,764,819 of record NW_006159716.1, on the reverse strand, counting down.
GAGCACCCTGGCTCCCTGATCTTGAACTTCAAACCTCCTGAACTGTAACACACAGATCTCTGTGGGTGATAAGTCACTAGACTAAGGTATTCTGTTACTATAGCCTCTCCCTGGAACCTGTTCAGATTTTGCTTTACACTGTTTCTTAACTGTTTCAAGTGTTTTTGTTTTTGTTTTTGTTTTTCCTCAAGAAAATATAACAGGCTTTCAAGAAACATTCTATGGAATTAATGAGTGGCCTTGGGCAAGTCGCTTGACTTCTCTGAGTCTTTTCAGCTCTAAAGAGGATGAGGGTTTCTGTTGCTCCTTCCAGCCTTCACAGCCAGCGGTTCTCTGTAGCTGTTCTAAGAACACAAAGTTTCATCCAGACAAACTTAAAACTCTGTGGCCACACCACAATCCCTTCTTCTCTATTCTCCCCTCAGGATTTTGTGCACACATGTACACACACCCAGCATGTTTGTTTTGTTTGTTTGTTTTTTAATATTTTTAAGCTGCTGGATCCAGGACTCAAACCACAAAGTCAGTCATGTGGGATCCAGTCACCTTAACCACCACGCTACGTGCTGGCCCAGTGCTCAGAGTTCTATGTACTCCCTTCCTACTCTCGGCTTGGTACAAAAGCCAGCCTGAGAATGAACTGACTGGGGTAAGACTGAGCAGAGAAATGAAGGAACTAGATGTTTTAGCATAGTACTGAGTGCTGGTTCACACTGCTCTGCAGGCTACCCTATCCCTAGGCCACCCTATCCCTGCAGGTCGCAGGCACATAAGCCAATGAATCTCCTGTGCTGTGGGAACCCCATTGAGTTTGGTTTTCTGGTATTCACAGTCCAAAATAATCCCAAATGAGAAATGAGAAACAAGTGCTTCTGTGATCTGAACGATTGCGTTCCTTGACAATTCATGCATAGAAATCTTAACCTCCAAGGGACCAGCAGGTGGCATGATGGTTGGACTCTCATGTGGCCAACTGGAGTTTGATTTCCAGACTCGGCAGCCTGCTTTCTCACTTTATCTCTCTCTTATCTATCTGTGTCTCTAGTGTGCACACATGCCATGTAGCTAATTAATAATAATAATTAATTAATTTAATTAAATAAATAATCCTTAAAATAATAAAGAAATCTTAACCTCTTATGGGTGGGGGCTTTTTGGAAGGTGATTAGCTCCAGGGCAGAGCGTTCATGAATAAGATTAGCATCGTCATGAAAAAGACCTGACAGAGGTCTCTGGTCCCACGTAAGGACATAGCAGGAAGTCAGCAGTGTGCAATCTGGAAGAGGGCCCTCCGCAGACCCTGAGCACCCTGGCTCCCTGATCTTGAACTTCAAACCTCCTGAACTGTAACACACAGATCTCTGTGGGTGATAAGTCACTAGACTAAGGTATTCTGTTACTATAGCCTCTCCCTGGAACCTGTTCAGATTTTGCTTTACACTGTTTCTTAACTGTTTCAAGTGTTTTTGTTTTTGTTTTTGTTTTTCCTCAAGAAAATATAACAGGCTTTCAAGAAACATTCTATGGAATTAATGAGTGGCCTTGGGCAAGTCGCTTGACTTCTCTGAGTCTTTTCAGCTCTAAAGAGGATGAGGGTTTCTGTTGCTCCTTCCAGCCTTCACAGCCAGCGGTTCTCTGTAGCTGTTCTAAGAACACAAAGTTTCATCCAGACAAACTTAAAACTCTCTATTGGTTCTCTAGTACACACATCCCTTACAATGTAATCCCAGTGACATGTGCCTCTGGGCTCTGTCAGCTTCCAATGGCTCCTGATGATCCACTGTTTTGCACTCAGCTCTGCCCCTCAGAGGCTGTGATCTCTATGGGCTCAAATCTATCAGGCCCCCTTGTCTACGGGCTCTGGCAGGCTGCCTACTGCGAGCTGCCATCATTAGGAGGCGATGGGAGAACAGGGAGAAGAGTTCAATGAGGATATTTATTCTCCCATCTCTTCCCTGGACATGTTGCCATAGGTTGGCTGCATCCCTCTATGGGAGAAGGCTTCTCTTTCATTCATGGCAGTGAGTCCATTCCTCTTCCTCTGGGCCCAGGCACGATACCAGATCTCCGCCACCGCTGGCCTTGGGAAGCTTCAGCATGCCCTGATGGTTTCTCTTAATCCTGCCTACGCTTTTATAAACAGTCCCTTCAGTAGACGCTCTTAATTACTCCATGCTGGTTAGAATGTGTCCCTCCACAAATCCATGTATTAAAATTTGGTTGGGACAGAATTAAGAGCATGAAAATTTAATCGAACCATGGTGTTGAACGATGGGGTCTCTGGGAAAAGATTAGGATTAGATAAAGTCACTAGGTAAGACCCCTATGACTGAATCCGGGCTTACTCACTGGCACCCTCACCATGCAATGTCCTGCACTACCTCCAGACCTTCAGAAATTCCCCCCCCAGTAAGACTCTCACCAGATACAGTCTCTTGACTTTGGTCCCCTAAAGCCATGAACGAAATGAATCTGTATTCTCTATAAATCACCCAGACTCAGGAATTCCTATTATTAGTAACACAACATACTAAACACCTCATTTGAGTGAGGCATCTGTCTCCTACTAGAAAACTAAGACACAAGGGCTTAAAATTAAATAAAAAACAAGCATGACAGGCACAATAGTAAAAAATGATGCCCTTTGAGGAAGAACTACATGGGAAGGTTCCCGGTTTGCATCCAGAGACCTCCCCGAGCACACTAGGCACGCATGTGGCCATGACTGGAGCTGGCGAAGCTGGGGGTGGACGGCAGTGTCAAGACTCTATTGGGGGTGGCGCTTTCTCTCCCTCTCTCATGGAAGAGAGAAACTTTATTTTTAAAAACCATATTAAAAAAGAAACTAAAGCAATCAATTCTGAGTCCCATGTAAAAAGAAAGGAAAGCATGGCACACGCCAAGGAAACAAAACCACACACACCAAATGAATCAAATCAGACACCAGCTCTTACCTTCCCCAACTGCCAATGAGAATGTGCAGAAAGAGCCATCTCTTGCTAGACCAGAGTTTAAAATTAAAATTAAAAAGTACTTACATACAAAACTACTGACCTACAGAGAGTTTCTGTGTGAGACCTTGTTGAAGAGTCATAACTATGTGCCTATTTTCTAGAGGAGCAAAGAGATGGGAGGAGATCACAGGGCCAGAGCTGATAAAAACACTGGAAATGTCCCAGGGCCAGGTAAGTTTCCTTGGTCCAGGAACCTGCTCTGGAAGGCTCTAGCTGGCCTCTGTACTATAATTTCCAGAGATGCATCTGAGACATTTTTAATTCCTTCTACACACTTCTAGAGCTACCATCCATGACCACAACTAGTTACGACAGCTCCAAGAGAGAGACGACAGATGCCTTTACCCCCATTCCTGAAAACCAGTACGTGCATACACAACTACTGACCATTTCCCAGAGAAAGTTTTCCAGAAGTCTCTAGGTATTCAGGCCCAGAGTCTCCCCTTTTCTCTTCTTGGGGCATTTCCCACAGAACAAGAATCAAATAAATGATCTTCTGATCTGTTTGTCATAAACCATTCTGGTTCCAAGAATGTCAGAAATGGTACCTGTTTCAGGATTAAGAGGCGCAATTTTTCAGGGTTGTCCTGCTTCCGTGTCTTCCTCCTTCAGCATCCTCCAGAGCCAGGGCCTGTAGGAGTGACCCAAACAGCACATTCAAGATATTTGGCTTCAACATGGGAGCAAGTATTAGCAATCAGGGAGTGACCTGCACAAGTGACCATGGATGGAGCCGAAAAGAACCCAACAGCTGACGGGTCCACCAGAAGGATCCAACAAAGACTGATGGGGAAGGTTCCTGAGCAAGGAGAGGACTGAGAAGAAAAAGATACCCGACTCCATTCTTCTAGTCATTCAGATCCAAGACCCAAGTTCAAGTCATCATGGCT
>NW_006159716.1:1742766-1760609 GCF_000334495.1 Tupaia belangeri chinensis | reverse complement strand
CTTTCCCTGACATTTCTCATCTAATCCACCAGCTTTATCTTCAAAATCAACTCTCACCGTTTCTTACCAGCTCCATTCTCACTGCCATTTTGGTCTACGCTAGTAACATCTCTCACTAGGTTATTGCAATAACCTAACTGGTCACCCCACTTCTACCCTCACTTTTCTATAATTCACGTGTTATTGATTATTGTCATGTTATGGACTGATTGGGGTCTCCCCAAATTGTCTATGTTGAAGTCCTACTTCCAAGGAGCTGAGACTGTGACATAAATGGAAACGGGATCATTGCAGATGTGACCAGTTAAGATGAGGACACACTGAAGTAGGTTGAGGATCCCTAATCCTAGTGTCCTTATAAAGAAAGGAAATTTGGGTACAGAGAGGCATACAAAGGGACAGCACTATGTGTAGCCTGGAGGTATTGTGCCACAAGACAAGGAATGCCCAGAAGCTAGGAGAGAGGCCTGGAACACTCTTCCCTAAAGTCTCCAGCAGGAGCACAGCCCTGTCGACACCTTGACCTTGGGCTCCCAGCCTCCAGAACCATGAGACAATCAACTCCTGTTGTTGAAGCCACTGAGTCAGTGGTACTTGGTTATGGTGGCCCAAGCAAATGAATACGCTATGCTCCTCAGAGCAGCTTCAGGGGTTGTTGAAAAATAACTGCTCTGCTCGAAACACTCCTCTAGGAGTTCATCTCTCTCAAAATAAAAGCCAAGTTCTTGAAATGACATCTAAGGTTCACGTGACTTGGCTGGGGTCTTGACCTCTGCCCTTCTCTCCTCCTCTGCCCAGCTTCAGTCCCCTCCAGCCACATAGCTTCCTCAGTATATCTCAAGCAAGCTCCTGCCTCAGACCCTGTACGCTTGTTCCCCCTCTGCCTGGAACATTCTTCTCCCAGGTATCCTTCAACCTTCTTTCTGCCCTAATGTCCTTTCCAGTGAGGCCCACCCCCACCCTTACATGTCCCCTTCCCTGTTGTGTATTTCTTAATATACCTGGCCTTTCCTTATTTTTTTATCCTTCTTTCCTCACACTAGACTAGAAACTCCCTGAGAGCAGAGACACAGTTGTCAAGGTATGTACGTGAGCATTGCGAATAGCAGGTGCCCAGGAAATAGCTGCTGGGAGATTTAAGGTGGAATCAAATATGCCCACAGAAAAGAAAGTTCGAAGGAGGAGGAAGGAGGCTACTGTGTCAAAAGTCACAGAGTCCAGAGATCTGTCCAGAGACCAAGCATCTGTTAGGTGTGGCAATGTGCAGGACACAGGTGACCTTAGAGAGGGCAGTTCCTATGGAAGCCTACACAAAATCCACCAAGTCCCTGCCTGGGACTGGGCCTACTGCCCACAAGCAGAAGCCAGCCTGAGTGGGCAGGGACAAAGTGTGAGAGTAGGTGCTTCCCACACTGACCCCTGGGAGGGGAGGAGGAAAGAGAATGTGAAGTAGAAGGGGTGACGGTTTGAGGAAAGACGCTGGTGCAGGATGACTGAAGGGGGTGAGGTCCCAGGGTTACAGAAAGCAGAAGGACCCTCTGGCCAGGAGGAAGGACAATTCTTTCTCTGAGTGGAAGGAAACCAGGGTGGGATGAGCCCAGAGGCCCAGAAGAGGCAGGAACCTTAGTGGGTTCTTGCTAAGTCACTTGTTCAGTGAATAAATGACGCTGGGTTGTCTCCTGAGTAAGGAAAGATAGGCAAGGGAGGGAACTTGATGTGGGGGGGCACACTCTGTGGGATATCAGGCAAGAGGAGGTAAGGCTCCAAACAGAGCACCCCCTTAAATGTGTGTCCTACAAGCCTCGCTCACGTCAGCCCAGCCCCGGCACTGATTGGAAAGGACTGGCTCCATGCCAGCACCACTGTGGGCCCCGCTGAACTCAAGCCTGTGGTTTCACAGAGAACCGATCTGCATGGCTGTGGGATTTCCTATGACAGCCCTCAGCAGCAGGGGGTTTAGGCGTTTAGGAGGAGCGTGTTCTTAAAACTGAATTCCAGGATCTCAAAGGGCTGTACCCCTTTCTGCAAAGGTTTCATCCTCCTACCTTAATCCGAAACCTCACACTGCACTCCACTCATTCCTCCCAGTCACAAAATCGTACTTCTTATGGTAAGAGATGGCTCCCATTTGTTGGGTACCTAGTAAGTGTCGGGTGTGTTACAAGTCAAAACCTCACACAATAGTCTTAGGAAGATCTTAGCCTCACTTCATGAGGGCCACACTGGAGTTCCCAGAGATCGAGTGATTGGTGCAGGTGGCACAGGCAGAAAGTGGCAGAGCTAGGATTAAAAACCTTCCATTTGGGGCCAGCAGGTTGGCATGGTGATTGAAGTGCTGAACTCACACATGGCTGAACACGGTTCAAGTCCCAGACTCAGAGGCTTGAAAATCACACCAGGTACGTGTGTACCCAAAGTCCCTAGAGGAGAATAGAAGAGAAGGGACTGTGGTGCAGTCATTCCCTCTGAGGGTGATTTCTCATTCTCCTTCTCTCTGTCTCTCTCCAGTGAGCGTACATACCCTATGACAAAGAAAAAAAATCCTTCCATTTGTCTATATTTTCTATATACACTATCACCACCCCTGACTCCAATTCCTCAATCTGTTCTTTATTTCCTCTTTTCAAATTTTATTTATTTGTTTGTTTATTCATTGCCAGAGGACAGCATGCACTCCTTGAAGAGAGAGAGAGAGAGAAAGCACTCCCAGTGGGGCATGGTGATGCTGCAATTCCTTCTCCTTCATTCCTCCTTCCCATCAGAATTTTGGGCATGCACACGGATCCACCCCATTTGTTTTTCAAGGCTTCAAGGTGAGATTCCAGCTGTGGTCAACCATGTGGCATCCGGCTCCCCACACACTAGGCTTAACTGCATTCCAGGGCAGCCCAACATTTTATTCTTCAAATTCAACACCATACATGTATTCTAGGTCACCTTGCAGCATTTCCCATCATCAATTCATGTATCCAGAAGACTCTTCTTAGGGCATTGTTTTTTTTTTATCTATCTTGTCTTACTTAGTTGGCTTCAGAGGCTCCACCAAGGCAGGAAAATTCCAAACTCCCCAGCCATTCCTTGAGATCCTTCCTAAATAATGCACATGTCTCCCGGATGTACCCCGTGCCATTCTATCCATAAAAGTCCCCTCCTTCCCATGCACCCCCTCGAGGTCTCAATGCCAAGTACATTCCTCCCCCTGCTGCTCCACCCTTCTTGCCCCTCTGCTCCTGGTCCTTTCCCGGGCTCCACTGAGCAGTCCCACCCCAGCGTGCTGAGCAATCCCTGGCTGTCCTGAGCTCACTGCATTTGGCCTCTTTATGCAGCTCTTCCATTTGCCATTGTAGACTATGAACCTCTTGTGGGTAATTAGTAGCTGTGTTGAAAATGCTTAGAAGTGCCCATTGCTTCACATAGTGTCTTGAATGATAAATATCTGATCCATAGAATTTGGTGCTCAGGTGGTACAATTTCTCCAACCTCTCTCACCTCCCTCCCAACCCCCAGAAAACAAAGGAGAATGGAGATGAGAAAGGAAAGAGACCTTACTCACAGCTATTCTTCTTCTTCTTCTTCTTTTTTTCTCCTAAATGAAGATGGTTTTGTTTGTTTATTTTTGCCATAGGGCGTGTGTGCTCACCAGAGAGAGACAGAGTGAGGGAAAATGAGAAATCAGCCTTGGAGAGATGGTCTTCTCCATTTTTCTCTTGGGATTTTGGACAAGCACACACAAGTGCCCGGAGTGATTTTCAGGTCACTAGGTCTGGGACCCAAACCATGGTGGGCCATGTAGGAGTTCAATGCCTTAACCATCTTAATAAGGAGAAGGGCAACAGGACTCAGCTCTCCCCTCCTTTTCCTACACCCTTCAAGGTCTTGGTGTCCTTCCTTAGCCTTTCGTATGCTTTTTCATATGTGTTTTCTTCCTTCTTCGAGGGAAGACAAGAACCTGAAAAATCCGGCTGAGCAGAGAAGCTCAGAAAAGCCAAGGCTGGGCACCCAGATGTAGGAAAAAGAACATTCTATTTCTGGGAAATCAGAATTAATCTACTATAGTCATAAGCTATGGACCACCACCCCACAGTTCTGAGATTTCCAGAGTCACAGGGAGGATGCCTGGGAGAAGTGAAGGTCAACAGAGACCTCAAGGGCCATGCAGTTACCCCACACCAACAGAAGGACAGCCTGAATAGCAAGGACCAGATAGCAAGAGAAAACCATGGGGGTCAGCCGGTGCCGCCTTCCCAGATGTCCAATAAGAAATCAAGACCTACCCAAACCAGTGGCAGCAAAGGGGATGGGGGGAGGGGGTGGTCCTCAGGACTTAGCTCCGGAATCAGGCCTGGGATCGAATTCTGACTTGGTCACCCAGTAGCCGTCCAACCTTAACTTCTCTCTGTTTGGTTCTGTATAAGCAAATGTGAGGCCTGAATGAAACAAGACGTGTTTAAAAGCATCTAGCACAGTGCCTGGCACATAAGGGGCCTGTGAAATGTTTCCTTTCTCTCCTTCAGCCTTCAGAACTCAGAGCTCTCAACACTCACGATTAGAAGTGCAGAAGCTACAGAGCATTTCCCAGTGATGTTCGCAAAGAAAGATGACAAAACTTAGCAAAGGAACAAACGAGCCATCCCACACTGGCAAGAGAGAAGCAATGGGCCTCAGTGAACGCCTGAGTTTCAAAACACACAAAGCTTCCAGCCTGAGACCATGCCAAACAGGAAGTTTATGACAATCAAAGAAAACACACATGCACAACCTGTAGGAGGCTGCACACCACTCAGAAAAGATGAGATCCAGCCTTCTGGAGGGTTCTGTGTGGAAGAGAAGACATGTGCCCTGCTGGTGTTCCAAACCCACAAAGCTCCGCTCCGTCCTCCTCACTCTAAGCACATGAGAGAATCCGGGCCAAAGCACGAGTAACTGTTCTGATTTTCCAAAGCCCGGATCTGTCCACACCTTCCTATTGCTTTCTCCCATCCCTCTCTCCTTCAGCAAGAACGAGCACTGTGAACAGCTACCAAGGGCCTGGTGATTAGGTGTGTGGGATCATCCTCCAGAAGATCTTAACACATAAAGACGAAGCGACGTGCAGAGGTCCCAGAGGTCTTCCATCTCCATCTGCTGTCTGGCCAGTACATGTTTCATCAGGCACCGGAGTGCACCACAGCAGGGTCCTCAAGCTGTCATTATTTCCTCCTCTGAAATCCACATGGCACTCACATTTTCAACTGCATTGCTCAAACCAGGGTGGGGCTCTATCCCTGCAGTTCATGTATTTGGAAGTGCCAGCAAATATGGACACGATTCTCATCTGGTGTGTCCCATCTATGTAGTCAGGGGGGAATGAGGAGGCTCCTTCCCTTTGTTCACAGTCTCCCACGCACCTGTGGATTGAGCCCTGCTTCTTCTAGGCAATGTCCAATCAGTGTGACCCAATGGACAATGAGAACGGCGATAATAATATCAATGATCAACAGCAGCAATACCATGGCAGGTTAAGTCCCTCTGTCTTTGAGTCACCCTCCGTAAAGACAGGTCCCCAGTTCCACACCTCCTAAGTAGATGGCCCAATTGTAAATTCAGTCCCCCAATAGCCAGCTCTACCGACCGCCCCCACTCAGATCTCATGCAGTGGTTTCCCCACCCCCTTAAGTCATTTTTTTTTTTGTAATTTTTCCTTTTTACCCCCCTTTTTTTTAAAAAAAAAAAAAAAAAAAAAAAAGTGACTCATTTAGGAAGAGGCGAAACCAAAAATTTCAATGGTAAAGATAAAACAGCACTAAGACTCTTTAAACACCTCCCACTCCATGTAGAATTTAGATCAGATAAAGCCTCCCCAAACTGGACCTCCTAATTTGGAGCTTACGGTCTACACAATTCTTCTAGCAAAAACGCTTCCAGTAATGTCTTCAATTTTAATGTTTCAGTGTCTTCTTTACAAACAGAGATGGCCTCAAGGCCTCCTGTCAGTAGCTTTTTCAAAATGAGAGAATGAGAAATTAAAGATTAAAGTCCATGTTATTGACTCCTGGTAAAAAAATATATATATATATTAAATATTTGATGTTTTGCTACATTTATGAATCTAATTTATTGAATGTAAGACACTGGCGTTGTACCACAGGCATAATAAGAATTATGGGTGGTTTTCATAATTCGATTTCTTGGTATGTAGAAAGTTTTACAATGTTTGCACACAGTGTTTGAAAGGAACAAGATGATATGATACAATACACAGAATTATAATATTTTAGGCTAAAATGAGCAACTAGGATGATTTCAATCCAGGGGATTGTAACACTGGCAGAATTTTTTTAAATTTTTTATTCCCAGTTCCCATTTCTAAAGAGAGATTCTGATACATTTGGTCTAGAATGGAGCTTCAGCATCAGGTTTTGCTGTGTTTGTTTGCTTTTTTAAAGTTTCTCGGGGTTTTTTTTTTTTAGAGGTTTTTGCCTTAGGGTGCATGTCTTCACTGGAGAGAGAGACAGAGACAATGAGAGAGAAAGTGAGAAATCACCCCCCCCCCCAAGGGGATGGCCACCCCACAATTCCTTCTCCTCCATTCTCCTCCCAGGATCTTGGGCACACATACACACACACCAGCATGAATTTTGAGCCACCAGGTCCAAGACTTGAACTGCAGTCAGTCATGAGGGAGTCTAGTGACTTAACCACTATGCCATCTGCTGGCCCCCTCAGTGATTTTTTAAAAAGAATTATTTATTTATTTTATTCCATTTGTTATTATTATAATTTGACCAGACAGAGACACACACACAGAGAAAGGGAAAGTGAGAAAGTAAGCCACCAGGTCCAGGACTCAAACCACGGTCAGCCATGTGGGAATCCAGTGCCTTTAACCACCAGGCCACCTGCCAGCCACCCCTCAGTGTTTTTAATATGCCTGAAGAGTTATAAGATATACATAAAATAAGAAAATTGAGATCTAAAGAAACTAAAGAGCAGGCTAAAAGCGCATAGCCAGTCAGATATGAAACCAGCACCAAATCTGATGTCTACAATTCCCAGTCCAGTTCTGCAATACCACTGAGGTTTTTGGTATTCACAATGTGTTAAAACTTTTTTTTTTAACAAAAAAGCAGATAATATAAAATTGCCAACTTTTTATTTTATAAAACAAGAGTATCTTACTTTTTTTTTTTTTTAGAGAGGGTGGAGGGGTCACCAGAGAGAAACAGAGAGAGAGAAACCCCACACACACACCAGGGCCATGGTCCTGTCGCAATCCCTTCTCTTCCATTTCTCCATCCTGTCAGGACCTTGGACATGCACACACATCTTCTGGCATGTTTTTCAAGCCACCAGGGCCAGGATTTGAATAGCACGGTCAGTGTGGGACACAGCTCCCTTAACCTCCAGGCCACTGGGCCAGCCGGGATCTTATAAATATCTACCAAGGAGAATCACCACTTTTTGACATTTCTCTGTCTCTTTCTCATTTGCATAGCATTCCCTTCTTTATCCCAATCCCCACCCAGGATGTAAAAAATTGACTAGCCTGGCTGCTGCCCATGCCTCGCTCACCTTCACCTACCCTGCTCCTCATAAAAATCCAGGCCAACCCAGACCTCAAAATTACTCCATCTCCTCTTTTCTCTAATTCCACAAGCATCTACTTCTGAAAGTTCTTTCTCTCACCACACTGTTCCCCAGTCCCTGCAGACCCACCTCTCACCTTCCTCACAACCTACACACAGTAACATTTGTTCAAGTTGCAACAACCGATGTGGAGGGCATGCTGAGACCAAATACTGTCTCTTCTAAATGTCTCCCTGATCAGGGATATACAGTCAACTGCTAAAGAAGGCTCTTTCCGAGGGGTGAGATTAGAAGGTGGGGAGTAGAGGCAGGGCAACGAGGTTCTCTTTATACCTCTCGGTTTGAATTTGGGGGCAAGTATGGTTTTTTTTTTTAAAGGACAAAGTCACACACACTTACATGCATGCACACACACACATACAGCAGGTTACAAAAATACGTTTCTGGTTTGCTTCCACTCTGTAAATACAGTACAGAAAATTGTCTGGGGAGTTCACGTATTCACATTCTAAATGTAAATGATATCTGGTGCTGGGATTATGGGTGATGTTCATTTACTTCCCTTTCCTCTTTGTTATCTTTATTCTGTGTTACGTATGTAATAAAGGAATAATGAGAGTGTAAAGCCTAAACCAAAGCATTATCTGATCTCGGAACCTACACAGCATTCTGAAGCAGACACCAGAGCACACCTCAGACTGGCGAGTAGAATCATCTTGTAGAACAATTCCTTCTCCTCCATTCTCCTCCCAGGATCTTGGGCACACATACACACACACCAGCATGAATTTTGAGCCACCAGGTCCAAGACTTGAACTGCAGTCAGTCATGAGGGAGTCTAGTGACTTAACCACTATGCCATCTGCTGGCCCCCTCAGTGATTTTTTAAAAAGAATTATTTATTTATTTTATTCCATTTGTTATTATTATAATTTGACCAGACAGAGACACACACACAGAGAAAGGGAAAGTGAGAAAGTAAGCCACCAGGTCCAGGACTCAAACCACGGTCAGCCATGTGGGAATCCAGTGCCTTTAACCACCAGGCCACCTGCCAGCCACCCCTCAGTGTTTTTAATATGCCTGAAGAGTTATAAGATATACATAAAATAAGAAAATTGAGATCTAAAGAAACTAAAGAGCAGGCTAAAAGCGCATAGCCAGTCAGATATGAAACCAGCACCAAATCTGATGTCTACAATTCCCAGTCCAGTTCTGCAATACCACTGAGGTTTTTGGTATTCACAATGTGTTAAAACTTTTTTTTTTAACAAAAAAGCAGATAATATAAAATTGCCAACTTTTTATTTTATAAAACAAGAGTATCTTACTTTTTTTTTTTTTAGAGAGGGTGGAGGGGTCACCAGACAGAAACAGAGAGAGAGAAACCCCACACACACACCAGGGCCATGGTCCTGTCGCAATCCCTTCTCTTCCATTTCTCCATCCTGTCAGGACCTTGGACATGCACACACATCTTCTGGCATGTTTTTCAAGCCACCAGGGCCAGGATTTGAATAGCACGGTCAGTGTGGGACACAGCTCCCTTAACCTCCAGGCCACTGGGCCAGCCGGGATCTTATAAATATCTACCAAGGAGAATCACCACTTTTTGACATTTCTCTGTCTCTTTCTCATTTGCATAGCATTCCCTTCTTTATCCCAATCCCCACCCAGGATGTAAAAAATTGACTAGCCTGGCTGCTGCCCATGCCTCGCTCACCTTCACCTACCCTGCTCCTCATAAAAATCCAGGCCAACCCAGACCTCAAAATTACTCCATCTCCTCTTTTCTCTAATTCCACAAGCATCTACTTCTGAAAGTTCTTTCTCTCACCACACTGTTCCCCAGTCCCTGCAGACCCACCTCTCACCTTCCTCACAACCTACACACAGTAACATTTGTTCAAGTTGCAACAACCGATGTGGAGGGCATGCTGAGACCAAATACTGTCTCTTCTAAATGTCTCCCTGATCAGGGATATACAGTCAACTGCTAAAGAAGGCTCTTTCCGAGGGGTGAGATTAGAAGGTGGGGAGTAGAGGCAGGGCAACGAGGTTCTCTTTATACCTCTCGGTTTGAATTTGGGGGCAAGTATGGTTTTTTTTTTTAAAGGACAAAGTCACACACACTTACATGCATGCACACACACACATACAGCAGGTTACAAAAATACGTTTCTGGTTTGCTTCCACTCTGTAAATACAGTACAGAAAATTGTCTGGGGAGTTCACGTATTCACATTCTAAATGTAAATGATATCTGGTGCTGGGATTATGGGTGATGTTCATTTACTTCCCTTTCCTCTTTGTTATCTTTATTCTGTGTTACGTATGTAATAAAGGAATAATGAGAGTGTAAAGCCTAAACCAAAGCATTATCTGATCTCGGAACCTACACAGCATTCTGAAGCAGACACCAGAGCACACCTCAGACTGGCGAGTAGAATCATCTTGTAGAAGGAAAGGTCTTTCCCCATCGGCCTTCCTGGCTTCTGTGCCCAGGCCCCAAGTCTACCACTACCACTGACCCGAGTCACCCCACACGCTGCCGGTCCCCAAGGACGGATGAAGAGGTGATGTCTACATCAAAACCCTGCAGCCCTCCCTGCTCCTTGAGTTTCGGCTACGCTCACCCACTGTCCTCTCCTGAGAGACCCCACTGGTCCCTGCACTCATATTTTCTCCAAGTGATGGCCCCCCACAGCCTCTGTTTCTTTTTTCTTTTTTTCACTTTTTTTTTACATTTAATCATTGTACATCTTTACAACATGCAAAAAATGATTCTCCCAATATGAATACACATACATGGCATATTAGTCCAGTGAAAGATACTACCATTCCCATTATCCTCAACAGATGATCTTCCAGTTTTGTGTCCAATAAATGTTTTGCTTTTTTAAAGGCGAGCAGCCAGACACAAACCAAATAAACATTCAAACCCGTGATTTGTAGCCCAGAGACTCTTTAGTTGGGATATTAACTACAGAGTTTTCCACGGCTCCCCACAGCTCTCAAAAAGACGGATGGGACATGATCCGGGCGGCAAGAACAAACTGCAAGCTCAGAGGCCAGGAGGTGCAAGGGTGTGTGATGTATCCAGGGAAGGAAAAGCATTCAGGAGTGTCTCCTAGCATGTCCAAGGCCGAGCACAGAGGAAAATCTCAGAAAACATAAATATTAACAGCAAAACTCACAAGGGCCAACTAAGAGGGGCCTAAGCAAAGAACTCTGAACCTTTCACCTGTTACACCTCCTTCAAACTGCTTCCCCACAACTCACTCTGCCCTTCCAGTGTCTAGGAGGATCTAGGCCCTCGGGAGTGGGTGGAAAAATAGGAATAGAGAAAAAAGAAATGAGATTAAGCAACACCATGCAGAGGCAGGCTGAGGTCCTCTGAGGGCAACATCACGTGTTTTTGAAAGTGAACTGCTGTTGAGACGTGATGCTTGACCTCCTCCTTGACGTCAGCTCCAAAGGTGAAGGACATCTGTCAATTACCCAAACTTCTGGGACCCTCGGGGGTAAATTTTTAAAGAACTTTGAAACTTCGAAACTGTCTTAACACAGACTGGCTATGCACACAGGGACGCATTTGTGGCCTGTATGAGGCCTCTTGGGAAATCCTCATGGAGGTCGCTGGACCAGCACTCAGGTTCTGCCCTATAAGATGGAAGCCTCTGACCATTTTGGCTCCTCAGATGTCCACCTCTGCTGCCCGCCTCTGCTGCTCTTCACTGATTTTGGTATATTCACCCATCAGGAGAAAATTCTTTTCCTTTTTTTCTTTTTTGTAGAGATTTTTGCTATAGGACATGTACACTCACCAGAAAGACATAGAGAGACAGAGAGACAGAAAGCGAGAAATCACCCCCACCCAGGGGGGATGGCCACACCACAATCCCTTCTCCTCCATTCTCCTCTCGGGATCTTGGACACACACGCACACGTGCCTGGTGTGAGTTTTAAGCTACCAGGTCCGGGACGCGAACCACGGTCAACTACATGGGAGTCCAGTGACATAGCCATTACGCCAACTGCTGGTCCCGAGAAGAGAATTCTTATTGGAATATGTGCCTGTCTCCTCTCAAACACCCAACTGGACTGAAAGCTCCTACTTGGCTTAACTCGAGCTCCTGCTTCTCTTTCCTTTCCAAAACTCCTCCTGTTGCCTTTCAGTGAGCTGCTCCTCACCAAGCAGGAAAGCGGTTCTCTAACCATAGGTCAGGCGGTTCCCTTAATCCCATAAATAATTACATTTATATGCTCTGTGAGTATTTACGTTATTAAAGACTCTTTAATTAGATCTCTTTTTTTCCCTCATTCTTTTCTTTTATGAGAGCGAGACACAAAGAGAGGCACCCTCAACACAGTGTCATGAACAAGAGCACCCACCCTTCGAGCCTTCCCAGCCAGCCAGGATCATGGACGCACGTGCCTCCACGCACAGCTCAATCAGGGAACCAAACCTGTGATCTGCCATACAGACCAAGCATCTCTTGAGTCGTGTATTCCCCTGGACCACCAAGCTGGCCCAGTTAAGCCAAGAAAACTAAGGACTTATGATCTACTCCAAAGAAAGCCGGAGTCTCGCTGGAGACTGGAGACCTGCACACTCCAAACAGCTGGCTAACATCCTGGGCCTGGCGGAGGGAGGTGGGAGGGCTCCAATGGCTATAAAGGTCTCGGGGAGGAAGTGAGATCTGAGTTGGGTCTCAGAAAATGGGTTCAAAGGGGTCAAGTGGAGAGGAAGTGGGAAGACCATCCCAAGCACTAGGACAGCGCACATGTGGCACCCATCACAGAGCGGGTGGGACTCCATGAGCGAGGAATGAGAGCCTGAGGCAGTGAGAGGGTAAGAGTCCACGGTCAGGAGTCAGTCCAGAACTGGCCTGCCCCCAACTCTGCCTCTTGTTAACTAAACGGATGGGCAACCTCCTCCTCTCTCAGTCCCACATTCTCTACCAGTAGAGGGATGAAAGGGCAGTAACAGGCCTACTTGCTGGGGCTGCTGTACGGACTGAACATGAGGAAGCACACGAAGGGCTTGGGGTGCTCGCTGCCTGCCATCACTAAATGTTACCAGTTATTCTTGCTACAGGCAAAACCACCCTGTGTCTCTCCTGCTGGTGCAGCCAGGGCACTTTCTTCTTTGTAACAGCCAGGAGGCTGGGAAGTGAACACTGAATGACTAACCAAGAATGCCCAGGCAGCCAGAAGTGGTACACTCAGCCTGCCACCACCCCCAATACACACACACACACACACACACACACACACACACTGTTCTCTGGTGACTTCTTGGACCATCAGCTGCATCATCTGGACTCTCTAGACTTTTGGCTGAATTTAATCAAAGAGAGAGAGAGACCTCTTTCCTTCCCCCTTGATCCTGCCTCACTCCAGTTTGGCAGTGGTGGCTGCATCTCTTCACCATCAGAGCTGCCGGCAGGGCCTATTCCCCCAACTTGGGGACTCCTTCTGTCTGGCCTAGGGGAGGTAAGAGCTTCCCACTGTTGCCAGCCCTGGGGTGCCTCATCACCCTTACATGGTTTCCTTAATCCTATCCATAATTCTGCAAATAGTCCTCTTCACTAAAATGTCTCCAGTTAAACCTTTTGTGTGTGTGCCGGTCATTTTTTGCTGGGACCCTAACAGAGCCAGGGCCTACTTCCATCCACCAGATGAACGAGGATGAAAGTGCGGCCCTGTCTTACCCTTACTCTCTTCATAACTTCAGAGGCTGCACGTGAAAGGCACTGTTTAAGACATTAGCACCAATGTGTTTTGCCCAAGAGCAATCATAAGGGAATTTAACACCCCCGGGAAGGTGAATATACTTCAGGAAGCTCAGGGAAAAGCAACTCTCCCAGCCCAGGCAAGACATAGTCAACACTCTGCTCCTCCAGACCCATCATGCGATGGAGCTCCACTGGGACAACAAAGTCACAGATTCAGGTTGGTGTCTGCACATGGGAAAACGCCATGTTTGTCCATGAGGTCCTTCCAATTGAAAACAGAATCCCCAAATCCAAGAGCACTTTCAGGAAAGGATAATCCACAGAACCAAGCACTCCATGGGGCAGCTACTGAGATGGCCAGTGTTTATACCCCTCAGGATGTGAAACACTGAGGCGTCGCATTCAGTTCTTCCTATCCCAAGACCTCATTCTTCATCTCTTAGCAAGGAATGCCCGAGGCCGATCACTTCCTTGCCATCTCAGGCTCCTCCCGCCACTCCCACTTCATCACAGAGCTCAACGCAGCCTTGGTTGTAGGATTCAAAAAGCATGTATTAAGTGCTTACTGTGTACAAGGACCATGCCAGCCACTAAAGCACTAAAGACAATTAAGATAAAGATCTCACAGCCAGCGCCAGGGCACTGTACATATGGAGCCAGATCCCATATGGCCAGTGGTTAGCTAAATCCCAACCCTGGAAGCTTGAAAAACATGCCGGGCACATGTGCGTGTGTATCCCAAATCCTGGATGGTGAAATGGAGAAAAAAGATTGCAGTGTATTGAGGGATGCTTTCTGCCATCTATCTCTGAGAAGCACATATGCCCTCTGGCAATTAAACAGATAAAGATCTCAAAATCCAAAAGCCACCAAAAAAAAAAAAAAAAGAAGAGGTGTGGCCAGCAGGTGGCATAGTGGATAAGGCATTGGATTCCCATATGGCTGACTGCGGTTCAAGTCCCAAACATAGGGGCTTGCTTTCTCTCTCTCTCTCTGGGCAAATTGAAAGATAATAATAATAAATCAAATTAAATGAATAATTCTTTAAAGACATATATTTTAACAATATGAAGGTGGAAGGCTAGACACCAACAAAAGAAGATTCTCAAAGAAGAGTGAAGCTTGAACTAAACTGGGTCTTGAAGGATGAGGCTGTGACAGTGGAGAAAACGGGGGAAGGCACTCAGAGGTGTGACGAGGAATGGGGACACTGGACGTGTAGACTGGATTACAGGGCAAAGCACGAAAGAGCAACCCAAGGGTCCAGCTCAGATCAAGACCCCTTGATGCTAAAACCAAGCATATTAAATGAAACCTTCTCAGACAGAGGTTTCCTGCCAACAGCTTCCGAAGCCAAGATGTCTTCCGTTTGGAAGATGTTAAAGGCAGTGTGGCTGGGTCTGGAACAAACCGCTTGTCCTAAAAGGAATATTTCCCAGCCCACCAATGGCCGTCAACCTTACCTGGCGTCAGAGTTACCCAACCAGTGTGTGGAAAGGGGTCTGGCCACTCCCAGCTCTCCCACCTCAGGAAAAATAAAACCTTTCCACATGTGTGCTCTTGGAATTCTAAAATTAAACGTTCATTCCTCTCACCTAAAAGCTTTATCCTTTTATAAGCTAATATGCAAATGCCCTGGGAGAGGCTAAGTCTTAGCAGTCACATATCCGCTTAGCATGAACGCTTCCATAAGATCTTTCCTGGAAAACGGGCTTTGCATGAGAAATGTTCGAGAGATTATCTGCAATTGGGGTGGGGGTTGGCAGGAGGAGAGGGAGAGACCATGAAAGGAGAGAAGGCCAATCCCCACTGAATCGACAACACCCGCCAAAGGCACACGGTGGAAGGTTCGAGGCCAAAGCCCTTAAGAGACTTTTTTTGGCCCAGCTGCAGTGGCGCAAGTGGGAAGGTGCCACTACACAGTGGCTGAGGTCACATGGCAGGGCCAGAGTCACTGTACCCAGACCAACCTAAGCAGGCTGGGTACAGTGGCATGCACCTGTGGTCCTAGCTAGCTGGGAAGCTAGGGCAGGAGGATTGAGATGTAGTGAGACCCTGTCCAAAACCACAGCACAACTCTCTTTCTCTCTTCCTCCCTCTCCTAAAAAACAACAAAACTCGTTTTTTAAAACATTGAGACATACTTCACAAACTACAAAAGTTACTCTTTTAAAGTTTGCAATTCATGGATTTTTTTAGCATATTTACAAGGTACTACACCTATTACCACTAATTTCGAAAGTTGTTTCCTTTTCTTAGAGTTAGTTTATTTAACTTTATTTATTTATTTATTTATTCCAATTTGATCAGTAAGAAAGAGAGAGCGTGAGAGAGAAAGTGAGAAGGCAAGCCGCCAGGTCTGGGATTCCAACAGCGATCCGTCATGTGGGAGTCTAGTGCCCCTAACCACCACGCCACCTGCCGGCCCCAAATTCAGAATATTTGCAGCATCCCAGAGAAACCCCACACTCATTAGCAGTTACTCTGCATTTCCCTCTTCCCCTGGCAACCGCTTCCTATCTCTACGCATTTGTCCATTCTAGAAATTGTATAGAGATGGAATCATATGGCATGGGCTTTTTGATGTCTGGCTTCTTTCACTTAGCGCAACGCTTTCCATCCAAGTTATGGCGGGCATCAGCACGTCATTCCTCTGTGTGTGTGTGTGTGTGTGTGTGCGTGTGCGCGTGCGTGTGTGTAGTGCTTCAGACACGATCTCACCGTGTTGCAGATGCTGCAACCTCACAATCCTCCTGTCTCAGCCTCTCATGTGGCCCCAGCCTGAGCAGCAGCAGCATCCAGTGCCTCCTACCACTGCACCTCATTCCTTTTCATCGCTAAGTAATATTCTACCATATGCTGAATGGATATACACATTTTGTTTATCCATCAACAGATTTTTTAAAAGTTTTTTGCTATAGAGTGTGTGTGCTCGCCAGAGAGAGAAATAGAGACATACACAGTAGAAGGGAAAGTGAGAAATAACCCTCCAGGGTAGCCACGCCACAATCCCTTCTCCTCCAGTCTCCTCTTGGGATTTCGGGCATGCACGCGCACACGCCAGATGTGATTGTCGAACCACTGGTCTAGGACTCAAATTGCACAGATGGTCATGTGGGGTCTTGCTGGCCCCCATCAAAAGACTTCTTAGAGTGCAAACCAAATAATAGCCCTCGAGAAAGAGCTGCCAGGATCTGTGGGCTTTCTGGGCAGTACAATCATCCATATACCATTCTTCTCTGCTCCTTCCACCAGCAACCACGGATACCGTACAAACACTCCCTACCTGGTTGGGCAACTTTCCAAACACAATAGCCCTGAGTCACAGAGGCCAAGACAGAAACAGCTCAAATGTCTTCTGAGGGAGTTTGTAATGACTCCTGACTGTCTTGTACAAATCCATGGTCCTGTTAATAAGATGGAAGGGTAAGGGCCTCAATGGCTTCATAAGCATGTGATCCATGCAGTCTCTCAGGGCCCAAGCTTGGTTTAACGCACCACTGTCACTGTCCTGAAAGTCTTAATCGTTTTGAACTAGGGGGCCCCACATTTTCATGTACACTGAGCCCAGCAAAGAAGCCAGACACAAAAACAGCGACATATTATATGAAACCTTTTATATAAAATTTCTCAAATGGACAGATGCGTAGAGATAGGAAGTGGTTGCCAGGGGAAGAGGGGACTGTGGAGTAACTGCTAATGGGTATGGGGTTTCTCTGAAATGTTGGAAGTGTTCTGAAATTAGATAGTGATATGGTTGTACCACTTGTAAACATGCTAAGAATCAATGAATTGTGAACTTTAAAGAATGAATTTTAAGGTATGTAGCTGGTTCTGGACAAGATGCAAAGGCTTGGGAAGGGGAAAGAACTTGATCTTCTGAAACCTGGTGGGACTGACTGGCTCCTGCTTTATGGCAGTTCATAGGGTCAGGTTGGGGTACAGGGTGGGGAATGGGGTGCAGAGACGTGGGAGAGGAGGGCTAACAGCAACGCTGACACCCCAGCTCCCAAACTGCCCCAGGCCACATCTTTCTACCCTGAGGGCTGAACAGTTGGTTGATGAGGCCTCCCCCAACCAGCCAGAGTAGTAACAACTACTCTGTCCAGGCAGGACAGGTTCAGACTGTAAAGCAGAGGGACTCAAACTGAAACTTATTTTATCTCGTAAGGCCTTATAGGTTAAGACCCAGAAAAAGAAAGAAAAAAAGAAGAAGATACATTTCCTAAGGTACCTGTACCAAAAAAACTTTTGAAATATTGACTTTTTTTTTTTAACTGTCACCTTTATTTCTAGCCTATCAAGGAAGTCATGGTTTCACCAAATACTCGCTACTCAATCCAAAGAGAGCAGTGAATTGAAAAGGCAGAGGTAATGCGGGCATCGTTGCTAGAAGGAACCTTAGGGACAACCCGGATCATGAACTCTTGTCCATGTGGGGCAAGGGCCCTTAAGCCCATCCCTATGGATCTCTAGGAGCTTTGACCACTCCCCCCCCCCCCCAAAACCCAGGCCCATTTTCTCTTTCACCACAGG
>NW_006159716.1:1739726-1742747 GCF_000334495.1 Tupaia belangeri chinensis | reverse complement strand
GGCTTTGCCCCCCCCCCCCCCCCCCCAAAGCCTAGTCCAATTTCTCATTTCACAGATGAGGAAGCTGAGGCTGTGAAGGGGAAGTAACTGTCCAAGGCCACCCACAAAAGGGGCAGAAACAGAACCCAGGAACTTTCAGCTCCCTTCCCCAATTTCACAAATACAGCCAAAACTCACATAGTGAGTGTATATTTCCACCCGCCTCCTGCAATCTTTCCCTGGGTCTTCAGCTTGAGGCTCCTAGGACTTGCCTCTGTCCCTCAGAAAGGGAAGTCTGGTCCTTCAGACAAATTTAAGATTTTTTTAAAACAGTTTTTAAAAGTTTTAAATAAATACATTTATTTATTCCTCCATGAGAGAGAGGGAGACAGAGATAGAGAGACAGATACTCCCCATAGAGTCCTCATTCTGCCATCCACCCCAGTTTCAGTCTGCCTGAATCACAGGCATGCACGGGCCTGACATGGTCAGGGTGGTCCCAGGACACAAACCCAGGACCTTTCCTATGTGAGTCCAACTGCATTACCACTGCACCATCGCCTGGTCCCCAATTTAAGATTTACAATATGGAAGATGTAGCTTGCCTTCTACCAGGACTGGCTTCATTCCATCATTTGGCAAAGGGTCAGAGACACTCTAGAGTAGGGTTTGGGGCCTTTCCATGTCCAGGGCAATTATACACACTTTCCAAGAGCAAAATTCAGTGTTAGTTTTCCTCAGTTATATAACGGGTCTTCAAAAAGTTCATGAAAGGGGCAGCCCCATAGGCTAGTGATTATTCCCACACAACTGACTGTAGTTCGAATCCTGGCCTTGCTGGCTAGAAAACATGCCAGGCATGTGTGCATGCGTGCCCCAAATCCGAACAGGATGGAGAGATGGAAAAGAGACTGCAGTGTGACCACGTCCTATGGAAGTGTCCTTCTCCTCACCCACCCCCATCTGTTCTCCGTCTCTCCCGGTGAGTGCACGTGCCCTCTAGCAATTAAAAATAAAAGAAATCATAAAAATGTGCATTGTGAAAAAAAGTTCATGAATTTAAAAATATTTTGTACCAAAATAAATTTGTACTTTAACCCTACTTTCTATAAACTATTTTGTTCTAACATCATAGTAATTTAACTTTTTTTTTTTTTTTAAGAGAGTTTTGCTATAGGGTGCATGTGCTCACCAGAGAGATAGAAAGTGAGAAATCACTCCCCAGAGGGCATGGCCACGCCATCATCCCTTCTTCAACACTCTTCTCTCAGGATCTTAGGCATACACACATGCACCCGGCATGAGTTTTAAGATGCTGGATCTGGGACATGAACCACAGTTGACTACATGGGCATTTAGCAACATAACCGTTATGCTATTTGTTGATCCTTTTAACTGTCTTTTTTTTGTTTTCTGGTTATGTTTATTTATTCATTTCTTCAATGAGCAATATAGGGTCTTGACTCCACAATCTACTCCCCAGCACTAGCCAGTCCCATGGGCTCATACATGTCCAGCATATTACGGTGTCCGGACAGGAACCTGGAAACTTCCCATGTAGGTTAGCCTTGCAGAGCATGACGCTTTACTGCTGCACCACTGTCTGGTCCCCCACAAGTCTTTCAAGTACTCCAGCAGGTACATGGATCCCACAGGGTGGACGGAGCTGGGGGGACAGGAAACGCTACTAACCTACCATGCCAGAGAGGTCAATTCGGACGGCCATGAGAGAGCGGCGGAGTTCCCACTGCCTCATCTCATTTGTCCTTTTCTAGAGAGCCAACTAACCCAAGCAGGCCACCTCTGATGCCAAGTACCCGGATTCCTTTATGCCAATTTGTGTTTCTTCTTCCTCCCACCCTTCCTCCCAACCTCTCAACTATTTTCCCCCTCCTTCCTCGAATAAATTGAAACTGAGCACTTACTATATCCCAGGCTGGGGATATAGCCGTGAACAAGGAACAAAACAGAACACCTTGTTATAAAGAGAGTTTGTATTTACGTCCTAATGGGCACAAATGAAGAGGCAGATAGATAAATTATGTATCATGTTAGATGGTGATAGGCCCTCTGGAGAAAAATTAGGCAAGGTCAGAGGGATGGAAAATAGCAGGACAAGGGTTTTCATCCAGGAGGGTCGAGGCAGGAGTCTCTAAGAGAGGTGGGGGAGTGAGTCCTGCAGGAATCTGAGGGAAGCTACTGCAGGCGATAGAATCAGCAAGGGGAAAGGTCCCGAGGTAGGAATACCGAGAACGACCACAGGTGCTGGGAGGTGCAGCGCGGAAGAGCAGGCTGGCTCCGAAGCCTGGGCAAGGTCTTTGGAGTTTCCTCGTCTCATTTGCTCTACTTTGTTCTATAGAAAAATAAGACGGGAGTATGTGGAGGTCTAAGCAGGGGAACAAGTGATCTGACGAAGCGTTTCACAGTGTCCTCCTGACTGCTGCTTTTAGTCTGTGCTCTAGGCACACCTACGAGGAGACCAACTTCAGAAGCCAGGCCTTCACCCCAGCACGACCTCTGAACATGATACGAGGCCACAAAAATGATTTCCCTTCTCTGGGCCTCCATTCCTCTGTGAAATGGAAAAGTCAGATGAGATGAGGCCTCACGTCTGCTCGACACTATTCTACTTCCTCGCCCTAACACTGATTGCCCGAACAGTCTAAAACGCTCATCCTCTGACTCAGGAGAAAGCAAGGAACAGCAGCTAAGTTTTGGAAGGTCCCAACTACTGCCCACTGCCAGCCCCACCCACACCCAATTCTCACTCCCCAAAAGGCTCAGCTCTCTAGGGGAAAAGGTCCAGCCCAGGAAATTGCCACGTCAGCAACGTCCTCTAAAGATTACAAAGGGCAACCACTAAAGATAGCGCAGCCTCCACACATGCTTCAGGGAGGGGCTGGGGCCAGCAGAGGGGCCAGATGAGCAGCGCTGCCTCTCCCTGGGAGGCCTCTGCGAATCCTGCCTTCCCCACTTCTGATCTGGGAGGGAGGGGGGAAGCTACGGGCTTTAAAATTGCTCCATCCCGTCCATCTCCCTGAA
>NW_006159716.1:1725590-1738377 GCF_000334495.1 Tupaia belangeri chinensis | reverse complement strand
CCGTCTCCCGGAACCGCTGTGTCACACATCATCAAACTGGATCAGAAATTGAGACCCGAGTCTCCCCCAGCAGGCTGGATGAGCAGGGGCTGTCTCTGAGTGCAAATGCATCCTGTGTCTCCTCCTTTGCCTTCCCCACCAGATTAGGGCTCCTGCCAGAATGGGAGCTCCCTGAGGGCAGAGGCTGTGCCTCCACATAGATTGGAGGTCTCTACTGACAGGGACTGCCACTCCACCAACCGAAGCTCCCGGAAGGCAGAGTGTATCTGTCTTTCCCTCTGCTGCCTCACTGCATCACGCGAGCCTCCTCTAAATTCAGCACTTTCTTAAAACAAGGTGCTGGTTGAAGCACCCTGAATGAAACACCTATCCAGGCATGAGATCCTATGGCCCTGAGCCATTAAATGATCCAGGAAAACTCTGAACAGGAACGTCCAGGATGAAGGACATGAACAAAAAATTACAAGTGAGCTTCACCCAACTTCTCAGTAGACTGTTTATAGGTTCTGGCCTAAGGCTGTCCCCACTTTATAAATAGCCCTTTCTGGTGACTGTGGCTGAACCCACACTGAAATGCATCTCGATGACCAAGAGCAGAGAGCCCCCAGCTCAAGCCTGCCCAAAGCTGGGTCCCAAGCAGGAGGGCAGCCCACAGCCCAGACATGACCATCCTCTCGGCTTCTGAAATGAGGAGGGGGTCCATCTCAGAGAGGTAGTGTCATTCCTCCCTCAACAGGAGAGGTAAGGGTGATGTAGGGGTGGGGTGTCTCCTGGGAGAAGCAGAGCCCACCCTGGACACAGGGATTCAGGGATGCATCACAGCCTCCCCAGGGAGCTAGTGCACTGGCTCATCTTGGTCACGAAGGCTGAAAGCTCTAAGAGCTAAACGCGAGGAGCACAACGACAATAGCTAACACGGGACTGTGGGAAGCGCGTTCCACTGACTCAGCTCACCTTCGTAACATTGCCGATCCTACTCCTTTCGACAGACAAAGCAATGAGGCCCACTTAAAGTCATGGCACAGGTGAAGAACAGGTGTCAGCAAGGCAGCAGGCTCCTGCATGTGCGCTCTTACCCACCTCCCTCTCTGAAACTAGAGGGGAAAATCCTCGGGTATTTCTGCTGGTTCCTCTGAACCGCCGAGGCTGGACGTGGAAGGCCACGAACAACAAACATCCCAAGGGCTTGGGAGGCTGAGGTGCTGAAGACTCAGACAGCACCCTATGGGGTCCCACTGTGCCAAGAGCTTGGGTACCCTGAAAATACAACCCCAACTCGGCATTGAAGCCTCTTCTTTCAAGAGGCGTGGGTTAAAAAAATCCCACCTTTTGAGGCCAGTAGGTGGCATGGTGGTTAAGGTGCTGGACTCCTTCATGGCTAACTGTGGTTCGAGTCCCAAACTTGACACCTTGTTTTCTCCCCCTTTCTCTCTGGTAAATGTACATGCCTTGTAGCAAAATTATAATAATGATAAATAATTTTTGTAAAAATCCTACCTCTCTGTCTGGACAGTTCTTATAGGAACAAGTGATGCTTTTAGCAAAATCCTGAGCAAAAATGTGATGATAAAAGAAAAAGAGTCAAAAGAGCCGCCAGGTGAAATGGTGGTTAAGGCAGCTGGATTCCATATGACTGACTAGGTGGTTCAAGTCCCAGACCTGGCAGTTTGAGAACCATGCCAGGTGCATGTGCATGTGTGCCCAAAATCCCAAGAGGAGAATGGAAGAGAAGGAATTATGGTATAGCCATCCCCCAGAGGCGGGGGGTGAGGGTGAGAACTTTCTTACTTTCTCTCTCTCTCGGTCTCTCTCTGATAAGCACACATGCTCTATAGCAAATTTTTTTAAGAGAGAGAGAGAGAGAGAAAGAGCTGGAAAGCAGAGAGCAGTAAGGAAGACCAAGTGGTCACTGAAAGGTCTGAGAAGTCAGGACACATGGCATAGACTTGTTTCAACAAAGTACTCGTGACATTTTCAACTCACATTCCCCATGTGTTTTTCTCCCGCCTCCACCCCTTCTCGGGTGACGTCTATCTAAATGTAAATCCAGGAGTCTCACACTGACACGGGAGAGTGTCCAAAATGGCTGACGACTGAAGGAAACAGGTTCATTCTAAGAGTTTTCAGTGAACAGACGGACCCCGTTACCTACATCAGGACTTCGCATGCACAGTACTACTGGCATTTCGGGAGGAAACCGGGCAGTCCTCTGCACCACAGGCTTCCGCCAGCATCCCTGGCCTCCACCTACCAGGTGCCGGAGCACTCCCTTCTCTCCCGACCAACACGTAACAACCAGGAGTCTCCAGACATGGCCCAATGCCCCCTTGGAGGGGGCAAAACCACTCCCAGTTGAGAACCACTGCTTTCTGTTTAGAGGAACAACTAAAGACGTGTCTCGCAGTTGAAAACAAAAACATGAAGCATAGCATTGAAAATGTAACTGTTTTAAACATACTGTTTAAAAGTAAGTGTCGTTGCCAGGCACAGAGGCTCACACCTGTGATCGCAGCTACTTGGGAGGCTGAGGCAGCCGTCGGAGGTCAATCTGGGCAATATATAGCAAGATCTTATCTCTAAAAGTAATAATGATAATGATCTTTTTTTTTTTTTGGAGAGGTTTTTGCTATAGGGCACTTGCCAGAGAGACAGAGACAGAGAGACAGAAAGCGAGAAATCACCCCCCAGGGGGGAAGGCCACACCACAATCCCTTCTCCTCCATTCTCCTCTCGGGATCTTGGGCACACACGCACACGCGCCCTGCGTGAGTTTAAGCCGCCGGGTCCAGGCTTGAACCGCGGTCGACTACATGGGAGTCCAGTGACATAGCCATTACACCAACTGCTGGTCCGGGTGATGATCATTTTATCCTGTTTCCTGACTTCTCAGACACTACGGGTTTTTGAAAGTTTTTGTATAACTGCTGTGCTTCTTCCCTCTGAATCTGCCTAAATGCAAATAGTCAGTGTCCTGGACCTATAGGCCCATCAGTCTCATTCATGTCTGTCCCCCCAACCAGTCCATCCTTGCATGTCCAACACATCATTGGGTACTTGCTCTCCCATGATGAGCCAGATCGCTCCCAGCTCTGAAGGAACACTGCAGGGGCTCAGGGACTCCTGCAGCCTGAGGCAGCCATAGCCACACCCAAAAGTTGAACCCATTGCGGTTGGTCCATCCCACTCTCCAGAGACTCATTTGAATGCACAATCTGCCTCACCCCAGAGTGAGCTACACTAAATACAGAAATGGGTCAGAGATAGCAAACCTAAAAGACTACGAAAGACCAACACCTGATCAAAAAATGGGCAGAATCGAAAGAAAAGTACAAATGGATCCTAAACTTGTGAAAAGATGCTCAACCACACTCATGAAAGAAATGCAAATTAAAACTAAGTGAGATACCAGTTTTCATCCAGCTGACCGGCAAAGATCAAAAGTTTGATATCTCACTATGTTAGCAAGGATGTCTCATTCATGAATGGGGTCAGTGGAAATTGCTACAACTTCCTTCGTAGGATACTTGAAGTATGTCCAAAATCCTGAGAGGAGAATGGAGAAGAAGGGATTGCAACATGGCCATCTTCCCTGGAGTGGGGGGAGGGATTCTCACTTTCCCTCTCTCTGTCCCCCTCTGTCTCTATCTCTCTTTGTCTCTCTCCACTGAGGGCACACACCCAATGTCAAAAAACAAACAAAAAAAGACTGGAAACAACCTTAATATCCGCCATGGGAGAACTACTTAATAAATTATGACTCCTGCAAAATGGAATGCTATGCAGCTATGAAAATTGTGGGCATTCTCTACATCATAAGAAATACTTTTCAATGTGCTGTACAGTATTAGATAAGATAAGCAAGGCACAGAATATCACGAAAAGGGTGCAACAATTGTTGAAAAACACTATATCTGGGACCAGCAGATGGCATAATGGTTATGTCACTGAACTACCATGTAGTTGACCATGGTTCAAGTCCCAGACCCCACGACTTAAAACTGATGCGGGGCACATATGCATATGTGCTCAAAATCCCAAGAGCAGAATAGAGGTAAAGGAATTGTGGCATGGCCATCCCACCTGGGGGGTTATTTCTTGCTGTCTCTCTCTCTCTCTCTCTCTGTCTCTTCAGCAAGCACACACACCCTAGAGCAAAAATCTCTCTTAAAAGAGAGGAAGGAAGGAAGGAAGGAAGGAAGGAAGGAAGAAAAGAAAAGAAAGAAAGAAAGAAAAATACTACATCAGGAAACCAGCAGTTGGCGTAATGGCTACGTCACTGGACTCTCACGTGGTAGACCGCGGTTCGCGTCCTAGACCCGGTGGCTTGAAACCCACGCCGGGCGCATGTGCGTGCAGCCCAAGATCCCGAGAGGGGAGTGGAGGAGAGGGAACTGTGGCATGGCCATCCCTCTGGGGGGGTGATTTCTCGCTTTCTGTCTCTCTGTCTCTCTCTGTTTGTCTGGTGAGCGCACATGCCCTATAGTGAAAAACCTCTCAAAAAAACGAACAAACAAACAAAAAAACAAAAAAAACACTACATCAGGGCTGGCAGGTGGTGTGGTGGTTGGGGCACTGGACTCCCACATGCCCAACTGCAGTTTGAATCCTTGACCTGGTGGCTTTCTCTATTTCTCTGTGTGTATGTCTCTCTCTGGTCAAATTTTAAAAATAATAATGATGAATAAAATTCAATAAAATAATTCTTTACAAAAAAAAAAACACTATACAAGGAGTCATCAGCAAGTTCAGAGAAAATCTATATTAAGAAAACATTATGCATGGACTTCAAAATGTTTTGTATCAGAAATAAACTCATCCTCTAATCTCATTATTCCATGAGCATTTCAAAGTCCCCTCATATAGCTATATATGCATTTATACACATAGTTTATCATTGAAAAGATACCCAAAAAGCTAATACTGGTGGGTTACCTCTGGAGAGGCGAACTTGGAGGCCAAAGGACAAGAGGAAATATACTTACTCCCCTTTTGTACATGCATTAACTACCTATTCACTGAGTCAACCAAACAAAAACACAGAGAGTATAAGTAACTGATCTAGCTCAACCATCATCATAAAATGTATGCATGCAACAGACACTACAGGTCAGTTCCAATTTTAAATCCTCGATTCCTGTAAGTACCCATACTTGTCAGTTCAAATGTCTCCAGTTCTTTCATTCAAAAACAGGATGATCACAACATTCAGAACACACCAAAAAAACTTGCCAGCTTCCCTCTTCAGCAAGGTTTTGAAAATGTTCATCCTCCAAACTACCTTCCCCTCATCTAAGAAATGCATCTACTGAGACCACTGCCACTCTGAAGTTTCATGACCAGGCAAAGGGAATCCTTTAGAAGGTGCACTGTAGCTCCAGGGACCCCAGGGGGACCCACACCTTTAATAAGGTCTCAAAGCAGTATTAGCTGGGACCATGCATCACAAAGTGACCTGAACCCCAAAACCTAACAGGAGTGGCGAGACCCCCCAGCAACCACCCGAGAATCCTCCCTGCAGCTCTGCCTGGGGCAATGTTTTAATGGCATATTACTCAAAGGTGTCACAGACATCACTTTTAAACCCACCCCACCACCACTGCCACTTCATCATAAAATAACCCTTATATTTTAAGCTGTAAATCAGCATTTGTCAAGTTCTAAATTGGGCTACAGCAATATTTATTCATCAAAGAATAAATCTTCCTTGCACAGTCATAAAACTGCCTAATAATTTAATATGCTATCATTCTTACCTGAAACTTGTCAAAAAGTGGCCTGAAAGAGGCATGTGTTTTACAGTTGACTGGCAGTAAGTCTATAGTTTATGAACAAGTTCACATTTTTAATTCTCTGTATGAGGGTGGGGGTGACAAACAGAACACTTCCTATGCAGAACAGCAATTTGGAAATTCATTAACCTTTTAAAAGAGAAGTAGATTTTCCTAAGAGGTCCAAGGACTCCTCCAATGGGTGGTACAGATTAAAAAAAAGCAAGAAAAATGCAAATTGTACCATCTTGTATGGGGTAGGGTGTGTGGGGGACAAAATGCACTGAGCGAGAGAATTAATGTCAGGGGACAGGACCATGGAGCAACAAGATAAGGGGGAGAAATGTTAAAATAAAAGGGTGGAAAATGCCTAGAAGTTGCAGAACTATTACATCTGGATCAAGAGGTCAACTGCTGGGGAAAAGCGCTAGATTCCCACATGGTTGACTGTGGTTTGAGTACCAGACATGTCGCCTTGAAAATCACACTGGGTGTGCGTATGCGTGCATGCGTGCCCCAAATCTCAAGAGGAGAATGGAGGAGAGGGGGTTGCAGCGTGGCCATTCCCCTGAAGCTCCCTGAAGGATGATTTCTCACTTTGTTTCTCTTTCTGTCTCTCTGTCTGGTGAGTAAGCACACCCTATGGCAAAAACCTAAATAAATAAATAAATAAATAAATAGGTCAACTCCTGGGACCCTGTCAGATAGCTGGAGCACTAAGGTCTCTAAACAATAGCAGTTGGTGGGGGCAGCAGGTGGCGTGGTGGTTAAGGTGCTGCCCTCCCACATGGCTGACCGTGGTTCAAGTCTTAGACCTGGCGGCCTGCTTTCTCACTTTCACTCTCTCTCACTTTCTGTCTCTCCCTGATAAGTGTACGTGCCCTGTAGCAAGTTGGAAAATGACTACATTAATAAAATCATATTAAATTAGTTAAAAAAAAAATGGTGGTTGCACTTCAACAGATGTTCTCCTGCCCACTGCCAAGACACCGCTCTCTCTGCAGAGAAGATGGGCAGCAATCGAGCCCTTAGGTCAAGCTTTTTGCACCTTGGTTACTCATGCTGTGGGTTGACCATTCTCTGTTGTGAGGGACTTCCTGCACATTCAGGATGTCGAGCGGTATCTGCTCCTTAGTTGCCAGTTCTTCCTCTCTACCACCTCCTCTACACATGGCCACGTGTCACCTGCAGGCAAAATCACCGGCCTGCTTTAGATGAGCTGTCTAACTTAACACGGATGGGCTATTAGGGACACATGCAATTTGCTCTAACAAAGGTAGCCAGATTCATTTGTGCTGACTTTTCTCTGAAGTTTCAAAATACCAATCTAAGGAAATGCAGGAATTAGAACACCAATGAAAAAACCGCTTTACACACTGCTACCCCTCTTTCACTAGAGAAGTCCGAGTCTGTGCACGGGCCCAGAGTATCCAGCCAGACTTAGCTTTCCATTCTCCTTCCTCTGTCCTGCAGCCCCCTCCCACAAATCTCCACCCAACAGCCTTCACCTTTTGCTACTAAAGTGCCCCCCCCCATTTCCTTTACGTTTTCCCACAACCTTGCTGTTTACTCTGGCACAAGAGCATGTTTCAGGCTGGCACGCACTGGCAGTTGCTGACAAGCTGGGTTTCTAAGCCACAAACACTAGTAATTTTATGTTCAAATGCACTTTCCCTATTTGTGAGTGAGTGGGGGAGAGAAACCCTTCTTAGCGCTGAACACTGAACTCCTTACAGTTCTTAGACAATCAAAGACAGTAAACCACATTTTAATTAGGGGAAAAAAAAAAAAAGAAAAAGAAAGAAAAGCCAAACCTGGAGGTTCACATTTGGGGCACGGTTCCCACAGAAATGTATACAATCAACAGACCAAGATGCTATTGTTACAAATTGATCACTGGGATCACATGCAAGAGAGAGAGAAAAGTACCCTTGACAGGGTCTCATCATGTTAAGACCCCTTTTGCCTAACCCCCTAGCTCCTTCAGATCCCAGGTGTACATGCGTGCTCCTGGTGTGTTCTCAAGCCAGCCAAGAGATCCAAACCCGTGGTTGGTCATATGGCACCCAGCTTTGCGGAGCATTTGCATTACTGCCATACCACAGCGCGTGGGCCCCTAGATGCTGTGTTTAACCTACAAGATTCTACCAGGGAGCTGTCTAATGATCGAGGCATTAAAACCAGGTGGGAGATAAGACAACCTGGGCTGAACTCAGATAAATAAAAGATTATTTTTATTTCATCATAGAGGTTTTTTTGTGAGTTGGTTTGTTTTAGGTACTGTTACTAAGGTAGAATTGGAACAGTGGGAAAAATTAAAGTGAGGCGGGTTTAGAATTACTTTTCCTCTATTTGGACTCATCTATCAAGCAGTCAAATGGTGCCCAATCCCCAAAAGAAGAAAGGCAGGTGAACAGTGGGCTCAGTCCACCAGCACAGCCTCAGCTCAAAGCTGGCTGACCCAGCACCCTGTGTGCACAGCAGCCACCAATCACAGCCAAGTCGCGCGACTTCCAGTCATGCAAACCAACTTCTCTGCGTTGTTGATTCATAAAAACCTGAAAACCAGACTGCCGTGAGAGTTGCCTTCCAGCTCTACCTACCTCCCCAAAGTTCCATTCACTTGGAAAATATCTGCTATCACCATCACCATCTGGCACGCCTTTAAAAAGCGTGGTGGCATTGCCAGTGTGAGGGACGCTGAACGCTTAGGATCTTCAGAAGGTGGGGACTCCTCTAGCGAGTTGTTTAGAATTCTCCAACTGAGCCCACGAATGTCAAACAGCCGCCAGAGGCAATCCTGCTTGGTTCTGTCTCAGTCTAATGCCTGATTTGTTCTGTTCATTGTGCACAGCCTCACTGAATTAGCTGACAGTCCAGCTTAAGTCTCCCATGCTTCTATCAAACAAGATGAGAGGAAAAAACTAAACAGAAATGAAGCCACAGGAAGGCAGGAAGGAGCCCGAGTCGTGCGCTGTGAAGTGTACTAGGCCCTTACTCCCAGCGCGCTAACAGCCACTGCCGCATGAACCCTTCCACAAAGACCTGGACCGAGACACGCAGGGCAGGTCTTTAACACAATCAGAGACAGTTACAGACAAAAGGCCTTAAACATAAGATAGAATTGGGGGAAGGGAATGGCTTTTAAAAGGCAGAAAGACAAATCTTTCAACTTTTCTTTAAAATAGCCTGCTCCTGGGCCAGTCAGGTAATGTGGTGGTTAAGGTGGCTGGATTCCACATGACCATGTGCACGGTTTGAGTCCCAGACCTGAAGGCTTGGAAGATATGCTGGGCACGTGTGTGAGCATGCCCAAAATCCTGAGAGGAGAATAGAGGAGAAGGGATTGTGGCATAGACATCCCCCTGAGGGGGATGAGTTCTTCCTTTCCCTCTCTCTCTTTCTCTGTCTCTCTCACAGGTGCAAGCACCGTATAGCAAAACCTAAAAAATAAATAAACAATGAAATAGCCTGTCCCCTGGTGCACTTGCAAGAGATGACAGTTGATAGACAGGTCTCCAAGGCCGTGGCACAGACAAGGCACCCCTCTGTGTGTCAATGGCCAGGCTGTCTACCCATCAATAAAGCTAACAAAGTCAGGGTCTGGATGTGCCCTGGGCCAGAAAGACATCCCCTGGGCAGGCCACAGACCCCACCCTAAACCCAGCTATCTCCGAAACTGACACCAGCGAACACAGCAGGCAACGTGGGAGCCACGGGCTTTAGTAAGAATGAACTAAGGAGTAGGACACCTGCTGCATTATTTCAGGTCCCTGTGTTGACTGATCTAGGAGCCATTTCCCTATCTCTCCATCCCCAGCCCCTCAGTATTCAATAAGATTGTACCTGTGGGAGCCAGCAGGTGGCGTGGTGGTAAAGGGTGCTGGACTCTCACATGGCCAACCACAGTTCAAGTCTTGCGCTCTCTCTCTCTCTCTCTCTCTCTCTTTCTCTCTCACTCACTCTGTCCCCCTCTGGTCAAATTAAAATAAATAAATTAAGTTAAATAAAATAATTCTTAAAAAATCATACCTGTGACTTAGCACAGGGCCTTTGAACCCAAAGAGCATGACTAATCCTATTGGATTTACCAATACTATTTTTTACCAATCCTATTTCCATTATTTTATTATAAATGTTCTCCAGACATCATTGGTTAAGATCTATAATGCTTTCCCTCCCAACTTCAAAAGCTTGACGAGTAGGCTTATGCAAACACCCAGAGAGCTTTTACCTTCCTACAGTGACTACTGCAAGCTCAAAGCCAGGACCGGAGCTAATGGGCTACAACATCCAAAGAGAGAACCCCTCTCAGTAGCTTCCTTGCTCAGGACTGTGAACCAGTTACCTAAACGAACAATCCTTCTCTCCATCCAGCCAGCCAGTGATCTGTCCCTGTGTGTGTGACATGTGCCCTTCCCCATGGGAGGCATCTTGGCTAGTGATCCGTTCCCGCCAGGCACAGTGGAGTCTTGTGAAAGTCAACATACGTGAGCCTTTCACAACACAGAAACTAACTACTGAACTGGCTTTCTCCCTTTTACGTGATGGGTAGGAAATGAGAAACTGAGGTAGAGACAGAAAAAGAGAAAACCGTGGGGGAAGAATTCCACTTTCCCCACTGTCTTCAAGTCCAGAAAGAGCTAATCTTGTCCTACAGAGGACAAGATTACAGAGATGCAATGTAAATACCTTTCCCCAGCCCAAAGAAAGGCAGTGAAAGGCTCAGCGGCCTCAGCTTGACTCAAAACTTACGAATTTGCATAACTTTTGCCCAGTGGTGGTGGGGAGGGTGGGGGGTTGTTTACATCTCCCCTAAACTTGTTTGACACCCACTACTCTTCTCTCCATATACCTCTTAAAGAGCCTGAACCTCTTAAAACAACCGAGAGCTTCTATGTCAACCATGTAAGAGGGCTATATGATTTTACAAAGAAAACAAAAAGGCCAACAGTGTTCTGAGTACACATCGTAAGCTTTGTTCCGCTGACTTCCCCACTTCCTGTTGCTTCCTCACCTCATAACTTTTTCTTTTTGAAGCCTATGAGTTCGCATTGGTATCACTGTAAAGTTTCAGTGGGAGGCCGTTGGAGGGACCAGGATGAGGCTCTGTACTGTTCTGAGACACAGAACTGTACGTAAGACAGAAATCGCAACCCACCCAACCAGCAGGAAAGTACACCTGAAATTTCGCCGCCTCCCATCAAGAGTGGGGTACTAGGAAAACACTTGTGGGTGAGCTTGACTTTGTGGGGAGCGTCTTGTGTGGGCAATGGCCACTTAACCACTAGCCAGTACCAGGATGCTTAGAACCGGGAACCAAGGGGGAAAATTACTCAGCACCCACAAAACCAAGAAATATCCTGGAGAAGACCCACTCCATCGACTTCAATCTCTTGCCCCTGATTCATCGTCTTTGCAGACCTTATGGACACCTGCCATTAGTCTAGATCTGCATGCTTACTCACTGTCTGCCTCGCTCGCTAGGAGGCAAGCGCCATGAGGGCAGGGGCTCTGGTGATCCTGGCAGCCAGGGCAGCAGCGGCACATAGTAGGGCTTCGATGTCTGCTGAACTGAATGAGCAAATGAGTGAGGAGCCAATCCCAAATGTCCCCTCGATCATGAGCAAACTACTCAATGTCTTGAGGTTCTCCTCATTTGCACAACAAGAATATTAAGAATGTATTCTTTACCAGGCTAACGTGGGGATTAAACAAGAAAATGACGGGGAAAGCATTTAGGATATACCTGGCACACAGCAAACAGTCAATAAACGTTAGCTACTGCTTGTTAGCCATTATTATTACAGCCACTGACGGAAACCCAGAGAAATAAAGCCTCTTTATTACACCCAAGGCACTTTTTAAGCTAAATAACTAAAATTCTGTGCATGTAAGACCCATTTATAAAGGATCATTAAGAGAAGACTGGGCCACGGGCCTGCATAACTACTATGAATCCCTCGGAACTGAAGTCGTAGAGTACATTTTTTTCATGTAAACTCATGAGCTACTTGTGTAAGTGCTGCTGTAAGAGTATCTATGACAGCCACCATCTAAGCAACCAAAGTCTTCAAATATCTAATTCCAGCCCTCAAGAACTTATAGACGAGGGGGAGGAAATGAGACATAAACGTATGAAAGGCAAACTATAGATTCAAACCCACGACGATGTATGTCAAATTAGTGTACTAGAGGCTAAGAGTGAGGTGCTGGTACAGGGCAAGGGGTTTAACAAAGCAGCTCTCAAAAAAGAACAAAGGAAAGGGGCCAGCAGGTGGCGGGGTGGTTAAGGGCGCTAGACTCCCACATGGCAGACTTGGTGATGTGCTTTCTCACTTTCTCTCTCTCTCTCTCTCTCTCGCTCTCTCTCTCCCCTCTCCCTCTCTGGTCAAATTAAAATAATAAAGTTAAATAAAAGTATTGTTTTTTTTTTTAAAGGAAAGAAACTCTGATGATAGTGTTTGTCGATTTCCATAATATACATTCTCCCCCTATGGCCAGTTTCTAGCTGACGGTGCGAGGCCCACTGGACGTGGAGTTGGGAAAACATCACCAGCTCCTAATACCAATCATTCCTCAAAGAGGCCATGGGCCGCTTTTGGCTCTCTGAGTAGCACCATGGCGGTTGGCAAGAATAAGCGCCTTACGAAAGGCGGCAAAAAGGGAGCCAAGAAGAAAGTGGTTGATCCATTTTCTAAAAAAGATTGGTATGACGTGAAAGCACCTGCAATGTTCAACATAAGAAATACTGGGAAGACACTGGTCACCAGGACTCAAGGAACCAAAATCGCATCCGACGGCCTTAAGGGCCGGGTGTTTGAAGTGAGCCTTGCAGATCTGCAGAATGACAAAGTCGCATTTAAGAAATTCAAGCTAATTACTGAAGACGTTCAGGGCAAATCTCACCCATGACAAAATGTGTTCCATGGCCGAAAAATGGCAGACTATGTATGATTGAAGCTCATGTCGATGTCAATACTACCGATGGTTATTTGCTTCGTCTCTTCTGTGTTGGG
>NW_006159716.1:1712721-1725333 GCF_000334495.1 Tupaia belangeri chinensis | reverse complement strand
AGGTAGTAGCTCTGGAAAAGCTACTGGGGATGAGACGGGCGCCAAAGTTGAACGAGCTGATGGATGTGAACCACCAGTCCAAGAATCTGTTTAAAGTTCAGACTTCCAATAGTGACCAATAAAAAGTCCTATTTGTGACAAAAAAAAAAAAAAAAAAAAAAAAAAAAAAGAGGCCGTGGGCTGAGTGGTCACTCCCAGCAACTAACATCTTCATGGTACCTGAGATTCCAGAGCACATCAAAGGCCATGACCAGATCTCACCCTCGCCCAGAAATTACTGCCTTCATTTCGCAGATAAGGAAATAGGGTTTCAAAAAAGTACCACAGCAGGACCAGAAGTTGGCGTAATGGCTATGTCGCTGGACTCCCATGTAGTCAACTGCAGTTTGAGTCCCAGACCCGGTGGCTTAAACTCACGCCGGGCGCGTGTGCGTGTGTGCCCAAGATCCCGAGAGGAGAATGGAGGAGAAGGGATTGTGGCATGGCCATTCCCCCTGGGGGGGGGGGGTGACTTCTCACTTTCTGTCTCTCTCTGTCTTTCTGGCGAGAGCACACATCCTATAGCAAAAACCTCTCAAAAAAAAAAAAAAAGTACCACAGGACCGATTCCATGGTACAGTGGTAATGCATTGCTCAAGAGAAGCCAGATTCCACCATGGTGACTGTGGTTTGAATCCCCAGCACAGTCAGCCTCAAACACACTAGGCACATGTACAAGTGCCCAGGGTCCTACAGGCTGGAGGACTGGAGAAAGGGACTGTAGCATGACCATACCCAGTGGAGGAAGCCCCTCTCTTTCTGTCTCTCTCTCTCTTTATCTCTCTCTCTCTCTCTCTCTCACACACACACACACACACACTAATGAATAAAGAAAAAAATTAGAAAAAAAAAAAGTTCTTTTATTCATTCTGTCCGTGAACGGCATCATCAGGGCTTGAGCCAGGGTCTTCGGCAGCCATGACCCCTCATGGTACCCGCTGCCTCCGAGAAGGAGGGCTTCCTCTAGGAGTGCTCGAAGGGTGATGAGTAGTGGAGGGCAGGGCAGGGCAGAAAAGCAGGAGCGGTACAGCGCCTACCTAGGCGTGAATTCACGGTGGCACAGAGGTCTAGGGATGCGCAAGGTGTGACTAAACTTGAAACTAACGGAACCATTGAGTTCAGCGTGCTTCACTAGAGAACTTGGGTTCCACAGTAGTGACCTAGCTATTCAAATGTGCATTCCCGAATTCGCTGCAGCACTAGTAAAAGGAGCAAAAGAAATGGAAAGCAAATGAAATGACTAACAATAGGGGGGCCAGTTCAATACCTTACAGAGGATCTGTGTAATAGAAGGCCAAAAGTCAGGTTCTGGAATCATTTACAACTAGAAAGCGCTCCCAATATATTGTTTCTAAAGCACATTACGTAACAGTATGTGCTGCGTGAGGCCTGTTCCATGAAAATGAACCAGCAGGCCAACAGTCCTGAAGAATGCGTGCATAGAGACGGTGGACACAGGCTTCGAAAACCCTCACACTAGCTCCTTCCAGAAAGTAGGATTGTGGAGGTGTTTAGCTTCTTCTCTGTGATTTTCTATTTGCTCTGACTTTTCTATGACATGCTACTTTTATGACCATAAAACAATAAATGGGTCAGCGAGGCAGGCCCCTCTTCTTCTCCCAGGGGAAGACCTCCCTTTGGAGTGAACACCCAGGTGCTCAGGCCTCTAATTCCTTCGCCACATTTCCCTGAGGGAAGCCAAGTCCCTCCCCCAAACTGCCCCCCCACACTTCCACATACATGTGCACGGGCGTGCACACACCAACGCTACCAGCAGCACGCCCCTCTGCCCCGTCCCCTTGCCTCCTCCCTCAGCAGATCGCCCTCTCAACCTCATCTGCTACTACTCCTGACTTGGGGGCTGGGGTGCAGGGCACAGAAGGCCCAGCAGGGACGGACAGCCTATAATCCACATGCCCTGCGGTACGCCGGGGGCGCCACACACGTGATTACTGACGCTCGCCAACTCTGAAATGCAGGTGTGGCCGCTGACATTTTACAGAGGAGGAAACTGAAGTCCAGACACGACACCGGGGTCACGCACACGGCCGCTGGCCCCAATTCGGCACGCAGCCGAGTGTGATCAGACTTGGTCTGTAGACCCCAAAGAGGCTTGCCCGACCTTGCGATCGCGAAACACAAAATAATAAGAACACTCCAATTCAACCTATTTTGAGTTATACTCGGGCAGAAAGTGAAATGCACCAGCAGTCCTGATTTGAGAATATAAAAATACAGACACTTAATCATTAAAAAAAGAAAGCAAGAAAAGGAGGGGGGGATAAAACCTCAGCTCTGTGCTCAGCCCTCATTCAGCGAAGTAAAAATAAAAACCGAACCTCCCCCCAACACATTGTGCTTTAATGAAAGCACCAAGCCAATCTTCTCCACTACCACCCACCCCAGCCCACTTGGTTTAAATTTAGGCAACCACCAGGCAAACTGTACCAACCACATTCTCTGAAATGAAGTCATAAAGTCCTCATCTGTAACACCAGCACTTGCTTCAAGGAAAACAGAGCAGGCAAGGCCAGCACCCCCCAGAGGAGCCTGCGCTGTATCTCCAAAGAGCCCCTTGCAGAGAGTCAGGTCTGTGACCCAGCTTGGCGGCATGGGCTGAGTGACCTTGTAAGCAACTAATTCCCCATTCCCAGGTCTTGGCCACTCTTCTAAAGCATCGGGCTGGACTCACTACAGGGATCACAAGGACCCATTCAGCTCAATGGCTCCTAGGACCCTGGCTGGGCAAAGTCCCCACCTCCCACCCCACC
Source organism: Tupaia belangeri chinensis (assembly GCF_000334495.1). NCBI lineage: Eukaryota > Metazoa > Chordata > Mammalia > Scandentia > Tupaiidae > Tupaia > Tupaia belangeri. The sequence continues at coordinate 1,722,523 of NW_006159716.1, read as the reverse complement.
TCCCCCAACACCCAGAGAATAAACAACGACCCAAGATGTGGGCAGGTTGGGGCTAAAGGGTTCATCAGATCTGGAGTTGCTGTAGTTCCTAAGCTCTGGGCCTAGAGTATTCAGTTCTCATGAAATGTTCGGCGACAGAGGGAGATGGCTGAACAGGCAAGGAGACCTCTGCGGTTGCCCTCGGGTCCCATCCAGGCGACAGCAGGAGGGATCCTGCACACTGGGACTCAGCAAACTCTGAGTCTCTGCTCCTTTCTTCATTCTACACACTTGGCTTTATTAAGGTGATGTAGCCAGAGAAGAAAGAGCAGTTACTAGCTCCTGAAAGTGCTCCCCAGTTTTCTGAATGAAACATGCTCTGGGCCAGCAGCTAGCTGGATGCGTCACCCAGCAACCTGGTCCATGGGTTTCCTTCCAGGGTTTCATGAGCATGTCCGAGCCCCTGCAGCAGGTTCCTGGGACACCCTGGGAAAGGGGAATGAAATAAACATTCACAACCCAGGGAGAAGCAGGGCCTTGACAAACACATAACTCCACACGTACAGCTCCATCCAGACAGCCCATTCAACTGCTTGGTGTTTGCAGAGACCCAGGGATTGTCCATACTGCTTAGCCAACTGGGGATTCCAATCTGCCATCAACGGCTGGGTAACTGGATCTATCAGTGATTACACAGGAACACACACACACACACACACGAGCACATGCACACACACAGTCCAGTCCTCCTCAGGCCCTGCTCCCATCACAGTTGGAGCCTTCCAAGCAGGTTTGCTCCCAGCCCCTCATCTGCTGAGCCACACTCAGGGCGCCATCAGGAATTCCTAAGAAAACCAGAGAGTCAGAGAAAGGAAATTTAAAGAGAGCAGAGGGACCCAGTAAGCTCAGTGCTCTGAAGCTCAAAGACATGTGGCTTTACTATTCGGCTTCAGGACCTGGGGGCTAAACCTCCCGGACTTTTTCTCTCATGCCAACCCTGACTGAGACAAGAACCCTAAACCTGAGCATGCGCCTCTTCCCACCACCGCTATCACCAGAACCTAGAATGTCCAACCTCCAAAGACATTACTTCCAAGGCAACTGAAAGTGAGCTATACTTAGTACACGGCTTCACACAGTGCTAAATTTACCCAGCCCAACTCCCCGAGTGGGGAGAAAAAATAATAGGTATTTTTAACTGTAGGTAAAAGCCTGACTGTCCATATAGTAGTGAACATCATGGGCTCTGGAATCAGGCCTGTATTCAAATCTAGACTCTTTCAGTTCTGGTAGCTGTGTGACCTCAAGCCCGTACTCAACCTCTCTGAGCTTTGTTTGTGAGGTGAGTATGATAGGAGAGAGGATAGATACCTTGGGATTTACTCATAGTTTCCACCATGAAACCCACAATTAGTTTCCCTAGCAGCCTGGGATGACAGGAGGAGAGTTCTAAGTCCCCCAAGAACCAGAAGGCCCCAGACTTCAGAAGCTGGGTAATAGCAAGATGACAGGCACCTCGGCGCCCTGCCCTTCCTAGGCCTGACGCACGCATACCCTGCCGCGGATGCCGAGGCCTCACCCACAAGGCCCTTCCAACCACTCTTCAGGACAACGCACACTGCGGAAATGCTCCAGGCATCTGGCTTTTTCAAACTTTTTTTAGCAGCAGAATCACAGACCCCAATATAGAGAATAGAGATAAAAGGCAAGATGATCTTAGAGAAGTAGATTCTAGGATGAACTGATCTGCAGCCCTGGAAGAATCTTGCAAACGAAAATTACCCTGTAGGGGAGGAGCGGGAGAAAGGAAGGAGAGGAAGCAGGCAGAGGGCATCATTGGAGGGGAGCAGGGACAAGAAATTAGATATGGAACAGGGCTGGGACCTAGGGGGACTACCCTTCATTCTTATGACAAAACCGGCAGCCTCAGGCACACCTCGCCAGACATTATTCACTTTGCAAACCTTGTTAGAGGACTCAAGTGACAGGACAGAGGCACCGTAGAGATGATCTCTAGAGTTACACTATGATATCATGATCGCTAAATATTTATTAAGATTCAAACAACCAGCCCACTCCCTGAACTGCATCCACCCACCTGATACAGTCCTCGTGTCTCAAGACATCCCTTGGGAAAATGGGTCCAAAATTTCCAACACTTATTCTACTGCCTTCTCCCCAGGAAGTGCCATATTCTATTCCGCCGCCAATCCTCCCTCTTCTCCCATTGCTTCTCCTCTCAGATTTCCCAGACAGCATTCATCTGTCCAAAGAAAACCCCAATCCACAACAGAAGGGAATCTGGCCACCTCTGCCAGTTCAAAATCTTGTCTCCATTAGAAATGCATGAACAGGGGACCAGCAGGTAGTGTGGTGGTTAAGGCGCTGGACACTCCCACATGGCTGACCACGGTTTGAATCATGGACCAGGTAGCCTGCTTTCTCTCTGTCTCTGTGTGTCTCTCTCTGGTCTAAAAAGAAAGAAAGAAAGAAGGAAGGAAGGAAGGAAGGAAGGAAGGAAGGAAGGAAGGAAGGAAGGAAGGAAAGAAAGAAAGAAAGAAAGAAAGAAAGAAAGAAAGAAAGAAAGAAAGAAAGAAATTAATTAAATAAATAATTCTTTTTTTAAAAATGACATGCATTAACAGAAACCAGCAGACAGCATAATGGTTATGTCACTGGGCTCCTACATAGTTGACTGCAGTTCAAGTCCTGGAGCTGGTGACTTAAAACTCATGCTGGGCATGTATGCATTTGTGCCCAAAATCCCAAGAGGAGAATAGAGAAGAAGGAATTCCAGCGTGGCCATCCTCTCTGGGGGGTGATTTCTCGCTTTCTGTCTCTCCCTGTCTATCCAGTGAGTGCACTTACCCTATAGCAAAAATCTCTCAGCAAGACATTAGTGGGACACAGAAAAGGTTTATTACCTGTTGATGGTAACCTGTATGAGATACGCCAACTGAGCACATGCCCATGAAATACTCAACGAATAGCAGCCCTCTTTTAAGGCCTTCTGCCTCTCTCCAACCCTAATGCAAAGTGAACCAGCTCCAAGAATTCCCAAAACCATCCCTGGGCAAGTACCACTTCAACCCAGACTGACCTGTGCTTGTGCCTGCAGTATTAAGCAATGAAGAATGTGGCCATAACAATATCCTTGGACCTTCCTTCCCCAGGTGCCTTTTCATAATCTGCCTGCTACCAAAACCCTTCAAAACGCAGCTTCGGGGCCAGCAAATGGTATGGTGGTTAAAGTACTGGATCCCACATAGCTGACTCTGTGGTTTGAGCCCTGGACCTAGCAACTTGAAGAACATGCCGGGTGTGCATGCATGTGTGCCCCCAATCCCGAGAGAATGGAAAAGGGATTGTGGTGTGGCCATCCCCCTTGAGGGGCAGAGATGGCTCTCTCTCTCTGTCGCTCTCTCTCTCTCTTTGGCGAGTGCACGTGCCCTATAGCAAAACAGGACAAAATGGCACCTTTGCGCCTTAGCAGAAATTAATTCCCCTTCCAGGAGCCCATTTTGCTTGTATGCTTACTATAGTACTTTCTTGTTCTGCTTGGTATTATGGTTATGTTATAATTCTGTACCCCAACTCCAGAGAAAAAGTTCTTCCGAAGTGGGATTTTGTCTCTCTCTTCTCTCAAACCCTGTGGGCCTGATACCCTGCCTTGTGCACAGCAGATCCAGAGAGATTTTGGATGGATGGATGGATGGATGGAAGATCGTCCTGACACCACATAAAGTGTATTATCGAAACAATTCTTCAGTGAGAGCTCATGTTGAGAAAGCCAATGAATGAGGAGGCACAGCTAAGAATCTGCCCTGACAAGGAGAGGGTCCCACATCAGATGCCCACACTCTAGGGAGAAGCAGAAGTCCTGGTCTGGACCCTAAGCAGTGTAGGACTGGGTCTAGTCCTACTCCAATGTGGATTTCAGTCGATCTCCATGTCTTCTATGGGCCTCGGTTGCTCCACTTCAACTCTGCTACCTCATCAGAAGCAGAGAGAGACCTACCCAGGAGGGAAGAAGGGGACCACCGTGGACAGAAATTTGTATGTACTCCCCAGGGTCCAGTTTTATTTTCTATGTTGTTTGGCTACTTTGTAAAAAGAAAAGTCCAGAGGAAGAGAAATGAAACAGAATGTACAGAATTTTTAAAAATAAAACAAAAATCAAGAGGAAGTGGGTCCTTTTCATAGGCCTCCCATTAAACCCACAGTCAAATGTTATAATCAGCTGTGTTATGGTTTCCATTGCAGACAAGAGCATATTAAACCTAAAATGCTCTTTTAATGCTCAGAGAGAAAGTTTAAGCCCCACTACAACTAAATGCCACTCCCAGAGTTCCTCTGACGTTGAGGTCTTCTCTTACCAGTTGAAGGACTTGGGTTTTCTCAGGTACCTGTTTGCATGAAAGGAAGGGAAAGGCCAGCCCCTGTGTGTTAATCCGGGCAGCTAATACCCACACAGCTGACCGTGCAATGTGAGTCCTGGACTCGGCAACTTGAGAAACACTCTGGGCAAGTGAGCGTGTGTGTCCGAAATCCCGAAAGGAGGGAGAATTGGAGAAGGGATTCCAGTGTGACCATGAGCCATGGCGGGGGTGGTGCTGCTTCCTCTTGCTCTCAGTCTCTCTGTCTCTATGGAGAGTGCATGCACCCTCTGGCAAATTTTTTTAAAAGGTGGTGGTGGGGGGTTTGGGGGAGACCAGGGGCACTACTGAATGGAAGTTGATGCCCCAATGCCAATGCACCACCAGAAAAGAACTCACACCTTCGGAGTGGCCATGGCACTGGGGTTCCTGACAAATGCAATCCTAATGTAGTTTCGTATTAAAAACACTGGGGTGGGTCAGCAGATGGCTCGGTGGTTAAGGCACTGGATCCCACACGGCTGACTCTGTGGTTTGAGGACGCAGCAGCTTAAAAACCACACCAGACGTGTGTGCATGTATGCCCCAAATCCCAAGAGGATAATGAAGCAGAAGGGACTAGGCATGGTCATTCCCACTGCGGGGGTGATTTCTCACTTTCCTCCTCTCTCTCTCTCTCTCTCTCTCTCTCTCTCACTCACTCACTCAACTCTGGCAAGCACACATGCCCAAAGGTGAAAATCTAAAACAAAACAAAACACTGGGGCAAGCCGTTTCTTCCAGGTTTAAGGCTTTACAAGGTAATACATACACACTGCTGCAGCCATGCCAGGCTCAACGCTGATCAGAAGAGACCAGAATTCGACGACGGAGATGAAGGGCGAGGGGGAGTGGAGAACTCCAGCAGGCCACTGAGAATAGAATGGCCTTCCAAACGTTTGGTAGTAACTGAGGGTTCTGGGAACAGAGGCTGGCCTCAGTGTCCTAATTTCTGGTCCCCTTCCATTTGCCATGAATGGAGAAAGCCACGTCTGGTGCCCACCACTTATCCACACCCTTTCTGGTCTCTAAGATGGTCCCACAGGACCCAGCACGGATGGAAATCCGGTATGAGAGCGTCCTAGTATTCCAGGAGTCAGTGTGATGCTAGGAAAGAACATTCTCTTTGGAGTCAGAACTGCATTAGAATCCTAATTATTACATTCAAGAAGTCACTCGATTGACCCACCCAAGTGAGCAGGCTTTCTTCCCATAGGATCTATTTCTTTTCTAAATAGAAGTCATAGGCCCGGCATCTTGAATGGCATCTTGAGAAAAATAGCCCTGGTCCCAGCGGCAGACTACCCCCCTAGTACCAGCCACACTGTAGCATGATTACCCTAGGAGGAGGCAAGCAAAAGGCTCTTCTACAACTCATGTCAGCTACACAACCCAGCAGGCAAACATATGCAACTGGAAAATAGAATAACACAGCTGAAGAATAACACATTGTAACTACCTCCTTCAGGTGGGGTGGAACACGGTGGGGGGCATCGATCTCACTGCATTGCAAGGAGGGGGCTCTGGGTTGGCACCTTATTCATCCACACTCTCTAAACACTGGCTTACTGAGGACATACCCAAAGATGCCACTGTAAACAAGGCAAAATGTCCCTCCCACCAAAATGTCCCTCTAGGCAGGCAGGAAACGCAGGTTTGGAGAGGCAACAGTAACACCATGAGATTGCTGGGTTCAAGAAGCCAAGAGTGCTCTGCTGTAGGAAAATAACTTCTGCTCCCCAAAGCTGGAGATTGAAGTGACAAGAACTCCGGGGGACACCGACAAGGAGGGTGGCACGAATGAGGACAGCCCCTTCATTCCACAGTCCATGGAAAGATCGTCCAGCTATGGTCCAGGGACCATCTTCCTGAATGCCCTCGGAGTCCCAATTTCAAATGGTATGTTACCACTGCCCCTATAGACACTGGCTATGTCCCAGAGCACCCCGAATTTCTTTTTTTTAAAATAACAATTATTTATTTAATTTTATTTATTCACTCATTTATTTTAATTTGACCAGAGAGAGACACAGAAGAGGAAAGAGAGAGAGGGAAAGTGAGAGAGGAAGCCACCAGGTCCAGGACTCGAACCGTGGTCGGCCATGTGGGACTGTCCAGCACCTTAACCACCACGCCACCTGCTGGTCCCAGCACCCCGAATTTCAAAATCCCAAATACTGGGTAATGGGAAAAATCATGATCCATTTTTGTGTAGAAAAACACATCATGGGATCAGCAGATGGTGTAAGGGTTACGTCGCTGAACTCCCATATAGTCAACCACGGTTCAAGTCCCGGACCCAGTGACTTAAACTCACACCAGGCACGTGTGCGTGCGTGCTCAAAATCCTGAGAAGAGAATGGAGGAGAAGGGATTGTGGCGTACCCATCCCACTGGAGGGTGATTTCTTGCTCTCTCTCTCTCTGTCTCTCCAGCAAGCACATGTACCCTATGGCGAAAATCTCTCTAAGAGAGAGAGAGAGAGAGAGAGAGAGAGAGAAAGAAAGAAAGAAAGAAAGAAAGAAAGAAAGAAAGAAAGAAAAACACACTATGACTTTTCCAATGACCAATAAATGTCCTCGACAGTCTGCGGCTCCCTGGAAGACCAGAATCCTCAACTGAGGACTTGGAAGGGCAAACTTACCACCTCCTCCCCTGCCTACCAGAGCAGGGGAGGGGATGAAGGAACTGCACGGGCTGGGCCCATCCTCTAAATACACCAGAAAAGCACGGCCTGGTCAAAGGGCTGGAGCCAATCACAGGAGAAGCTCAAGAGGCCAGGGAGGGACTGCAAATGGGTGTTCCAGGGGAGCCAAGGTGGAGGCAGAGACTAGTCAAAGGAAGCCAGAGGCCGAGTTAATTACCATCAACACGCAGGAATCGGACCACTAGTTACCCAGAAGGAACATCTCGACAGGCTCTCGGCACAGGGCTGCTCCCTCGTCCGCGGCACTTGTCGTACGACCACCACTTGTTAGCCCCACTACGTAGTAGGTCTTTACTAGGCGCCTTAAACAACTCGCCGAATCCTTAAAACCACCTAACTGTGTATATTTTTTTTTTTTTTTTTACTTTTATGAAGTTACTTTCTGACCCTTTTCCATTATAGTAATAAGTCATCTGGAATTTGATTGTGAGGTCAATTATCCATTTCCTTTTCTAAAAGGAAAAGATAAAAGAGGAATTACAGACAGAAAGAATTGAGACTGTTCTTCAAAGAGTTCAGATATGTCTGGATTGAACAGAAACTCATGATATAGCAAACTAAAGAAACAGAGTAAAACCAGCAGATGGTGTAAGGGTTACGTCGCTGAACTCCCATATAGTCAACCACGGTTCAAGTCCCGGACCCAGTGACTTAAACTCACACCAGGCACGTGTGCGTGCGTGCTCAAAATCCTGAGAAGAGAATGGAGGAGAAGGGATTGTGGCGTACCCATCCCACTGGAGGGTGATTTCTTGCTCTCTCTCTCTCTGTCTCTCCAGCAAGCACATGTACCCTATGGCGAAAATCTCTCTAAGAGAGAGAGAGAGAGAGAGAGAGAGAGAGAGAGAGAGAGAAAGAAAGAAAGAAAGAAAGAAAGAAAGAAAGAAAGAAAGAAAGAAAGAAAGAAAGAAAGAAAGAAAAACACACTATGACTTTTCCAATGACCAATAAATGTCCTCGACAGTCTGCGGCTCCCTGGAAGACCAGAATCCTCAACTGAGGACTTGGAAGGGCAAACTTACCACCTCCTCCCCTGCCTACCAGAGCAGGGGAGGGGATGAAGGAACTGCACGGGCTGGGCCCATCCTCTAAATACACCAGAAAAGCACGGCCTGGTCAAAGGGCTGGAGCCAATCACAGGAGAAGCTCAAGAGGCCAGGGAGGGACTGCAAATGGGTGTTCCAGGGGAGCCAAGGTGGAGGCAGAGACTAGTCAAAGGAAGCCAGAGGCCGAGTTAATTACCATCAACACGCAGGAATCGGACCACTAGTTACCCAGAAGGAACATCTCGACAGGCTCTCGGCACAGGGCTGCTCCCTCGTCCGCGGCACTTGTCGTACGACCACCACTTGTTAGCCCCACTACGTAGTAGGTCTTTACTAGGCGCCTTAAACAACTCGCCGAATCCTTAAAACCACCAGACTGAGGAAACTGTCATTATCCTGCTTCACAGATGAACAAAGTGAGGCTGGGAGGCTTCATCATCTACTCCAGACCCCATGGCACAAATATGCACAAAGTTTTCTTTGTCCAACCAGATTTGGAATTCCATCTGAGCCCCAGGCCCGCCATAGAGCCGGCTTACAGAGACCCAGTTCCCAGCTAGTGCCAGGCACGTCCAGGGCACCTGTGGGCTCCTCTCCAGCCACTCACCACTCCCCACCCGGCCCCTCCTGCAAGACAACAGGCTGCGCCCCTGGGGGCTTTTCCGTTCTCACAGCTGAGTTCGTCCCCATGCCCTGTCCGCCATTGCAAATGGAATTTCATAGGTTCAGCTCTCTCTCTCTCTTTTTTTTTTTTGAGAAGGTTTTGCTCTAGGGTGTGTGCGCTCGCCAGAAAGAGAGAGACAGAGAGACAGAAAGCGAGAAATCACCCCCCCGGGGGGATGGCCACGCCGCAATCCCTTGGGCACACACACACGCACACATACCTGGCGTGAGTTTAAGCCACGGGGTCCGAGACTCAAACTGCAGTCGACTACATGGGAGTCCATAGTCATTACGCTAACTGCTGGTCCCCATAGGTTCATCTCTTAAAAGGAAAAGAAACCCTTTCACCTGCAAGTGGAGAGGAGCCATTTCTACTTCAAAGGAAAAAGGTCTCGGGCTTTGAAGCACTGCTCTGTGGCCATTAACCAAGAAACAAGAGTAAAGAGTAGGTCCTTTTCATAAAACATTATTAACATTTCATGTAAAAACAAAACCTGATGCAAGCGCAAACCTCTCGTCTAAAAGCAAGCACACACACATGTGCACTGACTTATTTAATTGACTTCAAAATGCGCCCGCCATTGTCTAGAGATCAAAATTAACTTCCAGTTGGAAGCGTGGCAAGGAGAATGCTGAGAAAGACGTGGACACCGCCCCCCCCCAGACCTTCTACTATGTAGAACCACAAGGAGTATGTTCTCTCTCTTTTTAGACACCGAGGCCAGGCTGCCTGTATTGCAGAGGACTCCGACCGGCGTGTGTCTGCCGGGCATCTGAAAGCTTTACAGTAAATGGTGACTCATCTGTTGCAGCCACCAAAGGGACTGCTAATGTAACAAGCCGAAGTTTGTTCCATCCACATGAAAGACAAGCTGGGTGCAGGGCTGTGAGCCTGACTCAGACTGAGACCCCTGTTCACCGCCACTGATCGGCATTTAGCTGAGACTCACATTGCAATTGGGGACCAAAGGCAGGAGAGAGGGGGGTTTCTA
>NW_006159716.1:1676456-1712199 GCF_000334495.1 Tupaia belangeri chinensis | reverse complement strand
AGAGAGAGAGAGAGAGAGAGAGAGAGAAAGAAAGAAAGAAAGAAAGAAAGAAAGAAAGAAAGAAAGAAAGAAAGAAAGAAAGAAAGAAAGAAAAACACACTATGACTTTTCCAATGACCAATAAATGTCCTCGACAGTCTGCGGCTCCCTGGAAGACCAGAATCCTCAACTGAGGACTTGGAAGGGCAAACTTACCACCTCCTCCCCTGCCTACCAGAGCAGGGGAGGGGATGAAGGAACTGCACGGGCTGGGCCCATCCTCTAAATACACCAGAAAAGCACGGCCTGGTCAAAGGGCTGGAGCCAATCACAGGAGAAGCTCAAGAGGCCAGGGAGGGACTGCAAATGGGTGTTCCAGGGGAGCCAAGGTGGAGGCAGAGACTAGTCAAAGGAAGCCAGAGGCCGAGTTAATTACCATCAACACGCAGGAATCGGACCACTAGTTACCCAGAAGGAACATCTCGACAGGCTCTCGGCACAGGGCTGCTCCCTCGTCCGCGGCACTTGTCGTACGACCACCACTTGTTAGCCCCACTACGTAGTAGGTCTTTACTAGGCGCCTTAAACAACTCGCCGAATCCTTAAAACCACCAGACTGAGGAAACTGTCATTATCCTGCTTCACAGATGAACAAAGTGAGGCTGGGAGGCTTCATCATCTACTCCAGACCCCATGGCACAAATATGCACAAAGTTTTCTTTGTCCAACCAGATTTGGAATTCCATCTGAGCCCCAGGCCCGCCATAGAGCCGGCTTACAGAGACCCAGTTCCCAGCTAGTGCCAGGCACGTCCAGGGCACCTGTGGGCTCCTCTCCAGCCACTCACCACTCCCCACCCGGCCCCTCCTGCAAGACAACAGGCTGCGCCCCTGGGGGCTTTTCCGTTCTCACAGCTGAGTTCGTCCCCATGCCCTGTCCGCCATTGCAAATGGAATTTCATAGGTTCAGCTCTCTCTCTCTTTTTTTTTTTTTTTGAGAAGGTTTTGTTCTAGGGTGTGTGCGCTCGCCAGAAAGAGAGAGACAGAGAGACAGAAAGCGAGAAATCACCCCCCCGGGGGGATGGCCACGCCGCAATCCCTTGGGCACACACACACGCACACATACCTGGCGTGAGTTTAAGCCACGGGGTCCGAGACTCAAACTGCAGTCGACTACATGGGAGTCCATAGTCATTACGCTAACTGCTGGTCCCCATAGGTTCATCTCTTAAAAGGAAAAGAAACCCTTTCACCTGCAAGTGGAGAGGAGCCATTTCTACTTCAAAGGAAAAAGGTCTCGGGCTTTGAAGCACTGCTCTGTGGCCATTAACCAAGAAACAAGAGTAAAGAGTAGGTCCTTTTCATAAAACATTATTAACATTTCATGTAAAAACAAAACCTGATGCAAGCGCAAACCTCTCGTCTAAAAGCAAGCACACACACATGTGCACTGACTTATTTAATTGACTTCAAAATGCGCCCGCCATTGTCTAGAGATCAAAATTAACTTCCAGTTGGAAGCGTGGCAAGGAGAATGCTGAGAAAGACGTGGACACCGCCCCCCCCCCAGACCTTCTACTATGTAGAACCACAAGGAGTATGTTCTCTCTCTTTTTAGACACCGAGGCCAGGCTGCCTGTATTGCAGAGGACTCCGACCGGCGTGTGTCTGCCGGGCATCTGAAAGCTTTACAGTAAATGGTGACTCATCTGTTGCAGCCACCAAAGGGACTGCTAATGTAACAAGCCGAAGTTTGTTCCATCCACATGAAAGACAAGCTGGGTGCAGGGCTGTGAGCCTGACTCAGACTGAGACCCCTGTTCACCGCCACTGATCGGCATTTAGCTGAGACTCACATTGCAATTGGGGACCAAAGGCAGGAGAGAGGGGGGTTTCTAAGGAAGGGTCATACCCATAAGCACGTATCTGTCATCACTTCTGATCAAGCCACGTCTTCCCAGACACTTACTCCACATACTTACGGAGCACCCGCTGGGTCGGACGCTCTACCGGGTGCCATACTCACAGTAACCCGAACAAGCACGGCCCCTGCCCTCCTGCAGATCGTAAGTGCCGGACTAGCTGCTTGATAAACTTTTCTCGTGTATTAAATTCCCATTTACTAACTCCATCTTACAGATGGGGAAACTGAGGCTACGGAAGGCTAGTGCCATATGGTTCATAGAGTGAAAAGCCTGACTCGCACCCACTTCTGCGGTACTCTGAAGCGGGGTTCACAACCACCATTGCAAAAAGAGGGGAGCACGGTCCAGTCCCTGTTCTCGGGGAGCTCGTGGAAAACGTGGCCAGCAGGGAGACTGCTGGGTGCTCTCGGAGAGGGAGAGGCTCATGAGATGGCAACAGCAAACCTCATCGTTCCCAAAGGAGGCCATGAGCATGGAGAAAATAAGACCAAAAAAAACGGGGGGAGAAATGGGACCTGTACTGGGCTGAACAATGCCTCCCCGAAATTCACGACCCCTAGAACCTCAGCATGTAATCTTATTTGAAAGTAAGGTCTTTGCGGATGTAATTAGTTACACGAAGTTATACACACTTTGAACTCCCCTAATCCGATGACTGGAGCCCTTCTAGGAGGAGGAAACAGACACACAGAGACGCACAGACGCGCAGAACCAGGTGACAATACACGGGAGGTCACAGTGGTGCTTCCACAGACCAAGAACGCCCCGAACTGCCATAACCCCCAGTGATAGGATGCATGGAACAGATTTTCATCCAGAGCCAACACCTCCACTGCAAACTTCCTGAATTAGGAGAGAATAAATTCCTGTTATTTTAAGTCATTTTGCTGTGGCGCTTTGAGTCAGCAGCCTAGGAATCTACGATGAGGCCTGCCCTGAACAGGCTGTCCCATTGGGTTAAGGAATCTGAATCCACCCTGCAGGCCAGGGGCAGAGAAGTCTGAGAGCGGCCTTCACTCCAGGGTCTGCTGTCACCTGCTTTGTCCCGCCCGCATTCTTCTTGGCAGGCTCATGCACCTCTGCAGCTTCAAGCCCTAGAATCTGGCTGTGAATGGCTCCTGGCTTCAGCCAGGACCTTCTGATCAGCTGCCTCTACCTGCAACTCTCACGGGTTTCTCATACTCAGCATGGCCAAAGGTAAATTCAGTTCAGTATCTTTCCCCCCCACCTCGCTCCTGTTGGTCCCTCCCCATCTGTGTCAGCGGTGCCACAGAATACTCAGTCACTGCACTCAGAGCCAGACACCCTATCCTCCTACCCACCTCCTCATCCAAGGAATTAGCAAACTGCCTCTCCATTCCAGTCCCACGGATTCCTCTGTATCCCTGCTGGATTTTTGGCTGTGGTCACATCAGGGGTTTTCTTTTTCTTTTCTTTCTTTTTTTTCTTTTCTTTTTTTTTTTTTTTTTTTTTTTTGCTTTAGAGCACGTGAGCTCGCCAGAAAGGCAGAGAGACAGAAAGTGAGAAATCACCCCCCAGGGGGGATGGCCACACCACAATCCCTTCTTCTCCATCTCTTCTCGGGATCTTGGGCACACATGCACATGCGCCTGGTATGAATTTAAGCTGCCGAGTCTGGGACTCGAACTGCGGTCGAGTACATGGGAGTCCAGCGACATAGTCATTATGCGGTTTTCATTCCTCTAGAAGGACTCTCTCCTTTTGTCCCCTGCTGACACCCTCCACCCAGCACCATCCAGTCATCTTGAATACCACAGTCGAGAATAACTTGGAGGAGCCGGCTCAGAGAAGCTGAACTCTAGCCCCACTGCACCCAGCCCGAAGGCCTCTGCTGATTCACAGGCCTTTAGTCAGGAGCCCCACCCAGCCTCATTTCCCTCTCCTCCCCGCCTGGCAAGACACTCTCCTCCCCCCTCCAGATCCTACGGCTAACTGTTCTCTGTGCTAATTCCTCCTTCCTGGCCTCGCTCAGCAGCAAAATCTGAGTGAATAGTTAGGACTGCCACTTTCTCTTCCTAGGAAACTCTCACCGAGCTTTCTTCTGATATTCATCAGGGCTAGGGAACTCTGGCCTAAGGTGCAGGGAGGAGGGGGGATCTCTGAAGTTTATACATATGTTGTCAAGGCTATTGGACCCATCCCCTAGGCTAAGGCCAGCAAGTAGGTTCCAATCCCAGGAGGCTGGACGGTGCCCGAGGTTACAGGCAGAATAGAGCAGCCATCACTCCGAGCTGTGTTCCCAAGTCTTGGGTGTTATTTTTTTTAGGCGCCACAACCCTAACAACTAACTGCTGTTATCACTGACCCACTACAGACAGAAGAGTGGAGCACTAAGGGGTCTGATTCAGTCCTACTATCAGGGAGGGTAAGGGCAGAGATTAAGAACTACCTTCGTTCCCTCCCAGCGAGGTCACTTTCTAAGGGATAGGGAACTTGGTTCATAAACCCCACAATGTGAACCCCCCACCCCACTTTCCCATACACGCGAACATGTGCTCAGGTTGGAGACAGAGTTTGAAACCCCTCCTACAGGGCTCTCTAAGCCTCAAGTTCCTTTTTTTTTTCTTTTCCCTTTCTTTGGAGAGGTTTTTGCTATAGGGCGCATGCGCTCGCCAGAGAGACAGACAGAGAGAGACAGAAAGCAAGAAATCATCCCCCAGGAGGGATGGCCACGACGCAATCCATTCTCCTCTTGGGACCTTGGGCATGCACGCACACACGCCTGGCGTGAGTTTAAGCCACCAGGTCCGGGGCTCAAACTGCGGTCGACTACATGGGAGTCCAGCGACATAGCCATTATGCCAACTGCTGGTCCCTCGAGTTCCTTTTTTGGAAAAAAAAAAAAAAGAAATAATTATCTCCACATTGAAAAGTTATTGGAGGAACCAGCAGTTAGAGTAATGGTTGTGTCACTGGACTCCCACGTAGTCGACTGCGGTTCACGTCCCGGGCCCAGTGGCTTAAAACTCACTCCGGGCGTGTGTGCATGCGTGCCCAAGATCCCAAGAGGAGAATGGAGGAGAAGGGATTGCGGCGTGGCCATCCCCTCTGGGGGGTGATTTCTCGCTTTCTGTCTCTATGTCTCTCTCTGTCTGTCTGGCGAGCGCACGCGCCTATAGCGAAAACCTCTCAAAAAAAATTAAAAAAGAAAAGTTATTGGGAGGATTGAAATGAGTTAATGTATGTAAAAGTACAGAACATAATGCCTGACACATGGAAGGTACTTAATAAAGGTTAACTGCTTTACATTGAACATAGAGAGCGGAAGAGGAACAGAGAGAGACAAAGAAGTATCTACTTGTCCGTGTGGAGTACAGGCAGTGCTGCTTTCTTTTTTTAAGTTTTAAAAGATTTTTTCATTTCATTTATTTTTAAAATTTGCTATAGGGCACACATCCTTGCCAGAGAGAGAAAGAGGGAGAGAGAGAGAGAGAGAGACAAAGTGAGAAAGCAGACCACCAGGTCCAGGACTCGAACTGCAGTCAGCTATGTGGAAGTCGAGCACCTCAACCACCACACCACCTGCTGGCCCCCAGGCAGGCAGTGCTTCTGACCCACAAGGCAACAAAGCCAATGATAGGGAAGCATCATGGTTTCCCAGAGGCAGGAGTCCTGTGTGATTCCCCAAAATAGAAGCAGCAGCTCACGTGTGTGGAAGACTTAAAAAGTCTGAGGATTGGGAACCAGCAGTTAGCGTAATGGCTATGTCGCTGGACTCCCATGCAGTCAACCGCGGTTTGCGTCCCGGACCCGGTGGCTTAAAACTCATGCCGGGCGCGTGTGCGTGCGTGCCCAAGATCCTGAGAGGAGAATGGAGGAGAAGGGATTGTGGCGTGGCTATCCCCCCTGGGGGGTGATTTCTCACTTTCTGTCTGTCTCTGTCTGGCGAGTGTAAGTGCCCTACAGCAAAAAAAAAAAAAAAATCTCTCAAAAAAAAAAAAAAGTCTGAGTATTTTCCAGAGAGAACTTACTCAGTCCCCTCCACAACTCTTGAAGGTACACTGGCCAGACCCACTTTACAGAGGGAAAAACAGGCTCAGAACAGTTGACTGACTTGGTCATGGCTGCGGAGGCCGGCCCCCAGGTGACCGACTCCAGGTCCAATGTCCTATTACTGCTTCCCCAAATCAGTCAGACTCCCTCCATGACCTTCACACTCCCTCTGCACCTCCCAGTCCCCCGGCCCTTCATCCTTCATCCTCTTCCCTTCTCCCCTTTTCCTCCCTGCAGGGAAGATGACCTCTGCCCTGTGCCCACAACTCAACTTGTCACGAGGGCGTGTGGTACAGAGGAAGAAGCACAGGAAAGGAGGCAAGAAGCCTTTGTCCTGGGCCCAAGCTCCCAGAAAGGAGCATAAATGCCAGTTTCCGCAAACCTCCGTTCCCTCAGCTCACAGACGGCTACATGGCCCCAAAGAGGCAGCAAACGTGGATGTATCCATACATCCTACAGAGCTGCTATAAATCCAGCGCAGCTCTCTGGAACCTTCCCCATCAAATATCACCTCTCTGTGTCCTCCGTCTCTGATCTACACTAGTCACTAGCCTCTTGCTCGGAATGGCCCAGTTTCATCCTAAACACACCAGGCCTGATTCTGCTGCCTCCTCATGACAGTCCTTTGTAGAGATTTGTGTAACTGTCCCCTTGGGGCTGTCCAAGCTCCCCACAGGCAGGGACAATAATCCACACAGCTCTGTACTCCTTCTGGGATCTGGCCTTGTGTCTGTTTGGCGTGCCTTCAAGGAAAACCTTGACAAACGGTAAGTGAAAGCACGAAGCACATTTAAGCACAACCTCGTAGTCATTCTCACAACAGACGAGAGAGACAGAGAGCTCATCCCCATCTCACAAGGAGGAAACGGGGCTTGGTGACGACGTTCAAGATCATTCTGCTCCCAAGGAGAAGAGCTCAACACTGAAACCACCCAGGCCCCCAAGTGTCACAGACACACTAGGTTAAGTGGTCGCCCTCCTTCCCCTCCAGCCTTGTTCACAAACCGATCTTATAAAAAGGCTCAACTGCACGGTGAACCTGAGGCTGCTCAGTGACATGTTCTTTTTAAGTCTTCGTCTTTTCCTCGTGGCCACATCTCCAGGTCTGAAATGAAAGGGGCACCTAGTCCTTAACACTTGCTGGGGGCTGCGGTCCCTTCCGAGGGACTCTGTGTTGCAATGACTCTGTGGCTGCCTTGATGGGGGGAGGGGGACACGCTTGTCTGTTACCCCTCCCCCCCGGGTTGTCCATCAGCCACAGACATTCTGCAGAGACGAAGAAAGGATTCCAGTACTCTGCGACACCAGCTTAAGGAAGAGTGGTTGCTCAGAAGCTTCTGTGATCCCATCTGTGGATGTTACCATTACCTCCTCCTGGGGTGGAGAGCAGATAAGTGACTTGCCCAAAACCACATGGCAATGCAGTGACTCAAATCCAGCCCCTGTGGACGTCTTGCCCAGTGCCGGCTCCCTACCACAACACGTTGCCCACGTTTCCTCTTTTTACTACCAAAATTTTCCTCCTTTCTTCTTTTGAAAACCTGCATTACATAACACATTAACAATTTTACAAGGGGAAAAAAAGCACACACGCTAATCGAAAGTACATCAAATAAGCCTTGTACTTATCCAGATTTTTATCAGTGTGTGTGTGGATATTGTTAACACGAGTGCCACTGGCACGAGTAGGCTAGCCCAGTCCTTCTCGGTCCCCTTACCTTTATTCCACCTCTCTGGTAACAAGCGGGTAAATGCTGCACCGTGTTCTCGTTTACCTCACCGTTCCCTGATTACCTACTTCTAGTTCTTCCATCTTTGGACATGTTGGTTTTCTTTCTTTTTGAGACTCATTGCCAAAAATAAAAATACTGATCAAGAGACAGTGAGTGGTATGGAGGGTAGGGTACTGGTACGACTGTGGTTCAAGACCCGGACCTGGTAACTTGAAAATGATGTGGGCATGTACGTGTGCATGCCCAAAATCCCAAAAGGAGAATGGAGGAGAAGGCATTGAGGCATGGCCATGCCCCTCTGGGATGTGGGGGGATGGGGAAGTGGAAGTTATTTCTCACTTTCCCTCTGTCCGTCTCTCTCCAGTGAGTGCACACATCCTACTGGCAGAAAAAAAAAAAAAAAAAAAAAAAAAAAAACTGAAGAAAAAAATAAAAATACTGGCCCACGTGTACGCACAGTGTCACTGCCCTTGTCTGAAGTCACATGCCATCCAGAAACCAACTCGGCTTTCAGCAGCCACTAGTACCGCTTTCTTTCCTACAAACCTCAACCGTGGGTTTTCTACATTTGGTATATTTATTACTTATATCATAAGCCAGCTGGGGTGCTCCTCAGAGCTGTCTGAACTCCCATTTCTTCTGTGTGTAAAAACGTAAAACACTTTTTCACCTCTCTGTTTATCATCTGGACTTTACGTGAGATGATCCGATTCTATGCCTTGGCCATTTCTCCAAGGCAGTCTGAGCATTGTCTGTGAAGAGCATTCTCAGTTCCGCGCATCATTTTGACAACATGTCTTCACCCGTCCCTTTATCACAACTGTCTCTCTCTTCTATGGCCTTCCCCGTAACACAATTTTATCATCTTTATTTTACAGATTGTATTCCTTTCTGCTGGAACACATCCCACTCCATCAGTGATCATGTTTATGAAATGTCCAAACATGTATGCTCCCCACGCAAGGCTAAGATTGAGATGGAGGTTTCACTGGCTTCCTCTGAGTTTTAAAAAAGGAACTTTTTAATACATCTAGAATTCATAACATACAAGACATACATCTGAGTTCTCCTGATCCACATTGTTCATCTAGCTTTTCCCAAGGGCCACTGACTATAAAAACATTTTTCTCTATTATCTGCCTCTCCAAATGTGCCATATGTAAGTGTCTTCCCCTTATTTAGGTCTGTTATCCATTTCCTGCTCTGTTCTGATACTGTACGGTTTTAATAAAGACAGCTTAGCGGCCTAGTTTGCCTAGAAGAACTCCACGATTTCAAGATTTTCAAAACATCCTTCTCTGTGTTTGCCCACCTATTTTTCTTGATTACTGTTATTGTTTTTTCATGCCTTATGAAGTATTTCATTGGCATTTTTAACGGCCAGGGCATAAAATCTAGACATAAGCTTTGGAATATTGATCCTTCAGTACTTTAACTTCTGATCACAATCAGCCATGTGGGATTTTGTCATTTTCTTTGAATAGAAATTGTGTCATTTGCAAACAGCGTTATTTTTATCTCTTCCTTCCCTATACCAATCCCCCTGGTTTCTTTTTGTTCCTATATTGCTATGACAAGCATCTGTTAAACTATGTTAAATAAGAGTCAAGATAAGGAGCATTGGTTTAGTTCCTGTTTTTTGGGGCACGCCTCTAGTATTTCTCTGCTCTGGATCTGCAGCCCCCTTGTGAGGCTGTGCTACATGATTATTTACAAGCAGGCTCTTTATCATCTTTAGGGGCAAATCCCCCAACACACCTGTTTTTAGTTTTATGATGCTTTAAAATGCAATAGTAATTATTGCTAGCACTCTTCCGCATCCACTGAGGCCACATTCAGTCACCCATCAAATATTTATTGAGCACTGATTATATTCCAGGCACTGTGCTAAACACTGGATATTCCAATTGTTATGACTTTTTCCTGTTACCAATATTAGTCTCTGTGTGTTGAACCAGACTTATATACCTAGAATGAGCCTTGCTTGGTAATTTTTGCCAGACTCATTTTTTTTTTTTGAGAGGTTTTTGCTATAGGGCGCGTGCACTCACCAGACAGACAGAAAGAGACAGAGAGATAGAAAGCGAGAAATCACCCCCCAGGGGGGATGGCCACGCCGCAATCCCTTCTCCTCCACACTCCTCTCGGGATCTTGGGCACGCACGCACACGTGCCCGGTGTGATTTAAGCCACCGGGTCCGGGATTTGAACCACAGTCGACTACGTGGGAATCCAGCGACATAGCCATTACGCTAACAGCCGGTCCCCCAGACTCATTTTTTAAGAGCCTGTTAAGTATTTATAGTTATAAATTCATCTGGAAAAGCTGGTAGACTAGAATATTGAGATATTGAGATAGCAACCTCTAAAATCTGGTTCAAAAGTCACCTCCTCCATGAAGCCTTCCCAATTCTCACTTGATAGAATTTGAGGCTCCTTCCTCTGGGTTCCTGCATAACCCCTCCTCCACCACCACATTATTGCAGGGACTGTAATTCAGTCACAGGGTTGCATGTCTGATTTCTCCCCAAGACAACATCAGTGCCCTAAGGACAGAGGCATGAGTATATCGCCAGTGCTGAGTACCACGGCTAGCAGGCAGAAGTTGCTCAAAGATTTCCCAAAGTTAAGACAGTCATCTATTTTTATTGATCACATTGATGCTTTTTGCAGCTGTGTTTTTTATGTGAAATTGATCTGTAATTTCCTTTTTGGGTTCAACAGGGTGTGGACAAACCCATCCAAGTATACACAAAGGAGCTGTGCTGGGGTCAGGGGGCAGGCCTCCCATCTGGGGAAATACTGGCCATCTCCAGCTAGAATTGGAGCTCACGGTGACATCAGGGAAGAGACCAGCCTGAAATAAAGTCATGAACATTCCCAACAAGTGGACAAAGCCCTGTAATGGGGACAAGTGACCCTCAGCAATGCAAACACCAGGACATCTAGTGAAGGTTACCAAGGCCCCAGCTGGCTAGACTGGGCAAGACTTCAACCCCTGGTAGCAGGCCTTGGAATGCTAGCTACTGGCTGTCCACATCGACCGTGCACCTGTCACACCTTCCCAGCTACTCTGACAGGGATATCCTACTGTCTCCATCACACACATCAAGAAGCAGAAGCCAATCAGTTTAAGTAATTTACCTAGAATCACATGGCCAGGAAGCGGATGAGCTGGGATTGAAATTGACACCATCCCACCACACCTTGTTATCTCTAAGGAAGGGACAGGGCAGGGTCTTGGTCCCAGGAAAGGACCCAGAGAATAGGCCCATCAACAGAACAGGAACCAGCACAGAAGCCTCTTAGAAGAACTGAGACTCACAGAAGGAGACAGGACACAGGAACAAGGCAGTAGGTCCAGGTCAAAGCCAAAACAGTGTCCGAGCCCCGAATCCTGGCCGAAAAGGATTTGAGTCTCCACTTCCTCAGACCAAACGGGACTGTAAGCGTGGGGTGGAGGTCAGGGGTCATCTGAAGGGGGTAACCCGGGGGCTGCCCTCGCCCAGGATGGTACAGGCTAGTTTGGGTGGGAACCTCTCTGCCCAACAGACCCTTAGGGGAACCCGTGTCTGTCCAGTTAGACAGGCTTCTCACCACCACGGGCAACCCCCACTACAGTTAGAATGGGAGGAAGGCCATGGCACATGAAGAAACCTACTTTGAATAAATGTCTGAAAATCCCAACCTTGGATGTCCTTATCTGTAAATGAGCTGGGCTGGACCAGACAGCTTCTGCCAGCACCGTAGAATTCTGTTCCCAACGCTGGGATTCTCTGCCTTCACGATGCCATTTAAATCACAGTTCTATGGTCTATAGGCAGGCTTTGGGAGACTTGAAGCCCATATTGGCAAAAGATAACGAAATACAATGGGGGGGTTTAGTATGCATGATTGGGGTTGGGATGTGTTTCTGGAGAGAGTCCATAACTTCAACCATATGGTTATTGGGGTCCATGGGTCACCAGGAAGGTTATGAATGACTGATCCAGATGGACCTAAACTAGTGCATGGTGAGCTGGGGAAGTGTCCAGTATCAGTTCAACCAACCACATACACCTGCAGAAATTCTGTGCCCGTTCTGAAATCATTTGCAAAGTGTATGTCAGTAACAGAGCCCCAACCGTGGTCAGCTGGACCAGGGCATCCATCTTCACTACTTTCAAGAAAAACAGTATGAATCTTATTACAATAGTTAACACTTTCTGTGTTTGTTTTCTTGCTAGATGGCATGTGCACTCACCAGAGATGGGGGTGAGGGAGGCAGCAGGGGACAAGAAAACATTCCCATGTGACATGATTGCATCACAATCCCTTCCTTCCCTGTCTCTCCCTCCTTTCAGAATTTTGAACAAGTACACACAAGTGCCCAGTGTGTTTTTCAAGCCACGGATCTAAGACTTAAACCAGGTGGTCAGTCAGGTGGGATCCAGCCACCTTAATCACCCTGCTATGGCTGGCCCAGGAGCATCGTGACAGCAACGACTGGGCTCCTGGGTACTAGGTACAAAGACTTAGGTGCCCAGCGTCCTCAAGTCAGAGAAGGAGCAGGTGCCATCTCCTCTCCTTTCTGCCTCCTCACGTTTGACCCCCTGGAGATGATCAGAAATGCACACTCTGGGACCCACGTCCAGCCTGCAGATCAGAATCTGCATTTTAACAAGAACTCTAGACCTCCAGAGATCTGTATCCACCTTAAAGTTTGAGAAGCAATGCTATACTTAACGTTGACAGAAGTTTACATAACAAGAAGTGAAGGATAAAATAAAAATTAAACGTGAAAATACGATGAACAAATAAGAAAGTGAGACGATATTGAGGAAGAGAATGAAAGCCCAAAGTTGGCTCTTTGGGGGAAAAAAAAAAATCTTAGGAAATTAAACCATGGGTCCTATTAACTTTAAAAAAATAAACTGAGAAAGCTAGAATAGAAACACAAAGACCCAATAAAGGGGCTACTGACACAATGTTGAGGGGTTTTAGGTGCAATCTTAAACCAATAACTGAAAAACAAAGTGAACAGGGTGATACTTACGAATTTATAAGCGACACACATCAAAGCAAAAGGGCACACTTGAACTGAGTGGCACCAGAAGACCAGAAAAAGCCAGAACAACCAAGGAGAAAGCACCTGGGCTGAACCCATCCTCGGAGAGCCTGCCAAAAATGTGCTGGCATTTTTTAACCACATAAACATATATGCAAAACATCTGTACTTTTTATATTTTTTTTTAACAATCTAAAGCACGCCCTTTACATAAAAAGCAGAGAGGTCTCTCATCCCCACCTCTGATACTTGCCTAGTACCCATTTTTGTCAGGCTTCTTTTGTATGAATACATGATTCCACCAAAAATTTGATGGATACTGGGGACCAGCAGTAGGCGTAATGGCTATGTCGCTGTACTCTCATGTAGGCGACTGCGTTTCAAGTCCTGGACCCGGTGGCTTAAACTCACACCAGGCACGTGTGCATGCGTGCCGAAGATCCTGAGAGGAGAAAGGAGGAGAAGGGATTGCAGCATGGCCATCCCCCCTGGGGGTGATTTCTCGTTTTCTGTCTCTCTGTCTCTTGCTCTTTTTCTGGTCAGCACACATGCCCTACAGCAAAAACCTCTCAAAAAAAAAAAAAAATTGTAACACAATACTGTTTTATCCAGCCACCATCAGCTTAATGCAACGCTCTAAAATGCTGGACCCATATGGGAAGGTCCCAGGTTTGCAGCCTGAGGTCTCCCTCCCTGTACACTCGGGTCACAGGTACGCTCATGATCTTAGCTGGCCGAGGCTGGGAATGAATCACGGCACGGGCGCCCCATGCTTGTGAGGGGTGCTGTCTCTGCCTTCCCCTCTCTTTCTTTCTCTGAAGAAAATAAATAAAGTGAAAAAAACCACGTACGATACCATGTTGTACATAAATGTATTAGGCCGTCGGGAAAGTCAGGAGAGATTTTTCTAGATTTTTCTATGCAAACATGTGTTATGGTTTTCCCGACGACCCAACACACGATAGTGTACAGCTCGTACGTACATAGCATTGTACGTACCACTCCGCAGCTTGCTTTTTTCCACTCAACATCACGTTTCTGAAATTTGTTCTTGGCGAGGTATCAGTCTTTTAACCACTCAGGCACTATTTTTTTAACTTTTTTGACCAAGTCTGATGGTAAGATACCAATTTCTTATTGTGACTCAGTTCACACTTTGGAATACACAAAACTGAAACGAAAGCTCACCAAACATTTAGCCACATTATAAATACTACGCCGTGCTATTTTCTAGTCTTTATTTCACACGGTGTCACAAACCACCGACCCGCTAACGGTCTGAAGAGCCCAGGTCTTATTTAGCCATTCTCTGTTGATGATAGTCACACTGTCTTCAGTTTCCACTATGACACAATGTCCTGTGGATACTGGGCGCGTCAGTGAGCATCTCTCTGGGGCAGATACCTAGGACCGGATCCGCCAGGTGCTCATACTGTGGGCACTTGTCATTTAGGTAAATATCACAAATTGCCTCCCAAAGCAATCACATTCATCTACTTTCATCAGCAATGTATGTAAATAATTTTTCTTTACACGCTCACTAAATCAGTGTATTATCAGATATTTTGATCTGGTAAGTTGTAAAATGTCCTCTTTGTTCTGAATTTTTAAGAATTTTTATTTTTTATTTTTTTAGAGAATTTTTAAGAATTTTTATTTTTTATTTTTTAGAGGTTGTTTTTTGTTTTGTTGTTGTTGTTGTTGTTTTTGTTTTGCCCTATAGGACGCGTGCGCTTACCAGAAAGACAGAAAGAGACAGAGAGACAGAAAGTGAGAAATCACCCCCCAGGGGGGATGGTCACGCCGCAATCCCTTCTCCTCCAGTCTCCTCTCGGGATCTTGGGCACGCACGCACACACGCCCGGTGTGAGTTTTAAGCCACCGGGTCCGGGACTCGAACCGTGGTCGCCTACGTGAGAGCCCAGCAACATAGCCATTATGCTAACTGCTGGTCCCAGGAATTTTTGTTTATTTTTAATTATTATTGCAATAGGACACATGCACGTGTCAGAAACAGTCAGAGATGGGGGTTGGGGACGAGGATGAGAAAGCACCTCCCAGATGGAATAGTCAAGCTGCAGTCCCTTCTCCTCCATTCTCCTCTTGGGATTTTGGGCATGCATGCACATGTGCCTGGCATGTTTTTCAAGTCACAGGTCTGAGACTCTTTAACTGCAGCTGGCCACACAGAATCTAGCCATCTTAACCTCTATGCCATTTGCTGGTCCTAGATTTGCATTTTTATGAGAGTTTGTGCATCTTTTACCTATTTCAGAGACACGCTTCTTTTCCTAAGACTTGCTGTTCGGGTCCTTTGTCCACTTTTCAGTTATGTTAATGACCCTTTTTTCTTCTAAAAGCTCTTTGTAAGGTAAGAAAATTACCCTCTCTTACCGTAAGTACAGCAAATATTTTTTCTCAGGTTACATGTATCTTTTCCCTTTGTTCATGGTGGTTTTCTCATGGAGCGGTTCTCATTTCTCATTCAGACTTATCAATCTTTTGTGCACGTGTGACTTCTGAGACTTGTGTTAAAACTCGGAAAGGTCACTCTAACTCCAAGATTTTAGAAAAATTCTCCGAATGCTTTCATACTTTCATTCTTCACTTAAACCTTTGATCTATCTTTGATAGACTTATTTGGTCTAAGGTACAAGGTCCTCGTTCTTTTCCTCCCAGATAACCATCTGGTTGTGAAGATCCCACTCTTCCTCAGATATTAGACAATACGACCTTTATCACAAATTACGTTAAGCACACACAGAGACATATCTATTTCAGGCCTCTGTACTCTGTCCCAACACTTGTTTGGTCAATCAATACCAAGTTATCTTAATTATTGCCATTTATAAAATGTTGGGTACCCAGAGTGTTAGACTCTTTCTTTTTCTTTTTCATGCATGCTAATTTTTCCATACAAACTCAGAATCAGCTTTTCTACTCTCCAAATAATTGTACTGGTAATTTGACTGTGGCCACACTGTAAACGTAGATAGAGGAAAAAATGGCATTTTTATAACACTGACCCTTCTAGCCAAGGTTATTTGTCTATTGAAGTGTTTTATGTCTCTTTATTGCACCAAAGTTAAATATAAATATAATTTTAGTAAGCTTGTAACTAGATATTTTATCTCCTTCATTGTTTACCTAAAGATATTTTTTCTTCCATCACGTTTTCTAGCTGGATATTTATGCGGGAGGGCCACTGAGTTTTGTGCATTAAT
This sequence comes from Tupaia belangeri chinensis, assembly GCF_000334495.1. NCBI lineage: Eukaryota > Metazoa > Chordata > Mammalia > Scandentia > Tupaiidae > Tupaia > Tupaia belangeri. The sequence goes on along the minus strand of NW_006159716.1, from coordinate 1,696,278 downwards.
TATGCACCCAACTTCCTTAGTGAATTCTCTTGTTTGTTTTTTAGCTTTGCTACCTTCTGGTATTAATACCTCTTATTTCTTTCTCTTATCTAATTATACGTGCTGACCCCTCCAGAACAAGGTTATATAATTATAATGCGTACCTGTGGTTTTAATGAGAATGCATCTAATACTCATTTTCAATGCTAAACAAAATTATGGCCACTGGTTTGACAAAGATGTATTTTCTCCTATTGAGGAGGTATCTAATTATTCTCATAAGCGTTTCTATTAGAAACAGATGTTTAAATTTTTCATAAACTTTTTTGGCATCTTATGTTCTCCTTAAATCCTTTAATACAGAGAATTTTTATGAATAGAAATCCTAAATTAACCTATCCTTGCATTCCTCCTCTGAAACCCACATGACCATCTCGTTCTTTCAATGGCCTACTGGGTTCTACTCGCTAATTGCAGTATTAATATTTTACATCATATTCAAACCGTGATCACTTTGTAGTTTTAGTTGGACACACTGGTTTTCGTTTTGGGGGTTTTATGGGTCACATTTTTTACGCTATCGTCATAGAAAGAATTTAAATGTTCTTTCTCTGCTCTAGGACAACTTAAATAGCATTGGAATCACCTGTATGCTCAATATGTGAAAAAATGATCTATGAAACCATCTGATCCTAGGATTATTTAAAGAAACAGCTCTGTGATAACATTCTCAGAGTCTTCTATCATAATTGGTTTGTTTAAATTTCATTCTATTCTGGTGCCTCTTTTTTTTTTTAATTTTTGAAGAACACATACTCTCATATTACATAAACTCTCTCTAAACATAGAAAAAGGAGCCTTCCAGCCTCACTGTGAGAAGTAAATACAACCTCCAGTACAAAGTCCAAAAGATCTGATTCCTCATTTTGGCCCCCCCCAACCTCCACCTCGCCCCTTCTTAAGGCCTCATCTTTTCTCATCAATGGGCTCACGTACAAAGACAACAGACAGGTTTGCAGCAAGAAGAAAAACACTCCAAAAAGCCATGAGGACTGGCACTCTGCCTCTCTCCTCCGGCACCACCAGGAAGAGACTCAAACTCACCTCACTTTCTCTTCTGCAGCCAACCGGCCCGATCCCCTCCCTCAGTGGAGGCCCTTCCAGTTTCCTCTCAGGCTTCCTCCCGAAGGTCTCACCAGCCTCCACCCCATGTGTGGAGTGTGCAGCCCACCCCACTCCACTCACTCCACATTCTCCCTCCTGATGCACAGTACGAAGGAATCCACCTGAGTTCATTCAAGAGGCACCTGCCAGGGCCTGGGTACCCGGCATGGGAGGGTCCTACCTCTGAAAGCCTGTCATCTGAGTGAACAGTTCATTCCTGCCCACCAATGACAAACCCCCAATGAACAGGTCAGAACAACCGAGTACTAAACAGAGCAGCCGAGTGACTGAGCCAGGAGTGCATAGAGAAGTCCCTGGGCCACCAGGAAAGGCAGCAGGCAGAGCGCATGGAGCAGGGACACAAACCAAGACTGCTAGCTGGCACCTGCCTGCAGGGAAGGGGGAAGACGAGCCTAGAACGTCTGCGCCTGGGAACCCTAGCGAGAGCTTTGGACGTGACACCCCAGACAACAAGTCACCCTGGGCTCCCATACTAGGGAGTAACAGGAAGAAAGGGTGTTTCGGTCACACCCCCTACTTCTCTGGTGCCAGACTTGCATTCAAAGAAAAGACTAGCGGTGCCAAGAACTCGGTGAGCTCTGGGGGGCCCATAAACCACAGCCCTGTGCTGATGCCACCAGCAACAATGGACACACACACACACACTAGGATTATTTAAAGAAACAGCTCTGTGATAACATTCTCAGAGTCTTCTATCATAATTGGTTTGTTTAAATTTCATTCTATTCTGGTGCCTCTTTTTTTTTTTAATTTTTGAAGAACACATACTCTCATATTACATAAACTCTCTCTAAACATAGAAAAAGGAGCCTTCCAGCCTCACTGTGAGAAGTAAATACAACCTCCAGTACAAAGTCCAAAAGATCTGATTCCTCATTTTGGCCCCCCCCAACCTCCACCTCGCCCCTTCTTAAGGCCTCATCTTTTCTCATCAATGGGCTCACGTACAAAGACAACAGACAGGTTTGCAGCAAGAAGAAAAACACTCCAAAAAGCCATGAGGACTGGCACTCTGCCTCTCTCCTCCGGCACCACCAGGAAGAGACTCAAACTCACCTCACTTTCTCTTCTGCAGCCAACCGGCCCGATCCCCTCCCTCAGTGGAGGCCCTTCCAGTTTCCTCTCAGGCTTCCTCCCGAAGGTCTCACCAGCCTCCACCCCATGTGTGGAGTGTGCAGCCCACCCCACTCCACTCACTCCACATTCTCCCTCCTGATGCACAGTACGAAGGAATCCACCTGAGTTCATTCAAGAGGCACCTGCCAGGGCCTGGGTACCCGGCATGGGAGGGTCCTACCTCTGAAAGCCTGTCATCTGAGTGAACAGTTCATTCCTGCCCACCAATGACAAACCCCCAATGAACAGGTCAGAACAACCGAGTACTAAACAGAGCAGCCGAGTGACTGAGCCAGGAGTGCATAGAGAAGTCCCTGGGCCACCAGGAAAGGCAGCAGGCAGAGCGCATGGAGCAGGGACACAAACCAAGACTGCTAGCTGGCACCTGCCTGCAGGGAAGGGGGAAGACGAGCCTAGAACGTCTGCGCCTGGGAACCCTAGCGAGAGCTTTGGACGTGACACCCCAGACAACAAGTCACCCTGGGCTCCCATACTAGGGAGTAACAGGAAGAAAGGGTGTTTCGGTCACACCCCCTACTTCTCTGGTGCCAGACTTGCATTCAAAGAAAAGACTAGCGGTGCCAAGAACTCGGTGAGCTCTGGGGGGCCCATAAACCACAGCCCTGTGCTGATGCCACCAGCAACAATGGACACACACACACACACACACACACACACACACACACTTCCAGGCTCTAATGACAGACAGCAGACTGGAATCAAACCGCGGCATGAGGGCTTAAATCATTGATTGCACTACATACTAAAAACCACATCGCCACAAATCTCTAACCTCAGGGGGTATCTGTGCCGGCCCAATGCTTCTCAAGTGTTAAAAATCACCTGAGGGTCTTGCTTAAAATGCAGATTTTCACTGCACAACTGTGGCTGGGATCTGAGGTTCTGCATTTACTTTGGAGTCACTCCGAGGACCACATTTTGAGAAGCAACAAAACTTGGTGCAATTCTACTGAGGCTCAAGCAGGCTCACAAGCAGCAGTTTACAGGCATTAGTCACAGTCAGAGAAAAACCTGAGGTCTACAGCATAGCGCTCCAAACGAGCCAACTCACTTTCTATTAGAAAATTCAGGTGGCGGGGCTGGTGGTGTGGTAGCAAGGCACTGGACTCCCACATGGACTGTAGTCCGAGTCCCAGACCTGGCAGCTTGCTTTCTCACCCCATCCCCCACCCCCATCTCTCTTTCTCACTCTGTCCCTCTCTGGTCAAATTTTTTAAAAATAAATAAAAGTTAAATAAAATAATTCTTTAAAAAAAAAAAAAAGAGGAAAGAAAATTCAGGTAAGTGAATTCAGGTAGTGATGACGGCAACTGGATCCCACATGGCCCACTGAGCGATTAGTCCCAGACCCAGGGGTTTGAAAAACATGCCAGACATCTACACGTCCAAAATCCCAAGAGGAGAATAGAGAAGGGATTGTGGTAGGCCGTCCTCCCTAGGGGGTGCTTTCTCACTTTCCCTCTCTCTTTCTCTTGGAGAGCAAAAGCACGTGCCCTACAGCAAAGTTGAAAAGAAAAAGAAGTTATTGGTGGGGGTTCAGTAACAGGCAGGGCTGCCTTAAAGCCATTAGTAAATGAAAACCACCCCCCTGCACTTCACAATGACTATCTAATTACTTTCATGTAACCTCTCACCGCAGCCCTAAGCCAGCTCTTTCAAGTACTGATGCCACCAATCAAGCCATAAAGCCTTAACACTGGTATTATTAGCCTTGATAACAGAGCACGAAAGGAACCCATAAACCCAAACAACAATTGCGTTTGTTTTCCCTCCCAGCTGAGGCCATCAGTCAGGCCAACATGTTCATTACACGCCAGGTAAAGGGGAAATGCACGGAACCAGTGAAAATCCCATCTCCGGAATGGGCCATGCCAGAGAAACGTGGCAGCTCTTTTAATAAGCCATCTGAGATTTTGGAAACCCATAATCTGCCACAATCTAAGCAACTTCTTTTCTATCCTCTTCTTGGATAATTTGGAAACTGGAAGAAACTTCTATTTCTCCCCTCCACTCATTCAGGTCACCTACTTAGGCATAGAGAAGGACCCACTTCAAATCAACCCCATCACAAACTACAGTACTCCCCAACATGGCTCAATTTCAAAATCAATCAACCTATGATTCAAGCTGCATGACTGTGCCCCGTGGAGAGGAGGCAAGCAGTAGATCAACACATGGTCACAAAACATGTTCAAAGACAGATCTGGACTCCGCCTCCATTTGACTCACAAAATTAAACCACAACACACGCATGCACACACGTATCATTAAATCAACGAATCAGGTGTTAATCATTTAGAACCTCAGCGCTCTACTACAGACTATGAAAATTCAGAAGACGTAATTCCTGAATTCGAGGGGTTGAAGACGAGATACATCATCTCATGCTCATTCAGCAACCAGACTTTATTTTTTTTTTTTATTTTTGGAGAGGTTTTGGCTATAGGGCGCGTGTATTCACCAGAAAGACAGAGAGACAGGGAGATAGAAAGCAAGAAATCACCCCGCGGGGGGGATGGCCACGCCACAATCCCTTCTCCTCCATTCTCCTCTCAGGATCTTGGACACGCATGCACACTCACTCGGCATGAGTTTAAGTTGCCAGATCCAGGACTTGAACCACGGTTGGCTACATGGGAGTTCAGCAACATAGCCATTACATTAACTGCTGGTTCCAGCAATCAGACTTTAAATTCCCCTATGACCACCACCCACCATTCTGAAGAATTTCCTGTACTTATGATCTAAAGTTCTACACAGCTTGACTAATGACAACAGGCCATTGGTTTTTGAAGGTGCACACTCTTGCCATTGTGTTGACTAAGCAATATGTGAGGAACAGGAATTAATTCTGGCTACCAGTAAGTGACTCAGCCATAAATACACGGTGAGCTTGAAAGCTGAGACCAGAACTCAGGTCCCCCTACCTACCAAGTGGAGGTCCTTCCCTCACCTTTTCTGTGGAAGTCTTCTATAAAATTAGAATTGGAAGACTTGCCATCTCTTTGCTCTTTACTTCCCCCACAACCTCAACCAACCTTCAGCACTTCTTCATACTGGAAAGTAACATTATTTGACCCACCTGAGAGCTGGTCCCAGTTCTGTTCTCCATGAGTAGGTCAAGACTAAAGCAATGTCACATCCCCTCTTTAGAACTTAGTTTCCACTTCCCTAAAATGAAGGGGTAGTAGGGCTGGCAGGTGGCATGGTGGTTAAGGATGCTGGACTCCCATATGGCCGACTGTGGTTCAAGTCCCGGACCTGGCGACTTGCTTTCTCACTTCCTCTCTCTCTTTCTCTCTCTCTCTCTCTGGTCAAATTTAAATAAATAAATAAATGAAGTTAAATAAAATTTTTTTTTAAAAAAATGAAGGGGATGGGACCAGCTTAGCGTAATGGCTATGTCACTGGACTCCCATGTAGTCAACCGTGGTTTGAGTCCCAGACCCGGTGGCTTAAACTCACACCGGGCATGTGTGGGTGTGTGCCCAAGATCCCGAGAGGAGAATGGAGGAGAAAGGATTGCAGCATGGCCATCCCCCCTGGGGGGTGATTTCTCGCTTTCTGTCTCTCTGTCTCTCTCTGTCTTCCTGGCGAGCACACATGCCCTATAGAGAAAACCTCTAAAAAAAAAAAAAAGAAGGGGTTAGTGAAGTTAATTTCAAAGATCCTTTCTAGACGTAAACAGAACGAAGAGAGATTCCCTTGGCAGTTAGAAAAGAAAGAAGCTCCCTAAGTCATGGCCCTTGTCTTATTCTGCTCTGTGCAAGAAGGGTGAGCTGGTCCAAAAGACTGAAAAGAAGATGTATCCTGGGACCAGCAGGTGGTTCAGTGGTTAAGATGCCGGACTGCCACATAGCTGACTGTGGTTCAAGTCCCAGACCTGGAAGTTGAAAATCACGCTGGGCTTGTGTGTGTGCATGCCTAAAATCCCAAGAGAAGAATGGAGAAGGGATTGTGGCATGGTCATCTCCCTTGGAGTGTGATTTCTCACTTTCTGTCTCACTGTCTCTCTCAGTCTCTATTCTCTCTGGCAAGCACACATGCCCTGTGGCAAAAACCTATAAAAAAAAAAAAAAAAAGAAGCTGTAGCCCATGACGAATCTGTCCACCAATGGCCTCACATGGTCCACAGAGTTTCCCCAGCCCACACAAAAGGAAGAACAGCAAGCTGCCACCTATTTCTCACAAACTTGCCAGAAAGAACTCTTAAATATTTTTGTTGCACTGCAGTATTATCTTCTTTTTAATTACTTTTTGAAATTATATAAATTATAAAATTAATTCATGTTCATTTCAGAAAACATTTTCTTTTTAATCACTTCTTTAAAATCCTAAAATAAATGTATATTTGCTACAGGAAAACCAGGAGATTTGTTTAAAGAAACTCTTACTTGCAAACCAATCTAAATCCATTAATAAATCACATTCCAATCAAAGATTAAAGAAACCTAAAAGTTGGTAGGAAGAGGGTGGGAGAAGAGGAAGAGGATGAAGAAAGTAATTTGGATTGGCAAGACATTAATGGGACACAGAAATGGATTATTATCTATTGATGATAATGTATATGGTATCCTGAACTGGTCTGGTGTGAACAGTGCTCATGTTGGGTACATTCACTTTACAAGCTAAGTGATGTATACTGTTGAATGTATACAGTAAATTAAAATAAGTAAATAAAAAGTAAAAGATTAAAAAAAAAATTTTTTTTTCATCGCCCTCCTAGGTTCTGCTGTAAGAGATTCTTTCCAGGATATACTTTAGCAAGTTGACTTCATTAATTGACTCAGAATGTAAAAATAATCTATAGGAATATTGCTCAACGTATACACAAAGATAACCTACTTCAAAACATTGTCATTATACGAAAGGCATATATGTTTATATAAAAATAAATAGTCCTATTAAATTAGAATCTCTAGTGTTGTGTCCTGGGAATTTGGATTTTAAAAAGAAGCCTAATATTTCTGACAGAGCATCAAAATTAGCAACCACTAAAAAGGGCAATAAATGAGGGAGGGAAAAAAAAGAAACCCAAGAGTTGGAACTGACCTTCGGATAAATAAACAAGGACTATGCCACACAACAGTGGAGGAGAATGCACTGATCCAGTTGAATATCCTGGCATAAAAGCGGGTTTGCAGAACCCCTGTCTCCACTGTTCCCGACAGGTGGCCGCCCAGCCCTCTGCTCAAACAGTTCCCACTTTTCCAGCTCTTTTGCAGACAGGCTGGGCCATTTGGGGGACGGCTTAATCAATGGCACTTCCTGCAATAGAGGGTAGTCACTATACATACAGGCTTTTGAGAGAACAGGACTTAGTTCCATTCCAGGGTCAGTCACTTCCGTGATCCACCATGCTGGGAGAGTCACTCATCCTCTTGGAACTTGAATTTCCTCATCTCTGAGATGGGAACAAGAATACCTGATGCACAGGGTTGTCGTGAGGTTTAAATGAGAAAAGAACGCATATAGATCATGAGGCAAAGTGCTTAGCACGATGGAGGTGCTCAGTGAACAGTATTATTTTTCTTCCATTGCCAGAAGATCTGTGTGTTCACCTGGGGTGTGGGGCGGGACACCCTTCCCCCATGAGGCATCGTCATTTTGCAATTCTTTTGCCTTCATCTCTCCTTTCTGTCAGGATTTGGGGTGTGCATACACACATGCCCAGCACATTTTTCAAGGCACTGGAGCAGGGATTCAAAGCACGGTTGGCTGTGTGGGATCCCTGCACTGTGGGGCCAGCTCAAACAGTATTATTATTAAATAGCAGCTTGTAGGGACCAGCAGGTGGCATGGTGGTTAAGGTGCTAGACACTCCCACATGGCTGACTACGGTTCAAGTCCCAGACCCGGTGGCTTGCTTTCTCACTTTCACTTTCTCTTTCTCTCTCTGTCTCTCTCTGGTCAAATGAAAATAACTTTAAAAAAATAAAAATAGCATCTTGTAACAGTGGCTTGCACACTTCTTCCAGTCTTACCCCATGAAGAAATTATACTTTACATCATGACCCGATACATAGAATATGTACATATAAATATATAAAACTGATTGAATATTTTCCAGAAACAGGGCTGAGCCTTATACAACTGATCCACTCAGATTTTTTTCTCCTATTTTCCTCTTTCCTTTCAACTCTATGTCATTTTTTAAGTTGCTGGTCTTTTTTTTTTTTTTCAATTATTTTATTTAACTTTATTTATTTTAAAGTTAAAGAGAGAGAGAGAGAAAGTGAGAAAGCAAGCCACCAGGTCTGGGGCTCAAACTGTGGTCGCCCATGTGGGAGTCCAGCGCCCTTAACCACCATGCCACCTGCCAGCCCCAAGTTGCTGGTCTTGATCACTAAACTAACTACACAGCCCAGTGCAGTTTGATGGGTTACGGACTGCAGTTTGAAGAACTCCGACCTACACTAAGACAAGTATCTCTTCCTGGAGCCCCCACCTTTCAGCTCTGGCTTCACCTTCTGGAACCACACACAACTCCGTTCCATCTCCTGCTATTGGACATTGGCAACTGAAGCGTTATCTATTGTCTCAAGCACTCACTGAGTGTGACCTGGCTTTCCAAACCCCCCCCCCCATGGCCCCATCTGTCTCTCCTGGACTTCTTCCTCCCTCGCCACACGGCCCTCTTCGATCACTGCGTCCAGGGTGGCCACACTCAGTTAAAAGCTGCACCACTGGGAACCAGCAGTTAGCATAATGGCTATGTCGCTGGATTCCCATGTAGTTGACCGTGGTTCGTGTCCCGGACCTGGTGGCTTGGAACTCACGCCGGGTGCATGTGCGTACATGCCCAAGATCCCAAGAGGAGAATGGAGGAGAAGGGATTGCGGCGTGACCATCCCCCCTGGGGGGTGATTTCTCGCTTTCTGTCTCTATGTCTCTCTCTGTCTGTCTGGCGAGCACACACACCCTATAGCGAAAACCTCTCCAAAAAAAAAAAAAAATTAAAAAAAAAAAAAAGCTGCACCACTGCTCTGGTGGCTCCATGCACCTCAAGTTAAACAACCGGACATGAGCACCTTTTGAACCTCCATGCTAGGTACTCGATCCATCCCTAGAGGAAATCATCTTGGTTTCTTCCAGCCATTCCTGCGGCCTCTCTGAAAGCCAGTTCTTGCATATAAACATGTTCCCTCTACTGTCTCTGTCCTTCCAAAAATTAGAATAGGATGCTTCAAGGCTCATCAAACAAGAAGAGCGAAAGTAGGGATAGTTTCAGCATGCATATTTAGGCCAAAATCTACCACGAGAAAGTGCCCCCTTCTTACTCATTTCTGAACTAGCTCTACCTGCTCACCCTGGAACCAAGCCAAGGAGGCCTCATGGCCCAGCCACAACTGTCCCTTCATGGTGAAGACAGCCCTGCAACAAGGAATCCCACACCTGGCTGCAAACACAGCCCTTCAAAAATGAGATCGCCCAGCACACCTCGCATGGGCAGGAAATGACAGATATCAGATACAGCCACGGTTTCCCATATCCTATCTGCATTTGTGGTAATCAAAAAAAAAAAAAAAAGTGTCCGTGGTATAAGAAAAAAAAAAAAAAGGCATATATATGCACCTAGTGTCATTACTCTGATGGTTAATATTTTGTAATCTGGGTTTAAAAAAAAAAGTTTCCAAGACAATGACAAAATCTCCGCTGCCTTCCAAACCTCGCTGGCTCTTCCTCACTCTCATCGGTATCACCACACTCGGGGAGTTTAGCACAAACACTCAGGACAGTCCACTCCTGCAGGAGGAACTTTCACAAACCCACCACTCAGTGTTTATGGCTTTATTACATCATCTGCATCCCTAAACAGTGGGCTTTTTTTTTTTTCCATTGCCATAGGGTGCAAGCACTTGCCAGAGAGAGACAGAGAAAGACAAGGAGAAAGCACTCTCCAATGGGGTGATCACGCCACAATCCCTTCTCCTCCATCTCTCCACCCTGCCCGGATCTCAAGCATGCACGTCATGTACCCAAGGGTTTTCAAGCCACTGGGAGAGGATTCAAGTTACTGTAAGCCATGTGGGAGTCAGCTCCCTTCACCACTAGGCTACGGGACTAGCCCCTAAACAATGGTCTTTCGAGATTTTTCTGTTGACTTTAAAATGTAATAGAAAGGTATCATGCTGCATAGAATATCTGGAATCTTAATATTTTTTTAAGTCTTTCAAAACTTCTTTCTTTCATGAACAAGAGAGTCAGAAAAAGAGAGACGACACACCAACAGACTTATCTTAATTCCACGAGCCACCCCCAGCTGCAGCTAGCTCCAGATCATGAGCACACGTGTACCTGGTGTGCTCAGAGAGCTCTCGGGCACAAACCCAGAACCTTCCGGTGTTGGTTAGCCTCACAGAGTGTCACATTTTGTCACGGTACCACTGCCTGGCCCCACTTGCTTTTTTTTTTTTTTTTTTTTTTTGATACAGGGTGTATGTGCTAGCCAGAGAGAGGTGGGGGAGAGGAGAAAGAAGTACCCCCTCCCTTGAGGAATGGTCACACTGCAATGGTGACCATTGCAATAGTGACCAATGGTCACCGTTCTCCATATCTCCTTCCTTTTGGGATTTTGGCCACACACACACGCACACGGACCCAGCGTGTTTCTCCAGGGGCTGGGTCTAGGACTCAAATCACACAAAAATGGCCATGTGAACTCCAGCTGCCTTAATCCCCAGACCGCAAAGCTGGCCCCTCACTTGTGTGTGTGTGTGTTTTCAATTCTGCATTATATCACTAAGATTCACTCACACTGTTACACGTAGATGTTGTCTGCTCATTTCACTGCTATATAACGAGCCATCATGTGACCACAATGTATTGACCGGAGCCAGCCAATGGGCACTTAGGTTTCCAGTGTTTTCCTGGACAGTGCTACTAGGAATGTCTTAGTAAATATCTCCCAGAACCCGTGTGAATGAGTTTCTCATGATTATTATATACCCAAGAGTATTAATGCCAGGGCATGCAGTATGTCACCATGCCATTTTACAAGATGGTACTAAACTATTTTCTTACGGAGCTACCACCAGTAGTTCCCTAAGAGACCATAATGACCGATATCCTCTCCAACACTTGCTATGGCACAGCTTCTCTCTGTCTCTTTTTTCTTTGCCAGAGGGCATATGCGTGAGAGAGTTCAAGCAGCCCACCATGGGGCCTCACCACCGCATAGTTATTTTCTACCAATTCTCCATCCTGTCGGAATCCTGGGCATGCATACACAGCATGTGTTTTCAAGCCAATGGGGCCAGGACTCAAACCCTGGTAGGCCATGTGGGATCCAGCATCCTCTGTGTAGCAAATAACCACTGTGCTATGGGACCAGCCCTGCACAGCTTTTTCATGTTTTCCTGTCAAATGGGGATAAAATGGAACCTCGTGGTTTGGACTCCCCAATTACTAAAGAAGTGTCTTGTCATAAAAAGAGAGACATCCTCTTCCAACCTAAGTCCTTGCACTCTTCTTTCACAGCTCCTATCTCAGTCTGTAATTGGACATGTGTCGGGTGAAAGCCTGTCGCTAAGCCCGTTCTCCTAGCCACTGCACATTGCACAGCTGGTGCAAAGCAGAGCATCCAGCTATCGGCCGAATGAAGGAATGCATGAACAACTGAGTAAACGGGACCATCTAGCCAGTCTTCACGCTCCAACCTGATCTTATTAAAACCCTCCCCAGCTACGCTATCATGGAGGTAGACGTAACGAGGTAGCACCTGAGCTTGGATGGAAGAGGGAGAAGGACCCAGAACGGACAGCAGCAGAGTCGTGTTGGACCAGGGCAATTCACAGTGCCTCCTAATGGTAACATAAACACCGCTAATGTCCATGGCAAGACAATACGGGTCACACACGTCACGCTGAGTAACGGCAGCTCTCATTGATACAGCACATGCTCACTTAATGCATCAGTCGATCTTCACAATTATCTCTACAGAATGGATAGGACACCTCCACTTCACAGCAGACAAAACTGAGGCTCCAAGAGCCTAACAACGTACTCAGTCACAAACACCTAAGGTGCAAGACAGAGTGAAAGCAAGGTCAGTCTGGCCCCGGAGCCCATGCCCTTTCTTCACCCTGGACTACCACCTGGGCTTTTTATCTTCTATGCATGGAGCTGCTTTTTCCTCCCACCTGCCTGAACAAAGCTCAAGTTTAGCTCCACACAGGCTTTCCCTGCACTTGGAGTGAAAGATCGCCCTGCTGCCTGCTCCTGACCTTCGCACTGACAGCACACTTACCTGCAGACAGCCCTGGCTGCAAGATACTGGGTGTCGCCCAGCAGGCTAGCAAAGGGACATCACATGCCCTGCTCTCCTAGAGTTCGGAGTCAATGACCCCTACCTTGGAGGGGCTGCAGACACCAGCCTCTTCCCAACTTTGAAAAGCTTTTTACTGCGACTGGAAACAAACATCCAACAAATGCCTACTGTACACTAGGCACATGGCATACCTTGACTCACCAAGAAATACTACGTAGCTACTAAAATTACACATTTTAGACCAATGCATAGAAATACGCACGTGAAATTATGTAAAATTTTAAAAAAGCAACTCAAAAATAGTACCTACAGCCAAATACAAGCACACACAGTACCCTCCAACACCAGGGGATACTCTAAATAGAACTGGGTGTTTGCAAGAAATCCCTGCAGTACAGTTACTTAGATTTCCAAGGCCCCCCAAAAGCTACTTGTCAACTATTTATAACAGGTATGGTTTCAAAGCAATGCTATTAACAGAAGCAAAGAATTATCCAAGCGGAATGCAAATTCCATAAGGATCAAGATCATGCTTATTGAGTTCAGAGCTATCTCCGTAATGAAGGGGTCAAAGGGGTCAAAGCTGGGACTGGCAACAAGGGCCTGCCTGCTAAAGCCACCCCACCGCCTGGTTTTGTAAATAAAGTTAGGTTGCTCACTCACTCCAGCATGGTCTATGGATGAGAGTTTGGGGGGGAGATGGACGTTTTGTTCTGTTTTAATACCAGAGGCGGCTCGTGCACCAGTACAGGGGTGGGGAGGGAAGCAACCCCCATCCGAGTCTGGTCATGCCATAATCCTTTCTTTTTCTTTTAAGAATTATTTTTATTTAACTTTATTTATTTATTTTTAAATTTGACCAGAGAGGGAGGGAGGGGGAGAGAGGAAGAGAGAGAGAGAGAGAAAGAGCAAGAAAGCAAGCCGCCAGGTCTGGGACTTGAACATAGGTCAACCATGTGGGAGTCCAGTGGCTCTAACCACTACACCACCTGCCAGCCCCCCCATGCCATAATCTTCCCTAATTCCAATTCTCCACTCTGGCAAGAACCTGAGCAGGTGCATGTGTGCCTTGTATATTAGGTCATTGGGAAAGTCGTGACCCATTTTTCCGTAGGAAAACAGAAAAATACACAGTGACTTTGCTGACAACTTAATAATGTTCGAGCCAAGGGGGCCAGGACTCAGTTTGGTGGGCCCCACGGATCCAGCTTCCTCTGCTGCACACGGAGGACAGCCCAATGGCTGCTTCTGCACTACAGTGGCAAGCATGAGTAGTTAACGCATGACTCACAAGACTGAAAATATTTACTCTCTGGCCCTTTATAGAAAGTTTGCCAATCCTTGAACTAATGTTAAGCCTACTCTCCTGTATAGAGGGAATAATATTTATTGAATTAATAAATTCAACTTATGAATGTATTATATAAATTTAAAGCCTTATATACATTCGTTATTAGGTTTCTTTTTTCAAATAAACATAAACCAAGGCAATATATCAGACCAAAGATCTTACTCACCCAGAACACATAATAACAAATGCCAAGCAAGTGAGAAATAATTCTCTTCTACATATTTTTTAGGTTTATTTTATTGCTTATATAAAATAGATGAAGAGAGAAAGAAGGACAGAAGCAGAGAGAGAGAGACAAGCACTCCCAATAGGGTCTTCATGCCAGGATCCACCCCCCAGCCTCCACCAGCCTGGATGGTGGGCATGCACACAATTGGTGTGGAGAGGGAGCTCTCAGGATGTGCATCCTAGACCTTCCCAAGTGAGTCCAACCACCATGCCACCATCTGGTCTTGTTCTCTCTCTCTCTCTCTCTCTCTCTCTCTCTCTATCTATCTATCTATCTCTTAGAATTACTTTATCTTTATTTTATTTATTTATTTTTAATTTGACCAGTGAGGGACAGAGAGAGAGAGAGAGGAAGTGAGAAAGCAAGCCACCAGGTCCAGGACTCAAACCATGGTCAGCCATGTGGGAGTTTACTGCCATGCCACCTGCCAGCCTCTCTCTCTCTTTTAAGTTTTGATACACAGTGCATGTGCTCCCCGGGGTGAGGAGGGTGAGAAATACCCCCCAGAGAGATGATAACACTGCAGTCTCTTCTCCTTTACTCTCCTCTCAGGACTTTGGGCATACATGCACACACACCTGGTGTGATTTTCAAGCCACTAGGTCCAGGACTCAAATTGAACAGCTATGGGGGATTCAGTTGCCTAATCGCCATGCCACTTGCTGGAGGTTTATTTTTTTTAAATAAGCTATAATTAGACTCTAGACACTACCAGTAGGTGCCAAGTATGCCCGAGCAGGTTCTTCCATGCTGGAGATGGATTATACCAAGTCACACACACCCCAGAGCAGTTCATCAGCTCGTAAGGGCCTGGTGTGTCAGCTGGGGCCGGAGGCAGGAGTCAAATCTGGGTAATTGGTCAAGCTGTTGGAATAATCCCCAAGTGAGGCTCAAAGCAGGATGTGAACCTCCTCAGCCTTAAATTCCAAAAGAAAGCTAAAGGCCCAGAACCAACAAGAGTGAAATAATTTCATTTATTTCCTAGTAACTTCTGGTCAGGAAAATGCCTCAGTAAACAATTGTAGGCTCAATTATGTTCCCCTTAATTTATCAGTACATCTGCATTATAATGTAACTGCGTATTTTTAGTTCTGCAGACTTGATTATTCAGAGGCTGATCATTCGGCTGGTGGCTTTTTGAAGCTCATTATGGCCCCAGCACCAGAAGACAGAGAGGAAATGAAAAGAGGTGAAACTCAAATCAGTTGGTGTTGCTGTCTTATTAGCAGATGAGACACCAAGACTGGGGTGCAGGGGTGCTAGAGGGTGAAACTCCAGGTCCTGAGAGCTGAGGCTCAGATATCCTTTATCAGACTCCCACCACTTACATCATAGGCCCAGCAACGGTCTATCACTAATTCTGTTATGCTGGCCTATCCCTACAATGACCCTAGAGTATTCTAACACTCCCTCTCTTCATTCATACAGGAAAAGCACAACTCCAAAGGAGACTAAGAGGTGAAACTCTGCAGCCTAGAACAGTCCCTGACCCGCTCAAATCAGAGAACAGGTCTGCCTTGACTCTGAAAATCCTGCCCATGGATTTGTGGATTCAGTTAGGGAAATGTTTAGAAAAGAATGCTGGGAGGAGTCTCAGCCACTTCCTCGTGGAGCCTTGCCTCCCTCCCTTCCACACTTGAATTATTCCCAGCAGGCCTTCCCACTTCCCAGGAACCCACAGATAGAGGCAAGTCCCACATACTGGCTCTGAGCCACTGGGCTACGCCCAAGGCCCCCTGGAAGTGTCCCTCCTGCAGCCGGCTGAGCAGTGGCTGGAATCTGACTCCAGTGCAGGCCCCATGGGCAAATCTGGCCCCAGCAGGCGCTCCGTAAATGCTGCTGAGCAAATGAATGAAATCCACTTGTTATTTTAAAAGAAAACTAGAAGTCATACCCAAGGAGGATGGCACTCCTCGATCCCTTGTAACGGTCCTCCTTGAGCTGAACCACACAGAGCATACCTCACGGTTCACTCCCCCTCTTCTCTCCAGCCTGCTTGCTTCTTTCTTCCATCCTAAGCACCCATGACCAGGGAAACCCTTCCACGGTAGGAAGGCAGCGTTCTCCTCCCTGACTGCTAACACTCTCCTGCCTATGTACACTGAGAGGTCTGAGGACCTCTGCTCCCCTTGACCCATAGGCTGTGGGCCGTCCTAAGTGAACCCACCACAAGAGGAAACCAAACAGGGGGAAGTGGAAGGAAGCCCCTACTGCCGCTGCCGCCTCCTCTCACTTTCCCTGGGGCCTTAGCTCTGTCAGATCTTGAAGCATAATGAGTTTTGTTTCATAACAGTCTTAAATGAACTGGAAGGGGGAAGGGGATGACAATGATAAAAATCTTAATTAAAAAAAAAAATTCCTACAGGCAAAGAGATTTTTCCAGATCCTAAGATGTGATAAAAAGTCTCTTGAGCTGGGAAAGCGTCTGGGAGGGGGGACTTTGCTTCAGAGTCCCCAAGGACTATCGGGGACATAGAAGCACATATTTACAGAAGGCCTACTGTGTGCCTGGGATGCTTTGGTGCGCTTAGGTTCTGCAATGGACCAACTCATACCTCGGAGAGGGGAGATGGGCAATAAAGCAGTGAGCAAGTACACTACGTGGAATATTGGAAGGTTAAAGGATCTGGGGGAAGAAACAAAAGTAGAACAAGCCAAGGGCATGGAGAACTCAGACAGAAGGCAGGGTGCGGTATCAAAGAAAGAGGTGAGGAAGCCTCACTGAGAGAGAGGAAGAGACAGACGTCCGAACAAAGATTTGAAGAAGAGAGGGAGTGAGCAGTGCAGGTTCTGGAAGAGCAATTCAAGCAGAGGGGACAAGCTGTGCAAAGGCCCTGGGACAAGAACATGGCGGGTGTGTGTCACAGACAGCCAAGAGGCTGGTGGGGCTGGAGGGCAGTGAGTGAGATGCAGAGCAGTGGCAGTCACAGGGGCAGGGAGGGTGGCCTGGGCATCTCCAACCACTCCAAGGGCCTTGGCTTTCACTGACTGAGGTGAGAGCTGTAAGCAGGGGAAGGACAGACTTTCCTTCGATTCTCCGATGCGCCATCATTCATCCCGACAACCTCCTCGGATACCATTTCGTAATACAACTCAAAGCCACCTCTTCTGCAAAGCCCTCTCCAACTAATCATTATATTATACACTCAAACGACCCTGAGAAAACCAGCAAGTCCCATACATACCGCTCCCCCCAAATCAATATAAACCATCTTCCCTCACTCCAAGAAGCAGGGACTTGAATCTTTTTTTTTCTATCAAGACCTGCTGACCCAGAGAAGAAATAGAAAATGCTAATTTATAGCTAAAGACAAAGAACAACTTCATCCAGCACATTTTTATTTTGAAGTGGCAAAAGCTAAAAAGCCTATTTTTACAGTAGAGCAGAACATGAAGTTTATTTAAATAATACAATATTTCTTTTTAAATACAAGTGATACTTAGGATCTCTATAATTAGCGATTAATAGGAGGAAAGAAAAAGACACATGAAGGAAAAAGGGAAGGTGGAGAGGAAGAAGAAAGATGAGAATGGATAACAGGAAAACCGGACAACAAAGCAAACAGAGAGAGGAATAAAGAGATATACCAAGAAAAAAAAAAAAAAAGTTCAGAAAGGTCCAGAGAGAGGCAGGCAGACAAAAGAACTGAAGTCCAACAGTCTGAAATTTCTTACTCTTCATTCACTGCCCACAGTTCATTAGGTCCAAAGCTTCAGCTCTTAATCTTTTCAATCCCTGCAGCCCTGTGGCTGCCCTGATACTCCAATTAGCAGGCAAACCCCTCTATTTACACCTCTTTATCCCTGCGTTAAGTAACTGGTGTAAGGCAGGGAAGAGAAAGATTAAATTACTCTTACTCTCTAAACTGCAAAGGCAAAGACCCAGCCAACACTGGGAAAAGCCAGAGGTGGAAGCAGAAACTCCCCATACCAAAGACACACATTCCTACCCCAACAGATAAGCTACAAGCCACTAGGCTACCCTGTCTAGTCACCTGCTGACCCAGAGAAGAAATAGAAAAAGCTAATTTATAGCTAAAGACAAAGAACAACTTCATCCAGCACATTTTTATTTTGAAGTGGCAAAAGCTAAAAAGCCTATTTTTACAGTAGAGCAGAACATGAAGTTTATTTAAATAATACAATATTTCTTTTTAAATACAAGTGATACTTAGGATCTCTATAATTAGCGATTAATAGGAGGAAAGAAAAAGACACATGAAGGAAAAAGGGAAGGTGGAGAGGAAGAAGAAAGATGAGAATGGATAACAGGAAAACCGGACAACAAAGCAAACAGAGAGAGGAATAAAGAGATATACCAAGAAAAAAAAAAAAAAAGTTCAGAAAGGTCCAGAGAGAGGCAGGCAGACAAAAGAACTGAAGTCCAACAGTCTGAAATTTCTTACTCTTCATTCACTGCCCACAGTTCATTAGGTCCAAAGCTTCAGCTCTTAATCTTTTCAATCCCTGCAGCCCTGTGGCTGCCCTGATACTCCAATTAGCAGGCAAACCCCTCTATTTACACCTCTTTATCCCTGCGTTAAGTAACTGGTGTAAGGCAGGGAAGAGAAAGATTAAATTACTCTTACTCTCTAAACTGCAAAGGCAAAGACCCAGCCAACACTGGGAAAAGCCAGAGGTGGAAGCAGAAACTCCCCATACCAAAGACACACATTCCTACCCCAACAGATAAGCTACAAGCCACTAGGCTACCCTGTCTAGTCAAGCTGAGCCTCAGTCCCAACAGCAACGTATGACAACTTTCCCAACTTGTCCCACTTTCATACTGATCCCCCAGCAAACACATAGCAGAGAGAAAAAGATCATGCCTAATTAAGAGAAGACTAGAAAGGACCTGAAATAAACTACCATTGGTAGGAAGGAACTACCATTGAAATGAACTACCACTGGTAGGAACTACCATTGAAATGAACTACTACTAGTAGGAAGGAACTACCATTGAAATGAACTACCATTGGTAGGAAGGAATTACCATTGAAATGAACTACCATTGGTAGGAAGGAACTACGATTGAAATGAACCACCATTGGTAGGAAGGAACTACCATTGAAATGAACTACCATTGGTAGGAAGGAAGTCATAATAGATTAGTACAATTAGATCAAGGTGATATAGGGTAGTGAAAACCACAGGCTCTCGAGCCAGAATGTGTGGCTCAGCTCTGCCACTGAAGAGTTGTGTGTTCTTGGGCAAAAGACTCACCATCTCATGCCTCAGACTCCTCCTTTAAAAAGACGACCATTAATACTACCTGTTTCCCAGGGCTACTGAAGAGAATTGGAGTCAATATTATACAGTATGTAAAAAGAATGTCTGGCACATGGGGAGCTTATATTTCTTTTTAAATAAAAAAGAGGGAGAGATAGCATGTGGCAGAGCAGTTAGGCCAATGGACTCCCACATGGCCAACTGTGGTTTGAGTTCCAAATCTGGTGGCTTGCTTTCTTTTAGACTCCCACCACTTACATCTTAAGCACATCATCGGTCTATCACTAATTCTGTTATGCTGGCCTATCGCTACAATGACCCAAGAGTATTATAAGACTAAGAGTTGAGGGACCAGCAGTTAGCATAATGGCTATGTCGCTGGACTCCCACGTAGTCGACCATGGTTCGAGTCCTGGACCCGGTGGCTTAAACTCACGCCGGG
>NW_006159716.1:1651178-1676363 GCF_000334495.1 Tupaia belangeri chinensis | reverse complement strand
TTCTCGCTCTCTGTCTCTCTCTGTCTGTCTGTAGAGCGCACGCGCCCTATAGTAAAAAACCTCTCCAAAAAAAAAAAAAAAAGACTAAGACTTGGGGCTGGCAAGTGATGCAGTGGTTAGAGTGCTGGACTCCCACATGGCCGACCGTAGTTTAAGTCTCAGGCCTGGCGACTTGCTTTCTCACTTTCCCTTTTAAATTAAAAATAGTAATAACAAATAAAATAAATAATTCTTTAAGAATTATTTTATTTAACCTTATTTATTTATTTATTTTAATTTGACCAGAGACAGGCAGAGTGAGAGTGAGAGAGAGAGAGAAAGTGAGAAAATAAGTTGCCAAGTCCATGACTCAAATCACGGTCAGCCATGGGGGAGTCCGGTGCTCTTAACCACCATGGCGCCTGCCAGCCCCAATAAATAATTATTTTAGGGACCAGCAGGTCCCTATACACTCCCACATGGCCAACCACGGTTTGGTGACTTGCTTTCTCACTTTCTCTCTCTGTATCTCTCGGCAATTTTTTTTTTTTATTTTTTAAATGAATAAAAAAAGTTAAGTGAATAATTCTCTTTTTTTAAAATGTCGAGCGTTTTTCCATTTCTTTCTCTCTCTCTGCCCTATAGCAAATTTAAAATCATAATAATGAATTAAATAAATAAATAAATAAATTGGAGGAAAAAAACCGCTTTTTAAGTAGAAAAGCTTCCTTCTGAACCATGAAAAAGAAAAGTCACATGGTTTCATTTCTGTAGATAACATATGCATAAAAAATAATCACTACTGATCATTTCTATTGCATACCTTTAAAATATGAATAAAATGCTTTGGCCAAGATATATGCTGCAGCATTATTTATAAAAGCTTATTACGGGAAATGACCTAAGTGTCTGACAGTAGAAGAATGACTGAATAGATTAGAAAAATACTGATTTGACCAGAGAAGGGGGGGAAGGGATAGTGAGAAAGCAAGCTGCCAGGTCCAGGGCTCACACCACTGTTGGCCATGTGGGAATCTGGCACCTTCACTATCATGCCACCTGCCGGCCCCATGCTAGAATTTTTAAAGCTATGGAAAAGACTTATAATGTCAAGTAATACGAGATAAAAAATGAGACTTCGTTTTCAGGTATTATGACATAGCCGATATTAAACTAACCTTCCTATACAGAACAACTATGAAAGGTGGATAAAATGCAAAATAATAAGTGTTTGAAACTGTGACAGTACGAGGCAGCTAGGACTTAAGGGACTAAGCCTCCAGAAGAAAGGGAAGCACAATGAGGCGAGCCACATATTAAGTAGCTACTGTTCCCCCTCAAGACATTTGCCAATTTGGTGCAATGAACACAGAGGTAAAACAGAAAGCAGTAAACTTAAACTTGCAGCAGATTTCTCCCTGGGGTGAGAAGACAAAATTGGAGTTCAGGGCTATGAAGACATCCAAGATTTGAAAGGACGAGATCCCAGAGAAAAGTGAAACCACACGGAAGTCTTACGTTCTGCAAGCAATTTAAGGTATTTACTAACACCTAAGTCATGTGCTAGGAATCCAAGCAGAAAAAAAGCTGTTAAAAAACACGAAAGCGTTAACCAGAGATGTAGGTAGTTTCCCAGTGGCAAGCCGACAAAACTTAACAAATCAGGGCCTAATAAACACTCACCCTGCAAGTAAGGGCAAATCAGAAATAGAGCAGCTTTAATTGAGCCAAGGTGATACAACATCCTGAACCCCTACATTCTCCACGTATAATGCCCAGCACTCAAACAAAAATTACCAAACATATCAGGAAATAGGATCAAACTTAAAAAAAAAAATACAATCAATAAAAACATACCCCTCAGGCCGGCAGGTGACATGGTGGTTAAGGTACTGGATTCCCACATAGCGAACAGCAGTTCAAGTCCTGGCAAGCTTTCTGACTTTCCCTTTCTCTCTTTCTCAATCCTCTCTGATCAATTAAAAAAAAATAACGACAACAACAAATTTAAAAATTAAGTGATTCTTAAAAAAAGGATAACATTACTTCAGGGCCAGCAAGCGGTGAGGTGGTTAGGTTCTGGACTCCCACGTGGCTGACAATGGTTCAAGTCCCAGACCTGGCAGCTTGAAAATCACACCTGGTGTATGTGCATACATACCCAACATCCTAAGAGGAGAACAGAGGAAGAGGAATTAGGGTATGGCCATCACCCTGGGGGGTACTTTCTCACTTTCCTCTCTGTCTCTCTCTCTCTCTCTGGCAAGTATATGTGTCCTATAACAAAATAAATAGGGAACCAGCAGTTAGCGTAATGGCTATGTCACTGGACTCCCACGTAGTCGACCGCAGTTCGCATCCCGGACCTGGTGGCTTAAAACTCACACCAGGCGCGTGTGCGTGCATGCCCAAGATCCCGAGAGGAGAATGGAGGAGAAGGGATTGCGGCGTGACCATTCCCCCTGGGTGGTGATTTCTCGCTTTCTGTCTCTATGTCTCTCTCTGTCTGTCTGGCGAGCGCACACGCCCTATAGCGAAAATCTCTCCAAAATAAATAAATAAATAAATACCCCTCAGGTGATCTAAATATTGGAGTTATCAGACAGAACTTTAAAACAATGGTGGGGCAGCAAGTGGCCTGCTGATTCAAAGTGCTGGACTCGCATATGGCTGACCACAGTTCAAGTCCCAGGCCTGGTGGTTGGCTTTCTCATTTTCCCTCTTTCTCTCTTTCTCTGTCTCTCCTTATCAAACTGGAAAATAATAATAATAACAACAAAGTTAAATAAAGTAATTCTTTAGAAAAATAAAATAAAATGGTTGGACCAGCAGATGGCATAATAGTTACATCACTGGACTCCCATGTAATCAACTGCAGTTCGAATCCCAGACCCAGTGCCTTAAAACACACAGCATGCACGTGTGCATGCGTGCCCAAAATCCCAAGAGGAGAATAGACAAGAAGGGACTGCAGCATGGCCATCCCCCTGGGGAGGGATTTCTCGCTTTTGTCTCTGTCTCTCTTATCTCTCTGGTAAGTGACTGTACCCTATAGCAAAATCTTTCTAAAAATATAATAAATAAAATAACAGTGGCTAATATGCACAAAAAATGAAGGAAACTGGAGAATTTTAGCAGAGTTAAACTCTAAAAAAAAAAATTAAGAACTTTAAACAGGACCCCTATAAGTGAAATACATTAACTAAAACTAAGAATTGAATAGATGACTTGAAAGCAAAATAGAACAGCAAAAGAAATTACTGGAACTGGAAGATAGACCATTAGAAAAATAAGTGCAGGGAACCAGCAGTTAGCGTAATGGCTATGTCGCTGGACTCCCACGTAGTCAACTGCGGTTCGCATCCCGAACCCGGTGGCTTAAAACTCACGCCGGGCGTGTGTGCGTGCATGCCCATGATCCCGAGAGGAGAATGGAAGAGAAGGGATTGCGGCGTGGCCATTCCCCCTGGGGGGTGATTTCTCACTTTCTGTCTCTATGGCTCTCTCTGTCTGGCGAGTGCACGTGCCCTATAGCGAAAACCTCTCCAAAAAAAAAAAAGAAAAATAAGTGCAGAAAATACAGAAATGAGGTTCAGAGACTTGTCATACCACAAAAGTGTCTAATACGTGTAAAACTCTGAGGAGAGTTTCACTCACACACACACACACACAGGGACTGCTTCATACAAAAGGAAGTTAATCTGAGAGAAGCATGGTTATACAAGAAGAAATGAAGAACACCAAAAAGATTATATATGAACTAATCTAAATTATCATTGACTGTTTAAGACACTGTATTGTGGGGTTTAATATAGACAGAACTAAAATACACAACTGAGCCCGCCTGTGGTAAAATGGTTAAGGTGACTAGGTCCCACATTCCCAACTACAAGGTTTGAGTACCAGACCTGGCCACTTGAGAACTATGCTGAGTGTATGTGCAGACATGTCCAACATCCCAAAAAGAGGAAGAAATGGAGGAAAAGGAATTGCAGCATGACCATGTCCCACTGTTTGCTCTCTCTCTCCCTCTCTCTCCCCTGTTCTCTCTCTTTCTCTCTCATTCTCCAGTTAGTACATACACCCTCCAGCAATTTTTTTTTACATAAAATAAAATAGACAATGAAATCTCAAAGAGTATAAAAGAGGTAAAAGGAATCCACATCTTGCAATTAGTCTGCATAGTCCAGGAAATGGCTAAAATACCAATTTAAGGTAAAATTGTTTAAAAAATAAGAAATCTCAGGACCAGCAGTTGATGTAGTGGCTATAGCACTGGACTTCCATGTAGTCGACCACAGTTCAAGTCCCGGACCTGGTGGCCTAAAATCATGCCAGGCGCATGTGCGTGCGTGCCCAAGATCCTGAGAGGAGAATGGAGGAGAAGGGACTGTGGCATGACCATCCCTCTTGGGGGGTGATTTCTCACTTTCTATCTCTCTGTCTCTCTGTCTTTCTGGTGAGCGTATGTGCCCTATAGCCAAAAAAAAATAAAAAATAAAAAAAATACAAAATTTCATACACACAAAGCATTCAACTCTGCAAAGATATACGTATTGAAGGTACATTAGAAGGAAACACAACTTTTTTTTATAACAGAGGTTCTATCTGGATGACAGACTGACTGATGGCTGGTTTTCATTTTCTTTACACTCTACAGCATTTTTGGTGGGACACCATTTTCTTCAAGATTTTGTTTCATATAAAACAACTATGGTATTTTCTTATGTTGGCAAAAAGTGACAGTAGTGACAGTAGCCTTCATTTTCTCATAAAGTTTCAAGGAAAAAAAAACAGGGACCAGCAGTTAGCCTAATGGCTATGTCGCTGGACTCCCATGTAGTCGACCAGTTAGAGTCCAGGACCCAGTGGCTTAAACTCACGCCGGGCACATATGCATGCGTGCCCAAGATCCTGAGAGGAGAATGGAGGAGAAGGGCTTGCGGACTCGCCATCCCCCCGGGGAGGTGATTTCTCACTTTCTGTCTCTCTGTCTCTCTCTCTCTCTGTCTTTCTGGAGAGCACACATGCCCTATAGCCAAAATCTCTCCAAAAAAAAAAGAGAGAGAGAGAGAGAGAGAAATTCCTAGAAAATGGGAAAGGCCTGTTCTAGTTTGTTCCGTTCCTGGTAACAGACATACCTGAGTCTGGGTAACCTATACAACTCGAGTCTTATTCAGCTCATGGTCTGGAGGTCTAAGGTCCAGCAGCTGCATGTGGTGAGGACCTCCTTGCTTGTGGATAACAAGGTGGCAGGCAGGAACTTGAGCAGAGCAGAGGACCTGTCCGTCTCATTCCCTCTCCTTAGATACCCACCAGGACTTAATCTTGGGCGAACACACCCTGATGTCTAGTCATTTCCCAAAAGTCCTATCTTTCAACACAATCATTAGATTCCGTCTCCTCTTACTACTTTCACAAGAAGACCACGTTCCATGAACTTTGGGAGGATGCATTTAAACCATAGGAAGGCCCTGCAGTCAATCCCACGGGTAATTATTAGCAATATTCATTCCTACTAAAGTTTAAAAATTATGTTCAACTGCCAATACGGACCACGTACCTGGCATCCCAGGCCTTGGCCAGGAAATGCCTGCTCACTCGTGCCACATTCGACAAGAGAAAAACACTGCTAATATCGCCTTTCAGTAAGCACAAGGAAATTCTAACTCAGCAGAAACTATCACTTGTGATGATAATTCAGGTCATTTAGGTCAGTCCCACAGTGCAGCACCTAAGCACTGTACAGAGGAAGCCAAATACCACACGGTAGGCCACAGGCTTCAAGTCCTGAACCCAGTGGCCTGAAAATCAAGCAGGGCGCAAGCATGTGTGTGCCCAAGATCCTGAGGAGATGGAGAATGGCAGGAAAAAGGATTACAGCATGGCCAGGCTCCACTGGGGGGCGGGGCGGAGAGGAAGGGCGCTTTCTCTCTCTTCCTCTTTCTCTGAGTCGCGTACACGTGCATACAATATATGGCATAACCTCAGGTTATTTGCATAGCCTTTCCACAAAAAAACCCTCCAAAGATCTTGCTAAATTAACAGGTAATAGTCACCATGTAAGAGTCATTTATATGTACTCTTCCTTGCAGCAAGAGAAAAGTGAGCCCCCGAGAAGTCATGTATATTGCTTAGAGAACAATCCATGTGATACGAGAATGATCATTTCTTGAAAAACAGTAATATTAAGACTGATGAAGTTAGGGGGGCTATTCTCAGATGCTGGCAGTGCAAATGAAAATTAATAAAAAAACTCTCTGAAGAATAATTAGAAAATATTATCAAGAACCTTAAGAATGGCTATTCTATTTAACATAGTCATTATCCATTCTAAGAATTTATCCTAAGGAAATAATCTGAGAAGTGTTCCAAAATTTAAGTACAAAGATGCTCACCATTGTAATAGTTAAAAATGATAAGCTAAGGGACCAGCAGTTGGTGTAATGGCTATGTCGCTGGACTCCCATGTAGTTGACCGTGGTTCGAGTCCCAGACCCGGTGACTTAAACTCACACCAGGTGCATGTGCGTGTGTGCCCAAGATCCCGAGAGGAGAAGGGATTGCAGCGTGGCCATCCCCCCTGGGGGGTGATTTCTCATTTTCTGTCTCTCTTTCTTTTTGACAAGCGCACATGCCCTATAGCAAAAACCTCTCAGAAAAAAAAAAAAAAAGATAAGCTAAATCTCCAATAGTAGGGTGGGACTAGTTAAATAAATAATGGGACTCAGCACCCAGCACATAGTAGATGCTCCATAAATGTTTTTTGAACACAAAATCATGTGAAAAGGTACCAGGCAACTACTCACGACAAAAAGGAAGGCCTAGTGGTTAAGAAAACAGATGCAACATCGCCCATCATACAGTTCAAAACCTAACCCTGGGGACCAGCAGTTAGCGTAATGGCTATGTCGCTGGACTCCCACATAGCTGACCGCAGTTCGCATCCTGGACCCGGTGGCTTAAACTCACGCTGGGCGCGGGTGCGTGTGTGCCCAAGATCCCGAGAGGAGAATGGAGGAGAAGGGATTGCAGCGTGGCCATCCCCCCTGGGGGGTGATTTCTCGCTTTCTGTCTCTCTGTCTCTCTCTGTCTGTCTGGCAAGTGCACGCGCCCTATAGCAAAAACCTCTCAAAAGCAAAACAAAACAAAACAAAAACCTAACCCTGGAAGCTTGTGAAACACACTGGACATAAGTGCATGCATGCCCCAAATCCTGATGGGATGGAGAAATGGGGGAGAAAGAATTGGGGCATGACTGCACCACACTGGGGAGCGACCTCTTCCTCTTCCTCTCCCTGTCTCTCTGGCAAGGGCGCACACCCTCTAGCAAAAAGGGAGGGAAAAAAGGAAGGAAGGGCGGCTGGCTCCATGGCGCAGCAGTGATACACTGCTCGGGAGAAACTGGATCCCATATGGTGGCTGTGGTTTGAATCCCCAGTCCAGTCAGCCTAAAATGTGCTGGGCATGTGCACAAGTGCCCAGGATCTGATAGGCTGGAGGGCAGGAGGAGATGATCACAGCTTGACCAGACCCTGTGGAGGGTGCTCCTCTCTCTCTCTCTCTCTCTCTCCCACACACACACTCACACACTCTATCATGAATAAAGAAAAAAAAATGTGGAGACAGTTGTATAGCAGAAAAATGCAATGCTCTGCAAAGCTGACCCGCAAGAGAAAGCTCCCAGTTGATGTCCAGAGACCTCCCTGAGTGCACTGGGCACACATATGCCCATGATCCAGGCTGGCTGAAGCTGGCAGTGGATCACGACAGAACTGAGAGACCCACACACATGGTGTATAGGGGTATAGTGCTGAAACCCAACCCTCATCCTGACCTTATTGGGAGTACTCGCTGTCTCTCACTCATAAAATAAATAAACTGAACGTTTAATGAGTAAGATGATATATCATATTAAAAATAATCCCAATACTATTTTAAAGCATATCACAGCTTATATATATTGAGAACTTAC
This sequence comes from Tupaia belangeri chinensis, assembly GCF_000334495.1. Classification (NCBI taxonomy): domain Eukaryota; kingdom Metazoa; phylum Chordata; class Mammalia; order Scandentia; family Tupaiidae; genus Tupaia; species Tupaia belangeri. Next base: position 1,668,409 of record NW_006159716.1, on the reverse strand, counting down.
TATCTGCTAGGCACAGTCCCAAATGTTTATAGGTATTATGTCATTTTCTGTCATTTAGTCCAGTAGGTCACTGTTATTTTCAGTGAATGAAGGTCCATGGATTCAAACCATGGACCTTCTGATTCCAGGGCTTAAACTTTTTTTTTCAGTTTTTCATTATATGGCATATGTGCTTGCCAGAGAGAGACAGAGAGACAGAGAGAAAATGAGAAATCACCCCCCTGGAGGGATGGTCATGCCACAATTCTTTCTCCTCCATTCTCCTCTCAGGATTTTGGGCGCGCACAAACACATGCACACACACACACACACACACATGCACAGAACGATTTTCAAGTTACCAAGTCCAGGACTTGAACCATGTAATTAGCTACATGGGATCCTCCCACTTTAACCTCCATGCCACCTGCTGGCCCCAGAGCTTAAATGCTTAATCTCCCTATTATACTGCCTAGAAAAAATACTGAAAGAAAATATATTAAAATGTTGACAGGGAGGAATTAAAGACAACTTTTATTTTCTTCCTTATCTCTGGTCAATATTTTTAAAATTCTCTAACATTACCATACAAAATTTATAGTGTCCTTTTTTTTCATAATTTATAGTGTCTTTCAAAAAAAAACATTTTATAAACTACTTTCATTTACCATTACACAATTTCAGTGAAAACATCTTAACTGTAATGAAACTCTTGGGACCAGCAGTTGGCGTAATGGCTATGTCGCTGGACTCCCATGTAGTTGGCCACGGTCTGACTCCCGGACCCAGCGGCTTAAACTCACACCGGGCGCGTGTGTGTGGGTGCCCAAGATCCCGAGAGGAGAATGGAGGAGAAGGGATTGCAGCGTGGCCATCTCCCCTGGGGAGTGATTTCTCGCTTTCTGTCTCTCTGTCTCTCTCTGTCTTTCTGGTGAGTACATGCGCCCTATAGCAAAAACCTCGCGGAAGAAAGAAAAGAAAAGAAAATGAAAGGGAAGAAACTCTACATTACATCTTCTCCAGGCCTTAAAAGGAGTCTTCAAAAAGTTCGTGGAAAATATATATTATTTGGGGGAAATTTTTTTTGGGGGGGGAGAGGTTTTTGCTATAGGGCACGTGCACTCGCCAGACAGAGAGAGACAGAGAGACAGAAAGCGAGAAATCACTCCCCAGGGGAGATGGCCACGCTGCAATCCCTTCTCCTCCATTCTCCTCTCGGGATCTTGGGCACGCACGCACACGCACCCGGCGTGAGTTTTAAGCCACCACGTCCAGGACGCGAACCGTGGTCGACTACGTGGGAGTCCAGCGACATAACCATTACGCTAACTGCTGGTCCCGGGACTTTTTTTTAAAACACCAAAATAAACTGATACTTTAATTCCATTTCTCCATGAACTTTCTGAAGTCCCCTTGTGAAAACAGGAGAACATAGAGTAAATCTAAGTTAGAGTACTCTGAGCAGGAAAGGTGGAGGGCCCAAGGGCCTGAGTCAGAGGCTATGGAGTCAGTGACTTCCATAGCACAAATGCATGATCACCACCTGGCTTACAAGGTGCTGATTTTTCTTTTTTTTTTTTTTGAAAGTTTTTTTTTTTTTTGCTATAGGGCGTGTGCACTCACCAGAAAGACAGAGAGAGACAGAGAGACAGGAAGCGAGAAATCACCCTCCAGGGGGGATGGCCACGCCGCAATCCCTTCTCCTACATTCTCCTCTTGAGATCTTGGGCACACACACACACACACCCGGTGTGAGTTTAAGCCACCGGGTCCGGGACGTGAACCGCAGTCAACTACATGGGCGTCCAGTGACATAGCTATTATGCTAACTGCTGGTCCCACAAGGTGCTGATTTTTACACCCATTCTTTCAGTTAATCTTCCCCATGACCCAGCCAAGTAGATGTGACAACCTCAGGGAATGAAGGTTTAGGAGAGTGACATGACTTCACAAGTTCTGGTAGAATACTAGAGCTCAGGTCAAGGGGTCCTAACACCTGCAGCTCTAATCACGTGGGACAGTCAGGGCAGACGGAACAGCATGTCCAGGCCCAAGCACTGCTGGAAGTTAACAGCAGAGAACCGTGTGACCCACACGCACGTTGTGCACAGGTCACAGCACTGGAACCCAGCCCTCGGTAGCCTCACTCCTTTAGAAGATGAGTGAACAGAAGAGTAAAGAACATGGCTTTACAGTGCGCGAAGCACTTCCACATCGCTGACCATGTTTGACTCTCAAAATAAACCTTTTCCGGGACCGGGTGGTGGTGCAGTGGTGGCACGTGACCCACCTGGGAAAGATCCTGGGTTTATGCCCCAGGACCTTCCAAGCACACCACGCATGTGGTTGTACATGCTCAGTACCTGCGCCACGTCAGGCTGGGGTGGGTCATGGCAATGGGAACCTTATTGGGGATTCCCTCTCTCTCAACATAAAAAAAAATGAGCTTTTTTTTTTGAGAGAGAATTTTGCTACAAGGTGCATGTGCATGCTGGAGAGACAGAGAGAGAGAGACAGAAGAGAAATCACCCCCAAGCGGCAGGGCGGCGGTCACACTGCAATCCCTTCTCCTCTATTCTCCTCTTGAAATTTTGGGCACACATGTACATGTGCCCAGAGTGAGTTTTAAGCCACTGGGTCCAGGACTCAAACCACAGTTGACTGTGGGAGTCCAACGACATAACCATTACACCATCTGCTGGCCCCAGGATTTTCTGCTTCTTAAGGCCTTGTGCCACATCTTGTTTATAGTAGTTTCCCACACAGCCTGGGACCTGGCACCTATGAAGTCTCAGTGACAGCTGCCAGGTGCTGAAGCTGGAGAGGTAAGCAGGGAGGACTTGGTGCCACTATATAGAGCTTGATCTTTACCCTGTGGGTGTTGGGGAGTCACTGAAGGCTTTGGAGTATGTTTGTGGGGGATGGAACCAAGTCTAATTTATATACGAGCTTTTAAAAAAATAAATTGGGGACCAGCAGTTGGCATAATGGCTATGTTGCTGGACTCCCATGTAGTTGACCGGGGTTTGAGTCCCAGACTCGGTGGCTTAAACTCACGCCAGGCACATGTGCCTGCGTGCCCAAGATCCCAAGAGGAGAATGGAGGAGAAGGGGTTGCGGCGTAGCCCAACGCACCTGGGGGGGTGACTTCTCGCTTTCTGTCTCTCTGTTTCTCATTGTCTTTCTGGCAAGCGCATGTGCCCTATAGCAAAAACCTCTCCTAAATAAATAAATAGGGACTGACAGGTGGCATGGTGGTAAAGGTACTTGAGTCCCAGGCCTGGCAGCTTACTTTATCTCTGTCTCTCTGTCTCTCTCGTCAAATTGAAGAAGAAATAAAATTAAATAAATTATTAGTTTAATAAATAAATAAATACATAATAAACTCTTCACAGTCAGTAAAGGATAACAAAACTGATGTTCCATGAATTAGGCTGCTGTCCAAGAACAGCTCCAGAGGGTTAATGGGGTGCCCCTTCCATCATATTGTAATAGTCACATTTCTAAACAAAACTCAGGCCACACTGACTGGAAAGACTACGTCAAAGGCAGGATAAGGGAGTTGGAAAAGCATCTACTTTTACAGCCAACCCAGTCAACCAGGTTTGAGTTTGAATCCCTGCCCTGTGATTTGCTAGCCACACAACCTTTAGCAAGCAGCTGTTGCTACAGCTGCTGCTTCTTTTTTTTTATTATATGCTTTTATTATTTTTTCTTAACTTTTATTTTTTTCATTTGCTATAGAGCATGTGCACTCACTGGTGAGAGACAGAGAAAGAGAGAAAATGGAAAAGCACCCCCAGGGCATATGGTCACAACACATTCCCTTCTCCCCCGTTCTTCTCTCAGGATTTTGGGCATGCATCACATGCACCTGGTACCTTTCCCTTTTTCTTTAAAGAATTATTTTATTTAACTTTATTTATTTATTTAAATTTGACCAGAGAGAGACAGAGTAAGAGAGAAAGAGAAAGGGAAAGTGAGAAAGCAAGTCACCAGGCCCAGGACTCAAACTGTGGTGCTCCATGTGGGAGTCCAGCACTCTTAACCATCATGTCCCCCCGCAGGATTCCTTGGCATATTTTTCAAGCTGCCAGGTCCAAGACTTGAACGACACAGTCAGCCATGTGGGATCCAGCCAGCTTAACCACCATGCCCCCTGCTGGCCCTTAAGTAAGCTTCTTCCCTTTGTAGCTCCATTTCCTCCCATCTGAGGAAGCCAGTGATCGCGTCCTCATGGAGTCACTCTGAGGGCTGGATGAGGTAACGTGCTAAAATGATGACTCACTTATGCACTTAGTAGGAAGCTGTTATCTTGTGAAATGTGTCCTGTCCCCAGACATGCACAATGGGAGGTCACCATGCCAGTGCACAGTGCCTTGCCTTCCTAAAGAAAGCAATGCTCACGGTTCTCTCAAATCTGCCATCCTGGTTCCCATAGACTCCTTCAAAGGGACTAGACTGATTTGTTATTCTCTGGAATCATTTTCAAAATGCTCTGTGATTTAAGCCTGATAGTGTCATCGCAGAAGGACCAAGCACGGGCGGAGGAAGACCAAGACTGAAGCCCAGCCTCTGTGTCCTGTGCTTTTGCTCAGATCAGATCAGGAGGGTTTAGACAGGCAACAGCAGAGAAAAAGACATGCTCTCTGAGGCAAAGTTAGGTGGGAACAGGTGAGTGCATGTGACAGGAAGGGGACGGAGGGCAGCCACCAACAAAGTACAGAGCGGGATGGGAGTGTTGCAGAATACATGGCCAGACACCTCAGAGAGGAAAGGGGTGAGGGACACATAAGTGAATTCCATCAGCAGTGCCCCTTAGAAACTGGAAAGAGCATGCAAGATGCAGAAAGAAACAGCAAGAGATCAGGCTGTGGAAAGATGGCCACGCTCCTCTGAAACATTATTGCCACGCCCCAAGAGGCATAGGTCTCAGTCCCTCTTACCCCTGTGTTTCCAACGCTTTCCTGACCGACTTCGTGCCCTGCAAGCTCAGTCCCTCCACCTGTCCTTTAGACTGTTCAGTGGCCATTTAGTTTTAAATTAGTTAAAAATTAAAATCCGGTATCCCAGTTGCACTAGTCACATGCCGACTCCTCAGTAGCCACACTTGAATTTTCTAATGTATAAATTAGACTTGGTTCCATCCCCCACAAACATACTCCAAAGCCTTCAGTGACTCCCCAACACCCACAGGGTAAAGATCAAGCTCTATATAGTGGCACCAAGTCCTCCCTGCTTACCTCTCCAGCTTCGGCACCTGGCAACTGTCACTGAGACTTCACAGGTGCCAGGTCCCAGGCTGTGTGTTGGGAACACACTATAAACAAGATGTGGCACAAGCTCCTAAGCAGCAGAAAATCCTGGGACCAGTAGATGGTATAATGGTTATATCATTGGACTCCCACATAGTCGACCGTGGTTCGAGTCCCGGACCTGGTGGCTTAAAACTCATGCCAGCACATGTACATGCATGCCCAAAATCCTGAGAAGAGAATGGAGGAGAAAGAATTGAAGCGTGGCCATGCTCCCTGGGGAGTGATTTCTCGCTTTCTCTCTATCTCTCCAGTGAGCACACGCACCCTACAGCAAAAATCTCTCTTAAAAAGGAAGAAAGAAAGAAAGAGAGAGAAAAAGAAAAGAAGAAGAAGCAGAAAATCCTGAGAGGAAGAGACATAAAGGGATACTTGCAATTCAAATGGATGATGGAATGGAAACTCCACCAGACTTTTAGGGAAGGCCTCTGGAGGAAGTGGGAGCAACCTAGATGAGGTACAAAGGAGAAAACATCCCACTCTGAAGAAACCAGAAAGCTCCAGAACAGCACTAACTAGGAGGACTTTCTGCTCTGTCCAAAATGGTAACCACCAGCCATTTGTGGCTACTGAACACTTGACATGTGGCTACTATAACTAGGGAACTGGATTTTAAGTGTTTTTATTGATTTATTTATTTATTTTTGGAGAGATTTTCCCTATAGGGCGCGTGCGCTCACCAGAAAGACAGAGAGAGACAGAGAGATAGAAAGCGAGAAATTACTCCCCGGGGGGATGGCCACGCCACAATCCCTTCTCCATTCTCCTCTTGGGATCTTGAGCACGCACACACACATGCCCGGTGTTGAGTTTAAGCCGCCAGGTCCGGGACTTGAACCGTGGTCGACTACATGGGAGTCCAGCGACACAGCCATTATGCTAACTGCTGGTCCCAAGTGTTTTAATTTTTCATGAATTTAAAATTAAACGGCTCTATATGGCTAGTGGCTACCAATCAAACAGTACAGCTCTAGAGAATTAAATAGAAGTAGATGGAAATTGAAGTTGGATAGTACTATAGACTGAGGGTTTGTGTCCTCCAAAATTCATGTATCAAAATCCCAACCCCAACGTGATGGTATTAGGAGGTGGGACCTTGGGAATGATTAGGTCATGAGGGTGAAGCTCTCATGAACTGTATTTGTTATCTTTGCCCCTTCCACCATGTGAGGACGCAGTAAGCCATCACTGACTCCTACCAGACACTAAATCTGTCCACGCCTTCCTCTTGGACTTTCTGGTCTCCAAAACTGTGAGGAGTACATGTTTGTTGTTTGAGCCACCTAGGCTATGATACATTTGTTATAGTAGCCTGAAAGGACTAGGACAGTTAAGGTTGAACATGGCTTCCACAGTGCCAGATTATACGTGGTTTCCTCTATGCGCCGCGCCATCTATGGTTGCCTTCCTCTTGCCTGCCTGGCAAGCGTCACCCAACCTGCCCAATCCCTTTCATGTACCTCTCTCAAGATTTCCCTGGCTGCTCTGGATAGTCTCTTCTATGGACTACTTCTGAAATCCTGTCTTTTTCTAGGCCGGTATCACTGTGTATCATATGTCTACTATAGTCCCATGACAGACCTCCACTAGACTCTGCCCTGGTATCTCCAGCCATAACTGCCTGATGAGTAAGTAGTCAGCGAAGTCACCAGAGCCTGGCTGTGACCCTAACCTTGATCTTTAGAATGACAATTCACTTCAGGAGCTGGGGAAAGATGCTGTTAAACATCTGGAAAACTCTCTCCAGGCCTGGTGGGCACTTCAAGATATTTTGCCCAGGTTTTTAGAATCTAGAGGTCTTACAGAACGAATGACTAGCCCTTTGGGGGGGGGGCAGTGGTAAAGTCTGCCACAGGACATGTGCACTCCCCAGAGACAAAGAGAAATCACCCCCCAGGGAGGATGGCCATGCCTCAATCCCTTCTCCTCCAGTCTCTTCTCAGGATCTTGGGCCCATACACACACGCACCCCGTGCAATTTGTAAGCCACTTAGTGCGGGACTTGAACCACTGAGTCAGTCCTGTGGGAATCCAGCACCAAAACCTCCACATCACCTGCTGGCCCATGACTAGCCCATTCTTAAAGGCCGCATAGCCTAATGATCAGGATCCAGACTTCAGAATTAGTCCCGGGTTTGGATTCGTGCCCCACAACCTAGCACAGTGCACCCTGAAGAAGCTGCTAAAATACCCTGGGCCTCAGCTTCCCCGAGGGTAGAGTGGGCACCACACCTGCCTCTTACGTTGTAAGAGGATAAAATGACTGAAGTATCTCACAAAGCCAGGCCTATAGTAGGCTGTCCATAAATAGTAGCTACCACTATTAAAGTGACCTGGAACCCTAATTCTGATCCCCCACAGCATATGCAAATTTCTGAGCCTCCCCCCCCCATAGGCTCCTCATGGTGCTCTCAGGGATGCAAGAGATATAATCCAATCTCTGACTCACAACGTGTTGCCAAAATTCTCCTCGCGTTCCCAAGAGAAAATTTATTTTAATTCCTTCTCACTTTAAAAATTAAACAGTACTTAAAGCATTTTGGGGTGGCAGGGGTGAGGAAAGAAACCACGAAATCCAACAACTTTGGGGGGGGGGGGCAGTGGTAAAGTCTGCCACAGGACATGTGCACTCCCCAGAGACAAAGAGAAATCACCCCCCAGGGAGGATGGCCATGCCTCAATCCCTTCTCCTCCAGTCTCTTCTCAGGATCTTGGGCCCATACACACACGCACCCCGTGCAATTTGTAAGCCACTTAGTGCGGGACTTGAACCACTGAGTCAGTCCTGTGGGAATCCAGCACCAAAACCTCCACATCACCTGCTGGCCCATGACTAGCCCATTCTTAAAGGCCGCATAGCCTAATGATCAGGATCCAGACTTCAGAATTAGTCCCGGGTTTGGATTCGTGCCCCACAACCTAGCACAGTGCACCCTGAAGAAGCTGCTAAAATACCCTGGGCCTCAGCTTCCCCGAGGGTAGAGTGGGCACCACACCTGCCTCTTACGTTGTAAGAGGATAAAATGACTGAAGTATCTCACAAAGACAGGCCTATAGTAGGCTGTCCATAAATAGTAGCTACCACTATTAAAGTGACCTGGAACCCTAATTCTGATCCCCCACAGCATATGCAAATTTCTGAGCCTCCCCCCCCCATAGGCTCCTCATGGTGCTCTCAGGGATGCAAGAGATATAATCCAATCTCTGACTCACAACGTGTTGCCAAAATTCTCCTCGCGTTCCCAAGAGAAAATTTATTTTAATTCCTTCTCACTTTAAAAATTAAACAGTACTTAAAGCATTTTGGGGTGGCAGGGGTGAGGAAAGAAACCACGAAATCCAACAAGCCGCTTTAAAGAGGTTACAAACTGATTGGAGAAAGAAAGGAGAAGGGGGCTGGAGGGGGCGAGAAGGGGGGACGGAGACAATCCCCAGAGTTCCTGCTATTATTGAATCCCCCAACTCTCAAAGCAGCCCGCCGCCCCCTCCTCCACGTGGGCTAAGCTCCGTTAATGAGAAAGCCGAGCTCTGCCTACATTACCACAATAATGATTTCCCCGTTGCATTTTTACATGCCTGCCGCTTTATCATAGCAGAAGTAGACATATATTTTCAATAAGTCCCTTCTCTCCTTCCCCCTCCCCAGCTCAAGCTTTCCCAGTAAATGTTGTTCCCTCAGCTCCCTCCCCAAACGCAATCCCAACCCTGGAGCACAATGAGTTCCACTAATCAAAACAGAAAGAAAAAGAAAAATGGAAAAATCACAGCTGCTGAAAAACAGCATTCGCTACAAGTCAAAGCCCTCCACATTTTTTCTGCATGCAGCATTTACTTCTTCAAGGACACATCACCCCTCCCCTATCAGAAATCTTACGTAGAGTTGCTCAAAGGGGAAGGAGGAGGGGGCGGGTGGAGAAATCTAATATTCACTCTCTTTCCTATTTTGACTAAGCCAGCACAGACAGAAATATAGATAAGGCCTTGAATAACTGATTTAACAAAATGTCACTTATTAAAAGGGGTGGGGGATGGGACAGCATTTGCATTCGAGAGCTCAGTGAAACCACCCCAGCTAAAGGCTGCAAGGCCAGGCAAGGCAAGGGGGAAGGGACTATTTCTCTGGTCTGGTCTCCTTCGGGCTGCAAGGACTGGGCCTGTAAGCAAAGAGACCTGAATTTCTCCCTCTACCAAGAACCAATGGGGAGAATACCAGAGGCAAAATAAAAACAAGCAAAAAAGCCTAGCTGATTCTTAAATAAGTAAGCATCATATAGCACTAACTAGGCTGGGTGCTATGAGCTGGAGGTTGAAAAATGAGTGATGACCCAATTCTGCTCTCCCCAAACTCCCAGTCCAGAAGGGGTGAAAGACACGCCCCGTGCAAGTATGGCAACTGCAACCCCTAAGCCAAGGACAGCCCAAGAACATCCCCCTCCAAGCCACCTCCCCACACACCACCAGCTCTGAACCCAGGACCAGGCACCCAGAGCCCTCAAGACCTAGGGGAGGAGAGTCTGCCGGTTCAAATCATTTGAATTCCACACGGGCTTCTAAAGAAGCTCAGACTCTTCAAAAGAAAAGAGGCCCCTAAATGTCCTTTCCTACTGTAGCTCCCTCTGCAAACCGCTGGGCTCCCATGTATTCACCCAATTAGAAAAGAAAAGCAAACAAGCCCCAATACTTCAGAATCGGCCTCATTACTGGTATCCTTGAGTTGAATTTTAAGGGAGCTTGGTATCTCCCATTGTGATGACAACAGAAGGAACTCAAACACTCCTATTAAAAACTCCTTGGGCATCAACTCCATCTTTTTTTCTTTTCCTTTAAAAAAAAAAAATGCGAAGGAATTAGATTGGAGGCAGTTTCCCAAAGATAAGGAGGGGCCCACAGAGCAGTCTCTGCTAGGACAAAGATCCCTAGAGGCCCTCCAGAAGGATTCTTCCCAAGGTAGCTCACTGCTCTGAGTCCCGTTATGACAAAGTTGGAGCCCAGAGGCTAGAAGGCCACAGCACCTAGAAATGATCACTGAATTGCCCAGGTTCCTCCGACTGAAGGGCCCCACAGAAGGGACAGGGCTGACAGTAGGAGACTGACAGAGAATAGCTAACCAATTCTGGATAGTCAAGGTTTGACCTTAAATCACAAAGTGGTCTTCAAGCTTTGTGCTCCAGAATAATGGAGCCAGACAAGTCAAATTTAAAAATATTTTTTAAATTTTATTTTAACTTTATTTACTTATTCAATTTTAATTTGACCAGAGAGAACAGGGTGGGAGGTGGGGGAGAAAGCAAGCTGCCAGGTCCAGGACTTGAACTGCGTTCAGTCATGTAAAAGTCCAGAGCCCTTAACCACCATGCCACTTGCCAGTCCTAACCAAATTTTTTTTTAAAAATGATACCCAAACCATGTTAGATCGTTTCACTACTTCCAACTAAACAACTGTGCGTTCAAAATACCCAGATGGTCTTGACCTCTATGACCTGCATGCATTCTATACTCCATGTCTTTATGACTTAATACCATATAGCATTATCTACGAGAGGACGTACAGCATTTGGAAACCATTCAAATTCTGGCATTAAACAAGGCTTTGGATGCTGGCTAGACATGTGACTCTAGATTAATCACTTATTTTTATTTTTCAATTCTACTTCTTAAGCCTCAGTTTTCTTAGCTGTAAAATAAGAATTGTTTGCCTTATCACTGCAAGACATAAAATGCAAGACACAGACACCACTGCAAGACATACATTAAGACATGCCAAAAAGGCTTTGGAACTATAAGATGCTGGGTAAACATTAGTTACTTCAATGACAGCTTCCCTCTCCTCTCTCTCTGATTTTCCATGATTTTCCCTTTTCTATGAGACCAAATTGGTATCAGTTTCACTGATGTTTCAAAATTAACATGGATTTATCATACAAGTACCGGGTGATATATCCCATAATCCACAGATAAGGCAAAAATCTCACTAACGCTGGGTCCAGGTAATGGGTACAAGAGGTTCATTAAACTAGTCTATGGCTTTCACGTAGAATAAAAATAACTTGAAAATAAAGAAATAGAGCTTCCCCATCTCAGAAGCTAGGGGTCCGACTAGTGAAAAACACTGGATTTTTTAAAAAAAACTGGAAATGACTTTTCAGTATACACATGAAGACTAAGGCTAGGGCAGCATGGGAGCAGGGGGGCTGAGGAGCTGGACTCTCACGTGGCTGACCATGGTTCAAGTCCTGCACCTGCCTGGTGGCTTGCTTTCTCACTTTCCCTCTCTTTCTCTCTCTTTCTCTCTGGTGAGCACATGTGCCTTATAGCAAATTAAGTAATAATGATCGATAAAATTAAAAAAATAATTATTAAAAAAAAAAAAAAGACTAAGGGTTAGCCACTGCATTCAGAAAGACACAGCTTATAGCACAACCTCCCTTGCTGTCAAACGCTGAATGCATACAAAGACTACTAAAACCTTGGGCCACCTCTGGGTTTCTTGGGGAGGTTCAAGGCTCCCCAGTTCACAAGATTCCTCAAGGGGCAAACCAGGCTTATTTGGTCTTTTGGATGTGAGTTTGCATCCACATTGACATTTCTGATGCCAACCTTCCAACAATAAGAGCAGTTTTCCTGAAAGGGTCACGGAATCTGAAATTCCAAACAGAAAGTGGCTGAGGAGGGAGCGACAGTGGGAAAGGACTAGCGGGCAGTTTTTAGCAGAAGCTTTGGGAAATTAAGGGGCGCGTTCCATTGGTTGTCAGATTTCATATCTGAACAAGCAGATCTGGCTGAAGATCAAGTCACCTCACCGCTGCCTGTGTACAAGGCCACTTGCAGTTTACATAGCACTTTCTGTGCGTATCTGATCCCACCTCGCACAACTCTAGGAAGAGAGGCGACAGATGGTATCACCCTCTTTTTACAGATGCAAGACAGGTTTGGAGGCTGGCTTGTCCAGAACCATAGCCTAGGGTGGGACCTCAGCCCGGGTCTCCTGGCTCCCCTCACCCATCCGCTTACCCACCCCAGGCAGACCCCCATGCGTGGAGGGCACCAAAGCTCACAGTCTAGACGAGAGATGGACCTTTGCCTTTTGGGGTTTGTTTGGTTTGCTTTTGTATTTTAGCTTTTTGCTCAAAATGTATGACACAATACCTGTCAACTTTGAACAGGGCTAAAAATCACAGAAATCTTTTCCAATCATAGTTTTCAAATACATCTAATGTGAGGCCCAAAGTACATTAACGGAAGACTTTTCCTCAAGTGAAAGAATCAGCTCTCAAAAAAAAATAAATAAAATAAAAATTAAAAAGAATCGGCTCTTTCCCCGGTGCCACTCAGTAATGCAGTCAAATGTTCAGAAGAATGCAGTACAGTTTCTGATGCAGTCTTAACCCTTGCCGTCTCTGGCTGGTGTCAGGTTCTGAGCCCAAACCCCTTCCCGAGGACTGTGTAGTCACCGCTGTAGAAGCGAGGTGCAGGGACCTCCTCACTGCCCATGCCCTGGCATCTCCACTCTTCTCATTTTCCCTCCTGCCAGGATGGAGAAAGTGTCTTCTACTCCACTCCCCCAAGCAAAGACCAGAGCTTTCCCCTCAGACCTTCCCAAGGGTTTTTGTTCAACTGACCTAACCCATTCTCCTAACCAATCACTCCTGGTCCATTGATCTTTCCCGTCAGTGTAACACTCCCCTCCAAAAACAAACACACACACACACACACACACACACACACACACACACAAAACCCGTTCCTGCATACTCATGTCCCTCCAGCTCCCACTCCATTTCTCTGCAGCCCGTGCATGATCAAATTTTGTCCACAAGGGCCAACAGATGGCATAGCAGTTATGTCACTGGACTCCCACATGGCCATCCATGGTTCGAGTCCCAGATCCAGTAGCTTGAAAGTCATGCTGGGTGCATGTGCCTGCATGCCCAAGATCTCAGGAAAGGGATTGTAGGTATGGCCCTTGGGTTATTTCTCACTATCCCTCCCTCTCACTGTCTCTGCTTTTCTCTCTCTCTTTAGCAAGAACACGTGCCCCAAGGCAAAAAAAAAAAGTGCCAAAAAGTGGGGCGACTCTGAGCTCTTCAACTCACATTCCTCTCTCAACCCTCTCCAATCTTGCTCCTACACAACCCTCCACTCCACTGGACCTATTCTTCAAAAAGGTATTAATGAATTTCATTTGGCCCAGTCCAATGGAGACCGTTCTGGCCTTACCTTATCAACCTGATGAAACATTGAACATATATGGGGGTCTCCCCAAAGTTCATGGAAGGCCCAGCCTACATGGCACAGTCCATAGTGTACTGGACTGGTCAGAGGTTCACATCCTGCCTTGGCCTGTGAACACACTGGGAGCACAGAAAGGTACCCAGGATCCAGCGGAGCTGGAGGGCTAGGGGAACGGGGTCAGGGCATGACAAGGCCCTGTGAGGGTTCTCTCTCTCTCTCAGACAACACACACACATTAACATTTCTTTTTAAGTTCATGAAAAATGCATTTATGAAAAATCTATACATGAAATTTCAGTATTTTTCACACCAGAGAACACACACCTTTTCTTTTTTTTTCTTTCTTCTTTCTTTTAGTTTTTGCTATGGAGCACATGCACTAGCCAGAGAGACAGAGAGCGAGAGAAGAAAAGTGGGAAATGATCCCCCAGGAGGAATGGTCACACCTCAATCCTGTCTCCTCCATTCTCCTCTTAGAATTTTGGGCACATGCATACACATACCTAGTGTGATTTTCAAGCCACTGGGTCCAGGACTTGAACCACACAGTTTACTATGTGAGATCCAGGGCCTCAAACTCCACGCCACCTGCTGGCCCAAGAAACCATACTTTAATTCCATTTTCCCACTAGCTTTTGAAGGCCCACAGTAAACACACACACCCCTTCATACTGCCTTCTCTCTCCCTACAGGCTCTGTAGGGTATCTTAGTCAGCCTCCTAAATTTTAATACCATTTTGTGGATGGCTCCCCCATTTTTCTCTCTTGCCTGGCTGCTCTGCTTCTCTGGCACCGGATGCTACATCAGACTACCTATTTGACGTCTCCACTTTGAGTCTAACAGGCTTCTCAAATTTAGCGGTGCCCAAACTGAAATATCTTTTTTTTTTAAAGTTTATTTCTTCCATGAGTGAGAATGAGACAGCTTCTCCAACAGGGTTGTGAGGCAGAAATCCACCCCTAGCCTTCAGCCAGCCCTGGATCGTGAGGATACGCATGCCTGTCATACACAGGGAGGTCCTCGGACACACACCTAGAACCTTCCTACGTGGGTCAGTCTCGCAGTGTGTCACATTTCACTACTGCACCACTGTCCCAGCCCCCAAACGGAAATATCTTGATTCTTCCCCACCTCCCTCTCCCGATCTCCCTCCATCTCAGCAAGTAGCATCGCCATCTGCCCAGCTAACTGCTCACCTCAGAAATCACAGCTATCCCAGGTTTCTTCTCCCGGCACCCCATCAAACCCAGCAGCAAGCTCCGCCCGTTCCACCTCTAATGTGCATCTCACCACCCCTTCCTCTCCACGCACTCCCCTGACCTCCTCACATGGAAGGCTGCATCTGCCTCTCAACTGCTCCCCAGTTCCACACCTGCTCCCCTTCACTATCTTTTCTACCAATGCAAGCCCCTTTACACATGAGTTAGGAGGTGCCACTTCCCACACCAAGCCTTCAGCAGCTTCCCCCTACACTTCAGAAATCCAACCTTTCCAAGGCCTAGAGAGTCCTGAGCCCTCAACTTATGCCGCCCTCTCTCCCTCCCTCTTGCCCACCTGGACCTCTTTTTAGTTCTCTTCCACCCAGGTCCCCCTTCATCTGGTACACTCTGTCTCCCCCAATCACATCCTCAGAAGGGTCACTGCTCCTCCTGATTTCTTCAAAACTTTGATCACTATTTTTTTTTTTTTTTTGAGAGAAAGACTTTTTGCTATAGGAACCACGCACTCGCCAGAGAGATGGATGGCCATGACTCAATCTCTTCTCCTCCATTATTCCCTTGGGATTTGGGGCATGCAAGCACATGTACCCGGAGTCCACTTGGTCCAAGACTCACCGTTGACCATGTGTGAGTCCAACACCTTAACCACCATATCACCTGCTTTTCTCATAATTTGCAACATGCATTTCTTTACCTGTCTGCCTCTGGACAGTAAGCAGAGGGTGGGGTGGAGAGGACATAGGTAAAGGGTGATGATTATGTCTGTTTTAATTAGCCTCTTCCCAGGGTTGTAACACAGTGCCTGGAAAATAGCAGGTGCTCTCTAAGTAGCTGCTGGACACGTGAATGCACACACCAGGGCTGCTTAACGCATGGAAATACACGTTACCTCATTCTACTCGCCCAGAGTTATCATTTCCACTTAGGCTCACAGGTTCTTCTTCCCCTCCGTCCTCTACCCAAAAAAGAAAGAAAAGAAAAATCTTAGGGCAGCGGGTGGCAGGGATAATGCAACCCTCTGCAATGCCGGACACACATGGCAAAGTCCTGGATTCGTGTCCCAAGGCCTCCCTGTATACCCTGTGCTCAGGGTCTGGGCTAACTGAGGCTGGGCATAGGTCACGGGCTAAGACCCTGTTGGGTGGCTGTCTCTCTCGCTCTCAGGGAAAAAAACAAAAAAGTGAGCAAATAAACTTTTTTAAAAATTGGGGGGGGAATGTTGCTAAACTAACAACGCTACAGTGCAGCATTTCCCACCCCAGCCCCAGATTACTGTCCTCCATAAGGAAAAACCAAAAGCCTGAGTCATTACAAGCAGCTACTCGGATAATTTAAACTCTTAGGAAATACCGCAGAGGCCTGTTTGCTGTGTATTTTCTTTAACCCAGAAGAAAAGACTTATTAAGAGATCCACAGATAAAACTCTTGTTACTAAGACCATACTACTCCTTAAAAATGCCACGACACGCTTGTGGATAAAGCATGCCAGGAACTGGAATCCAGCTCTTCTTGTCCCTCTCTCCCCACAGAAGAAATCAACTGTTTTAGTTTGTCCTCCGTCTCACTGGTGCCCCTCCAACGTGCAAATTCAGACATCCTGTTAATCCACAAGACCCCAGTTGATCTAATCCTCCCTCTTCCTTCAACCACACAGTGTTATGAGGTCAGAAATAAAATGAGCTGAATTCAACTGTCTTTAGAGCAGGAAGATAAGCACCCGCTTATACCGCCCGGGGTCTGAGCCACTTGTCTGGATTTTTACTTTTCATGTCATTGTTCAAAGTCAATAAAAACATCAAGAGCTTCTTCTCCCCCCAGAAATGCTCACGGTAAAATATATAGTATCCTGGAAGTCTAACACAATATCATTATTATGAACACGATCACAAATGTTCAGCAAAATCCCTATTACCCACATGTGAATTCTCCATGGAAAGTGTGCAAAGCCAGGCAGGGCTTTCTAGCCTCCCACTCCTCCCTGAAACTGCCTCTTCCTGCTGCCTGGGAATAACAGCTCCATTAACCTTGGACTTGACTTAAGCATTAGACGAGTGAGCCTGCTGGCAGGACAGGAAACTTCGAAGATGAACTGAAATGATTTTTGGTGCCTAGGATTGCACGTTCCACTCTCTACTAGAACACATCATTGGGAAATGTCGTCTATGACAGTGACAGACTTTCCTAAGTATTTCCTTGTGTTTGATGATCAAGACTACCAGGCCACTCAAGAGTCCTTTTTGGAATATCAAGGTACAAATCCACTTTCTCCCCGAGAAGACAAAAACAGAAGTTAATCAACTCACTCGGGCCCATGAAGCAATTTGGCCGTTGGCCCAGGAAGACACTATTGAGACCTCTGGAGACCTCACTCCACAAGACACAGAAATTTCACAGCCCGAAGACAGCACGTGGGTCCAACAGTGCATTTTTAAGATTGAAAAAAAAAAAAAAAAAAAAAAAAAAACAAAAACCCAAAAAAGGCAA
>NW_006159716.1:1635250-1650696 GCF_000334495.1 Tupaia belangeri chinensis | reverse complement strand
GTCAAAAAGGCAATTTTAAAAATGAAAAAAAAAAAAAAAAAAAAAAAAAAAGCCAAAGCCCAGAAATGGCTAGAAATCGGTACCCTCTCCACTCTTCTTTCCAATGAAGTGCTCTCCCTGCACTGCACATCAAACATCTTCACTTTACAAATACAATAAACTTAAGCCAAATACTAACTACAGTTTTTTAGAGGCTTTTGTTTTAGTGCATGTATGCTTGCTAGAGACAGGGACAGTAAGAGAGCGCGTGTGAAGTCACCCACAGGGAGATGGCCATGCCACAATTCCTTCTCCTTTCTCCTCCCAGGACCTTGGGCACACACACACACATGTGCCCGGCATGAGTTTCAAGCCGGGATTCGAACCACAGTTGGCCATGTGGGAGTTCACCAACGTAACCACTATGCCATCTGCTGGTCCCACTAGCTCCAATTTTAACATTTCTTGACTAAGTTTAATGGAAAATCTTTTTTTTTTTTTTTAAATAGGCCAGAAGTTGCATCCACAAAATGGGAGAAATAGACAGAGAGAGAGAGCCGGGCCATGCCACAATCCTTTTCCTCCCGTTCCCCATCATCCAGGGTGTTGCCACTTGGCGTCAGGATTCAAACCCCAGTCAGCCATGTAGGATCCGGTTTCCTCCGCGCGGGGCTCCATGGCAAACCCTGGAGAATCTTTTTATTTTCCAAAAACCCAGTGCTCTTAGTAATAATGACCAAACCACCCATGAATAGGATAAAACAAAATTATAAATAAGCTTTGTTTTTTGCGACCACACATTTTATTATATAAGCAGCAAAGAACACCACAGTCTGCCCCTCTTTCACAATTGAAGCTCTTAACAAAAACCACAGGCCCAAGCGGGTTAAAAGAGGTAAAACTGAGTACTTTCCACACAGTTTATGGAACAACTGTTTTCACAGCAAGCTCACATAAATGCTATGTGATACTAACACATGCCTGCTATGTGGAAGCCTGCTTACCAAGCTGTGAAAAGGCCCATGTTTACTATGGAACCTGCAAAATTAATCTTCTCGATGCTTATAAAGCAGAAGGGAAAGGCTCCTTTTTAGATGTCAAGCTGGCTTCTAAACAAGCCTTTGGCAAAAATGGACATGCCTATAAGGGCGTGGCCCAAAGAGGTGTGTCACTCCGGGTATCAATTCCTATAAATCAAATCCTGACAATCACCACAATATTTTAAAAAGAATGAATTATGATTCATGAGCCTTCAAACCTTTATTACCACAAGAACATTCTCAGTGGAAGAGGAAAAAAAGCTACTGTGACTTGATTAATGGCCAAAGCAAGACAATAAAATAAATCTCATAAATATAAGGAAAAAAAAAAAAACTGAACGACTGCTCTTGGCTTCGAGGTTCAGCATGTAAATAATTCCACCCTGGGATGAACTCAGGTAAAGGTTTTGTTTACTCCCCCAGCACATATACCATCCAGACTCAGATTTTCATCAGCTAAAGACGAAAGCTAATTTGTTTAACTCATGCCTAGTTTAGTACATTTGATAAGTGGCAATAATATTTAATTCCCAACCAACTCAACGCTCATGCTGCCAAATATCAAACCTTCAATCTGGAAATCTGATGACAGGAAGGAAAGAAAAAAAAAGTCCTGTCCATCAGAGTAGAGAGACATTTTTTTTAACCCATTTTTGTCCTTGCTAGAACTGAGCCTGCCTACAGAAATTGCAGAAAGCTTAACGAACTTTAGTTAATCCCACTGACTAATGGTTACTCCCTAACCCTACTAAACAGCTCTGGGTTGGACTGCTTGATGCTCCCAGTACCCGGGCAAAGGTAAAACAGCACAATCAAGGTACCTGACAGCCAAGTCCTACAACTCTTCTGCAGAAACCAGTAGATCCAGGACCAAGAAAGCCGACTGCTGGTTCACTAGTTAAGCGCTGAGCACTCCTGCCAGTTACCCTTCCAGCGGGTATCAAACCACATTTTCTATCACCAAACTCCTTTCTTGAAAGGGTAAGGATGCAAAAGGGGAGTACCAACAGGGACAACTTTCCAGTCTTTTCCTAAAGCACTCCTTCCTCCATGGCCTACAGAACGTGCACCGGACAGGCTTCCAGAAGGCATTTTGAAGGCGCTCTCAGCCATGCCTGGGTTGGTCATTCCTGAGCACGACTTCCCCGCACTTCACAGAACAGCCTAGGCCAGGCTGTTAGCCCGCTTCAACACGTTCACCTGCCAAAACTGCGTCTAGTCTGGGGAAGAGTTTCCAGGAAGCTGGCTCTAACAGGCCGGTCGGTCGAAGGCACCCGAAGGAACCAGAAGCGGCTTCTTTTAACCCGAGGATGGCAGGCACACATGCTTCAGCCCAGCGCTGGTCAGAGGCTGCTTGCCAGGTGCTCTCCCCCTCCCCCGGGAATGGGTGGTTTGCTTTGGTTTGTAACATATCTTTCTTCAGACCACCGGCAGAAACTTCCCAGTCTCCCAAACTGAAGTTGGGGAGCAAAGAGGAAGGGGTACGTTTACTCCCTTATGCATTTCTCCCCTCAGGGTGGCCACACTAACTTCTGGGGAGTACCCAGCCCCCACAGAGCCCGCAGGCGCGTAGGCATACACATATGCATCATGTCAAAAACCCCAAAAGGCACATCCCCAGGGCCCTGCGGTTTCTTGGCTGGAAGAATGAAGGCTTTATAACATCATAACCTTCAATTGCAAGCCCACCACCACCACCACCCTTTAAGCCAGGGTTGCCAATTAGAGCGCCCACCTCTCCCCTCCCCCCTTGCTGGGATGCTGTGCAGCCCAGAGAGGGAAGAGGGGAAAAGAGAAGCGAAGACAAGGCCCTGCTTACATACTGAAAGTGATGGGGCGCGCGGGAGGGGGGGCACTTTTCCTTCTCTACACCCCCCTCCCGTCTTCTCACGGAGCATCCCCCAACTAAATTTTTTTTTAATGAAACTTAATAGGCTTCTTGCCTACCTTGGCTGTTTCTGCAACAAGTGCATGGGCAATCCGACAAGACCAGTCTCCGCTTGGGGGGCGGGATGGGGGGCGAGCAGAGCTGATGGAGTAATTTCAATATTAATTTATGTCAGCCGCCTTCTCGCAGCGCTACTCACTTACTGTACTGCCCTCAGCCTGTAAACAAATATCGCTCCGCCAGGAAACATACTCCCCAGATGCAAGCCCCTCTCCCCAGCAGGGAACCTGGCCCTTCGCCCCCCGCCCCAAAACAGCGTGCTCCTCCGCCCCGGGGTAGGAAGCTCTGGGTTTCCAGAGCACCAACCCACCACCTCCGCCACCACCCCTGCAAGAAACTTACTCGGTCCGTCTACGCCTCCACCCTCCCTTCAGGAAATCTACTCTCCATATGCATTCAGCCTCCCCGCAGGAAATCTGCTCCCCCCCTCCCCCCTTCTATATACATGCACCCCTCCCTCTTCTCCTCCCCACGCGCCCTCCCCGGCCAGAAACTTACTAGTGAGCAAGCGTGCAGGCTCTCTCGATCCTGGAAACTTACTCCCAGATATAGCGCCCGCCAGCCCCCTTTCCCGGCCCTGCTCCCCTTCCTGCCCTCCGCCGCAAGCAACTCCAAACTCTCAGCATCCAGCCACTCTCCCTCCCCGGTGGAAATTTGCAGCGCCGGGCTGCGCGCGTGCATCCACCCTCCCCTTCAGGAAACTTACTCCCCATCTGCATGCACCGCCTCTCAGCCATCGCTTAGAGGGAAGGGGGTGTGCTGGGGAGACAGAAATACATATGTATCTCTCGCCCCTCCCCCGGCCGCAGCCCACTCGGGGCCGAGCCGCGGTAACCTGGCCTTACCTTTTGCATTGCTCCCACCCTCGCCCCCTCCCTTAACCCTCCTCATCCTCTCCCCGGCACCCCCCTTTTTTACCCATTACCCACCCCTAGCAACCGTTCCCAAGCTCCTCTCGGCCTTTTTTTTAAAATCCAGGATGCAAATTCCTCCCCTGTCAGCAAATCGACTGTCAAATTATTTTCTTGCAAAAGGAGAAAGGCGGGGTGGGGGGGGGAGCAGGAGCAAAAAGGGGGTTGTTTAGAACTTGGGACTTCTGAGATAAGAGGCGCGGGCCGCCAAACGCATTGTGCGCCACCTCCCCGGCGGTGCAAGGCTGACTTTGTGCGCTCTGCGTGAGCGTGAGGTTGCACCTTTTTGTAGGCTGGCGAGCCTCTAAACGAGGAGATGGGACGGGGGACGTGGGCCCATTTGCCGTCCCGCGCGGGACCTGTCAGCCTCGGGCTGCAGCGGACTCTCCGGTATGGCCGGAAAATCGAGGCCTGGGAGAAGGCAGCGTGGCCGGGAAGCCGCCGCCTTAGACTCGGACCAGTGCAGGATTGCTTCCTGCGTAGCCGTCCGAGTTATTGTAATGCGCTTTGCAACCTAAGGACTGGGGTTGAGAGGTTTTGTTCTTTTTTTCTTTCCTTTTTTAATTTTTTTATTTTTTATTTTAAGGGATTGGCAAAGATGCCAAGGTCTGGGCCGGCAGCGAGGAGATGGTCTGCGCCTACCCCCACCGCACCCGGGCTCGGTGGGGCTGAGAGAGGGGCTGGGGCTCCGGCGAAGGGGCTGGAGATTCGCGAAGCGCGCGGCTCCATCCCTCCGCCCTGATGGGGGCGGGGAGGGGGTGCTGCAGACGGTGCTGGAAATGCAGCTCTCTGGGGAGGGGTCTCCATCTCCGCGGCGCAGCAGGCCGGGGAGGGAGGTTGCCTAGGAGGACGGCCGCCGGGGGCCGCCCGGGGCTGCTCGGCATTGGTGGGGAAACCGGAGCCCGGAGTCGCTCCCCCGCGCTGTCTCCTCCTCCTCCTCTGCGGGGGAAACCGCTGCACCCAAACCGAGAGCAGCTGCGAGCTGGGGGCAGGGCGCGGGCTGAAAGGCGAGCCAAGGGTTCAAACCTCGGCGGCGCGGGTCAGGGCGGCGGCGAACGCAGGACAGCCCCCAGGTCCGGCGAAGGCGCGGCCGCCTGTTGGCCCAGGTGCTGGGGAGCGTGGCCCGAGACCCCAGCATTCCCAGCTTCTTTCCTGGTCCAAGAAAACACGAAGCAAAGATAGTTCGGCTAAATAGATCACCTCGAGCCGGGTTCGAGGCGTCTGTATCTCGGAAGGCCCGCGAGACAGCAAGTATTTTTTTGCACGAGTGAAAAGTTACACCATCCCTTTTCCCAGTATGGGGAAGTCGTTTCGCCCCTTCCCCGAAATCTCGCGCAGGGTAAATAAGCTTCGGTCGCTACCCACATCTTCGCCACTGTCCCCCAGCCTGCCCCCACTCGGCGCTGGGTGTGGACCGGGCGGGGGAAGGCTATATGGGAGCTTAGAGCATGAGGTCATGGGCGGAGGAGGCTGCTGCCAAAAGCGACCGACGTTTTTGTGTGTTTGAGGGGTAACGGTTCTCCATCTCCAGCGGTGAGAAGTCGTCCCCGCCTAACTTTCAATTCTTGGGCTTCTGGACCAGAAAGCCCCCCGAAAGAGAAGGGGACTCTAGACCATTTCGCTTCGTGAGCGTTGGTCGGGTCCCAGACCCTTTATGGAATCCTTCCATAGAAGCAAAGGAAGCCGAGTGACAGCGCAGTGTCGCGGGGACTGGCAACGGCCTCAGAGGCTCGGTCCCCCACCCTTTCCATCGGTCCCCGGTCACTTTCACCTGGACTGCTTTCTGCAGTCGCTTCCACGCCCCCCACCTCCGAGCCATTCTTCCCAAGTGACTGGAGCGGTCTTTCCACAACTTCTGATTACACTCCTTTAAACGTTCCAGAAGCCCCTCCGGCTGCTCTTAGAATAAAAGCCAAGTTCGGAAGCCCCTGTGTGATTTCCCCTCCGCAGACCAGTCCACCGTTCGAGCTCTTAAGCTCCAGCAGCTTTTGTTCGAGGGTGGGTACCTAGCCCTTTCCCTTGCACCTCTTCTTAAAATTCGTTCTAGAAAGTCAGGATTTGATTGCGTCATCACTACCCCCTGGAAGCCTTCCGGAGGGTACACGTTAGCTCTCTAACTCCTTGGGGGGGGGGGGTGGTAAGACCCACCCTAGCTTTCCCTCCTGACCGCCCTTCTGGTGGAGAAGGTGCAGCCTAGCTTCAGCGCCAGCAGGACCTGAGAGGGAGCCCGCCGACCGGGACCGAACCTCACATCTGGTAAAACAGGGCACGGCGCGAAACCTCAACCCCTCCACTTGCTGAGCCCCTCTCCCCACCAGCGTCCACTCTGTGATGAGAGGTGAGGTCCTTTCCTCTGAAACTCCCAGGGGCAGGTAAGAACGGAGGCTGAGAGTTCAGTAAATGGCCCAGGGTCGATGAGGAAATTCACACCCTAATCTTTCCAGGTCCTACCCCAGAAGCTGCGGGAGAAGAAAGGATTTGAGGTACTACACAGCCAAGGACACGTTTGTCACGTTCAAATAACCGTCGAGGTGTATGGCCAGTTTCTGTGCGTTGCTAGCAGAGGTAGTACTGCCACATGGTTAGCCGCGAAGACGACCACACTGAATCTCACTGGGTTCGGTTTCTTTGCCTGTAAAATGGAATGATGGTACCTATAGAACAGTGTTATTGTGAGGTTTCAGTGGGTTCATGTTGGGGACCAGCAGATGGCGTAATGTCGCTGGACTCCCACATAGTCCAGGGATGGTTCGAGTCCCAGACCCAGCAGCTTTTGATGTCTTGCTTTTCGTCTGTCTGTCTGTCTCTCTCTCTGGCGAACACACACACCCTATAGCAAAAGTCTGTCTAAAATAAATGAGTTAATGTGCATAAAGGCCTTAGTCTAGATAAGTTCTTGATTATTTCTACATTGGCTTATGTGTTCCCCTGCTTCCCAAAAACTAGAAAATCAGGCCTCCACAGTCTTAATAATTTATTTTTTAAAAGAATTATTGAATTGATTTTATTTATTATTATTATTAATTTTGTTATAGGTCATGTATGTGCACCAGATAGGTAGAAAGAGGGAAATGAAAAAGCAAGCTACTAGGTCCAGGACTCAAACCACAGTTCACCAAATGGGAGTCCAGAGCCCTAACCACCACACCACCTGCTGGCCCATAGTCTTAACAATTTAAACACTAAAAAATGATCTACAGGGCCTAACAGGTGGCCTGGTGTTAAGGCACTGGATTCCCTCATGGCCAACCACTGTACTAGTCCTGGGCCAGGGACTTGAAAATCATGCAAGGTGAGTGCCCAAGATCCTGAAAGAGTGGAGGAGAAGGAATTGCTGCGTGGCCATCCTCCCGGAGGGGGCGGGGGGGGGAGGTGATCTCTCATTTTCTCTGTCTCTACCTCTTTCTCTCCTGTGAGTATACCCTCCCTATAGCAAACACCTTTAAAAAATAAATAAATAAAAAGATCCATAAGCATAAGCCCAGCTATTTAGGAATCTCAGGCAGGAGGATCACAAGTTCAAGGCCAGCCTGGGCAAGAATGAGATGCTGTCTCTAAACAAACAAACAAAAATACCTACAAGGGGGGCCGACAGGAGGCATGGTGGTTAAAGGTGCTGGGTTCCCTCGTGACTGACTGCAGTTTGAGTCCGGGACCTGGCAGCTTGCTTTCTCACTTTCCCTTTCTCTCTCCGTCTCTCTCCAATCAAATTAAAAAATAATAATAACACATGGAATTAAATAAATATTTTTTAAGAATGTATCTACAAGGCCCAGTATCAGCAGCACACAGTAGCACCACTGCTTGGGAGACTGAAAGTCACATGAGAAGTCTGATTTGGCTCCTGGACTAATCAGAACACCCTGGGAGCCTTTGCACACACCTATGTCCCTGACTAGTTGGGAGACTGGGGCAGGCGGACCACAACATGGCAAGAGCTGTCAGAAATACCTGTCTCTGCCTCTCTCCCTTATCTCTCTCCCTCTCCCTCTTCTTCTCCCAAAGAGGAATATATGTATGTATAATCATGTGTGTGTGTGTGTATTCTAAAACTCAGGGGAAGCGCTGATAAATGCACAGATAATACACACAAAGACCTCATTTAACTCAGAATCAACCCTCAACAATGCATCTTTTTGAAGGCAATTCACAGGGCAGATAATGCAAATTTGTGAGCACTGGTTATGAACTCTCAGAATGAGGGTCTGGGGGCTGGCAGGTGGTATGATGGTTAAGGGTACTGGACTCCTACATAGCCAACAGCAGTTCGAGTCCCGGACCTTGCGGCTTACTTTCTCCCTTTCCCTCTCTTTCTCTCTATCCTTCTCTGGTCAAATTAAAATAAATAAAATTTAAAAAAAAATAGAATAAGGATCTGGAGGATGATGGTTGAAATTAAAATACTACCTTGGATCTTTGAAATCAGAGTCAGGCTGAAATAGTCCCAGTCCTGGTGCAAAACCTGCTCTGCAGCACTGAAGCCTTCTTAGAGCTGTGCAAAATATAAGAGGATGATTTTATTGCTTTTAAAATTTGAACAGAGAGGGACAGAATGAGAGAGAAAGAGCAAGAGAGAGAGGGAAAGTGAGAAAGCAAGCTGCCAAGTCCGGGACTCAAACTGTGGTTGACCGTGTGGGAGTCCAGCGTCCTTAACCACCATGCCACTCCCCAGCCCCAAGAATGGTTATTATAGTCTTCCCATTCCCAGCACTTACCCTCATAGTAAAAGAGTTATTTAAAATCCAATGTATTGGGACCAGCAGTTAGCGTAGTGGCTATGTCACTGGACTCCCACATAGTCGACCACAGTTCAAGTCCCGGACCTGGTGGCTTAAACTCATGCCGGGCACATGTGCATGCATGCCCAAGATCCCAAGAGGAGAAAGGAGGAGAAGGGATTGCCGCATGGCCATCCCTCCTGGGGGGTGATTTCTAGCTTTCTGTCTCTCTCTCTGTCTGGCGAGCTCATGCGCCCTATAGCAAAAACCTCTCCAAAAAAAAGAAAAAAAATCCAATGTATTTATTTTTGGACTAGGTTGAATGTATTTCTATGGTTCTAAATTCAAGTAAATAAATGACAAAAGCCTACTTGCCATCTCATTTGTCACCCACCTTGTTTCCCCTCCGTGGAGACAATCAGGGTTAGCAATTATGAAATTTTAACTGTTCTCCAGCCAAGGCCCAGAGAGAATGCCCTTCACCACCTATTTAAATCTGGGTATCTAAAACTCCTTCCACCAATCCAGACAGAGCCACCATCCTACTCCTACCCCCACTCCCACCCTGCCCACACCGTCAACCTCAATCCTAAACAGGCTTGATTGATTGATTTTTTTTTTGGTAGAGGGTTTTTTTCCTATAGGGTGCGTGCACCGCTGGAGAGACAGAGAGAAATAGGCAAAAAGCAAGAAATCCCCTCCAAGAGGGGATGGCCATGCCACAATCCCTTCTCCTCTGTTCTCTCAGGATTTGTAGCACACACGCCCAGCGTGAGTTTTAAGCCACTAGGTCCAGGACTCAAACTGCGGTCAACTATGTGGGAGTCCAGTGACGTAACCATCACGCCATGTGCGGATCCCTCAGTCCTAAACAGTCTATAACAGTGAGCTGATGTTTCCCGAGCTACTGACAAAACCAGATGATAAAGTGCTTTGTGATCTTTCTCCTCCTCTGTGCTAATGATCGCTCACATTTATTGAGCACTTCCAAGGTGCTAATCATTGCACTGGACATGTCTAACTAATACTGGGCATGTGAAATCTTAGTGTCTGCCCCAGATCATCACCAGTTATCTGTAGATGCAGTCAGAAATGCAGGCTCAGGGAGATTGTGTGACTTCCACCCCTTTGCACGTAGGTCACCCTGAACCCGAACCATCTCTCTTAAATTCCGGCCCTCTCGCCTCCTTGCAACACAGGAAACATTTTGGTAGCCTGCACTGGAAGGAGTAGAATGGAGCCTATGGAGTTAGGCAGATGTTAATGCAAGTTTTATCTGGTCTGCAGCACCATTGAGACCTTGAGGGGGATTTCTTAACCTCTCTGAGCTCCAGTTCACAGGGGGACTTCTGTGATTGGTTTAATATGAAGATTAAATACATGTAAATAGTGACTTTTTAAATGTCTGCCAAACAACTAAATGCAATGTTTAGATTTTGTGTGACTCTGATTTGAACAAGCTGTGAAGGTTTTTTTTTTTTAAATATACATGAGTTTATTTTTGTTTGCTTGTTTAGTTTTTTTTAAATATATATTTATTGAATTTTATTTGTTTATTATTCTTCAATTTGATGAGAGAGGAAAAGAGAGAGAGGGAGAGTGAGAAAGCAAGCCACCAGGTCTAGGACTTGAACCGTAGTCAGCCATGTGGGAGCCTGGCGTCTTAACCACCATGCCATCTGCCAGCCCAACTTGTTTAGTATTGCTTCAGGGCACATGCATTTTACTGAAAGAGAGAGAGAAAATGAGAACTCACCTCCCAGCGGGGATAGTCATTCTTCAATTCCTCCTCCTCTCTCCTCTTGGGATTTTGGAAATGCACATGATTTTTAAGACACCGGGTCTGGGATTCAAACCACACAGTTGGCCATGTGGGATCCAGTGACTTAACTTCCATACCACCTGCTGCCCCAAGACATTTGTTAAACAAACAGAAAAATATAAATATGGACTTGATATCAAATATTAATAAGCTATTAACTTTGTTAGATGTGATAATGACATTACAGTCTTGTTTTGTTTTTCCAGTTCTCTATTAAAGATGCATAACTGGTGTATTTTGAAAGTAGATCTAGGGGCCAGCAGGTGGCATAAGTGATTAAGGCGATGAACTCCA
This sequence comes from Tupaia belangeri chinensis, assembly GCF_000334495.1. Taxonomy (NCBI): domain Eukaryota; kingdom Metazoa; phylum Chordata; class Mammalia; order Scandentia; family Tupaiidae; genus Tupaia; species Tupaia belangeri. The sequence goes on along the minus strand of NW_006159716.1, from coordinate 1,639,984 downwards.
CATGGTCGACCACGGTTCAAGTACTGGACTTGGTGGCTTGAAACTCACATTGGGCGCGTGTGCGTGAGTGCCCAAATTCCCAAGAGGAGAATGGAGGGGAAGGGATTGCGGCATGACCATCCCCCCCGCCCCCCTGCAGGGAGTGATTTTTCCCTTTCTCTCTCTCTGTCTCACTCTGTGTTTCCGGCAAGTGCACGTGCCCTATAACAAAAATCTCTCTTTAAAAAAAATTAAAAAGTAGATCTAGGATTGATTTTTAAATATTCCCTCCCCCTCCTCCATAACCCAATATATTAAACAAGATTCACAAAATATAGAACATTGTCGAAGTTATTAATTATGCTATTTTTTTCTTTTTAGTTGCCAGAAGGCATGTGCGCTTCTAGAAAACCCTCCCAGTGCAGTGTGGTCACACCACCATCCCTTCTCCTCCATTTCTCCATTCTGTTGGGATTTTTTTTTTTTTGGAGAGATTTTCACTGTAGGGCGCGTGCGCTCGCCAGACAGACAGAGAGAGACATAGAGACAGAAAGCGAGAAATCACCCCCCAGGGGGGATGGTCACGCCGCAATCCCTTCTCCTCCATTCTCTCGGGATCTTGGGCACGCACGCACACGCACCCGGCGTGAGTTTTAAGCCACCGGGTCCGGGACACGAACCGCGGTCGACTACGTGGGAGTCCAGCGACATAGCCATTACGCTAACTGCTGGTTCCCTCTGTTGGGATTTTGAGCACTCACGTGCCCAGCATGTTTTCCAAGCCACCAGGACCAGGATTCGAACTGTGGTCTGCTATGAGGCATCTGGCTCCCTTGGCTACTAACCCCTAAGACTGACCTATTCCTTTTACTATTCCCCTACTTCTGTTGAATAATGAAATGTTTCAAATTAATTTGAAATAAATTTAAAAGTTCCGTAAATATGACCTATTTAAAAGCATTAAAATTAAAGATGATCAGGTCTATTGAATTACTAATTGTCAACAATAATTCTGAAATGTGCTGAAATAGTGAAACAAAGTACTGGCTCATAGCAGGCATGCAGAAATGGCGATGTTACTGGGAGGCATTCGGGGCAGCACCTGCATCTGTCAGGTGAGGCGACTGTCAGATGAGCCGGGAGGGTGCTGACAGACATGAGCATGTGGACAGCAGAGCAGACAGGTCATGTTAGGAAACATTTAATCATACAGAGGACAGCACAGAGGAAGGTAAATGGTGGATTAGGTGACAGGGACAGACAATTTAAAATTGGGAGCAATCCCTCTCCGTTCTCTTCGCAGGATTTTGGGCACACATGTAGTGTAGCCATTATACCATCTGCTGGTCCCTCTCAGCATGTTTTTTTTTAAGGCATTTGCTATAGGGTGTATGTCTTAATAAAAATGCATAGGCTTGGGCCAGCCCACAGGCCTAGCCCACAGGCTAAGGGAGCTATATTCTACATGGCTGATCGTGCAGCTTGAAAAACATGCTGAGAGACCAGCAGTTAGCATAATGGCTATGTCACTGGACTCCTATGTATAGACAGTGGTTTGAGTCCCAGACCTGGTGGCTTAAGCTCACGCCAGGTGCATGTGCATGAGTGCCCAAGATCCCGAGAGGAGAATGGAGGAGAAGGGATTGCGGCGTGGCCATCCCCCCTGGGGGGTGATTTTTCACTTTTTGTTTCTGTCTCTGTCTTTCTGGCAAGGGCACCCGCCCTATAGCAAAAAAACTCTCCCCCCCAAAAAACAAGGAAAGAAAAACATGCTGAGAGGGACCAGCAGATGGTGTAATGGTTACATCTCTGGACTCCCACATAGTTGACCACGGTTCGAGTCCCAGACCTGGCGGCTTAAAATTCACACCAGGGGCATGTGCATGCATGCCCAAAATCCTGGGAAGAGAATGGAGAAGGGATTGTGGTGTGGCCATCCCCCTTGGGGATGATTTCTCACTTTCTGTCTCTCTGTCTCTGTCTCTCCAGTGAACACATGCCTGATAGCAAAAATGTCTCTGAAAAGAAAAGAAACTACACTGAGCAATGTAGTTGGGCACCCAAAATCCAGATAGGATAGAAAATGGAGAAGGGACTGCAGTGTGACCATGCCTCACAGGGGTGCTTTCTCTCTTTCCGTCTCTCTGCCAAGAGTCACACCATCTGGCAAATTTTTGCTATAGGGCACATGTGCTCACCAGAGTGACAGACAGGAAGCAAGAAATGATTCCCCAGGGGGCATGGCCGTACTGCAATCCTTTCTCCTCTATTGTCCTCTCAGGATTTTGGGCACATATGGACATGTGTCCGACATGAGTTTTAAGCCATGTCCAGGACTTGAACTCTTGTCAACTACCTGGGAGTCCAGCAACATAACCATTATGCCACCTGCTGGTCCCTCTGACAAATATTTTGAAAGAGAATTATTAAAATGCATGGACTTGAATCAGATGCACTGGGTGAAATTCTCAACTTTTTGCTTATGGGTTCTGCCGCCTGGTCCATAGTTCAGACGTGAGACCTCTGAGGCCCCTCCAGCTGTCCAGACTGTCCAGGATGCTCTTGGCTTCCCAGGACAAGGAACATTTCTGAGGCCACACTAGTTATTTCCTTATCTCAGGAACAGATCAGAGCTGAATAGAAATGGAAATGTATCCAATTCACAGACAAACAAAATGTTTTAGGCCCAGTGAGATTAGTTTATTGTTCTAGGAGTAATTTTTCTGTGCTCCGGATTTAAACAGCTGGAATTATTTTTATGTATGACCCCATTTTCAAATGAAACTTTGTCCTCTTTTAGAAAAAAAAATTTGCATTTCAGGTAAAAGATAAGACAATATGTTTGGCAACTCTTCAAAGAAATAAATCGTACTATATATTATTTTCTTTTATACTAAAGATGGAACTTCACAAGAACTTTTTTTTATTTTGGTTAGGTTTTTGCCATATGCGTGTGTGCTCTCCAAGGATAGACAGAGACAGAGAAAGGTAAAGTGAGATATAACCCCCTGGGGGGGGATGGCCACACCACAATCCCTTCTCCTCCATTCTCCTCTCAGAATTTGGGACACACACACACACACACACACACACACACACACACACACGTGCCTGGTGAGAGTTTTCCAGGCACCAGGTCTCAAACAGGGATTGGCCATGTGGGAGTCCAGCGCCTGAACCACCACGCCATCTGCTGGCCCCACAAGGACTTTAAATGCTGGCAAAACTGGAGGCTCAAAGAAACAGGGAGAGAACAGAAAAGAAAAATACCACCTCTGCTTCCTGCTCTACCACCAACTACAGAATGAAGGCTCAGAGGCAACTGACCAAAACAAGGGGCTAGAACAGGTTGGATACGTGCTTTAGGAGCGAGCAATGGCTACGACTAAGTAGTGGTGTCTTCCGAGAAGGCTAGAGAAGCGACAAGTGTGTCAGAGGCACATGACAGCGACCCAGAGATGGAGCTGTAGGATGTTTCTCAAACTCTTGTTTCTTTAGCATCCTCCGACCTGTAACAACGAAAGCAATGGAGACCAAAAACCATGGCACAGAAGGGCTTATGGAACTCCCATTTTTAAAACCAATAAGGTAACATCATTTATTAACAGTCACTTCAACCCCCAAGTCTGTTAAGGATGGTGTTGAGAGATCTGGCCTTACTCAAGACGGGAGGCCTAACTGGTGTTTGTTTAGTAATACTAAGAGATTGCTATCTTGGGCAAGTTTCTAGCCAGAGAGAAAATAAGTTCCAGGCAACGAGAAGGTTCTCAGTTTAAGTCATATGAGTATGTTAAAAAAAATTTATAGACACATACACATATAATATGTAAAAGTTATATGTAACTAAATGTAGATAGAATTATATCTGAAAATTATATGTAGATATAATTATATAGCATATCTATATATAGTAGATATATAGATAGCGTGTGTGTGTGTGTGTGTGTGTGTGTATATATATATTTTTTTTTAATTTTTTACTTCTGTATCTAGATTCTGTGTTCCATCCTCCCCCTCAAAAAAGTGATCACTGGTTTAGATTGTTGCTACAATTTTCTACATCTGTCCAGGAGGTGTGCGTGGGAGTCACACCTTTCAGCTCTGACACTAGCACACCGTAGGTGATGCACAAAGGTCGTGGTGACCCACCATGGCTCCTAATGTCAAGTTCATCCTAAATAAGTGGCTTTGTTACCTGTGAGGGTGAGGAACAGGGAGAATTCGTTTCCTACTGCAGATACAAATCTCCTAAAGAAGTTTCAAATAGCACAGTGGGTAAATATAATTATAGATAACAGCTACTTGTCCAGCACCACACAGGGAGCCCCAGGTTTTTTCAAGTGAGAGAGAGAACCCGTGAAACCTTGGATCAGAAAGGACCCTTGCAGGAGACAAGTGGTGCCCTCAGGTACCTGAGGGGTCTTTAAGTGAGCATTGTTTACAACAGTCGTAACCAGGGCCAGCTTCCAGGGTGTGCAGTCTTTGCAATCCCATGGGACCCTCAACTTAGGAGGCTCCCGGACTGAGTTTAAGGCTTGCAGTCGCCATCTGGGAAATCTGTCATTTTGGAACTAAGGATCCTGCATTTTGTTTTGCACTGGGCCCCACAAATTATGTATCCTTTGTGCAGGATTAAGGGAAGCCACCCAAGGACAGTATAGCACCAGGGCACTAAAGACACTGCAGTGCCTTCACCTCCCCCCCCCCCAGGTCAGAAAGCGGGACCAGCAGTTGGCATAAGGGCTATTGCACTTC
>NW_006159716.1:1632976-1634516 GCF_000334495.1 Tupaia belangeri chinensis | reverse complement strand
TTGGCATAATGGCTATGTCACTGGACTCCCACGTAGTCGACCGTGGTTCGCGTCCTGGACCCAGTGGCTTAAACTCACGCTGGGCGCATGTGTGTGCGGGCCCAAGATCCCGAGAGGAGAATGGAGGAGAAGGGATTGCAGCGTGGCCATCCCCCCTCCACCAGGGGTGGTGATTTCTCGCTTTCTGTCTCTCTGTCTCTCTCTGTCTGGCGAGCACATGTGCCCTATAGCAAAAACCTCTCCAAAAAAAGAAAAAGGGCAAGAAGGAGAAAGATCTGGAACTGAGAGAGAGCTGTCACTAAGGTTGTGGCTGTGGCTGTAGCTAGCTGCAAGAGAAGGCCACCAAACAGAAGCCATGGCCTTCCATAGGACATACCCATAACCAATCCAGAGCCTGTAGAGTGGTAGGCTGGTGAGTAAATGTCCCATCTCCTTTCTCCGCTTGCCCTCTGATCTCCTGTACGTGTCTCCCATTGGTTGAATCTGACAGGCAACTACAGGATATCAGAGCACAATGATAAATCAATAGAGTTCAGCCTGCCAGGGAATAAATTACAGTGGAGAAAGATAAAGAATGGATCTGGAGAGGCCAGCAGGCAGTGAGGTGGTTAAGGTACTGACCTCCAATATTGCCAACTGAGGTTCGAGTCCCAGAAGAATTATTTATTTTAATTTTATTTATTCATTCATTTATTTTAATTTGACCAGAGAGAGACAGACAGAGAGAGAGAGAAAGTAAGAAAGCAAACCACCAGGTCCGGGACTCGAACCATGGTCAACCATGTGGGAGTGTCTAGTGCCTTAACCACCACACCACCTGTCAGCTCTAATAATGATAAATAATTTAAAAAAAAATCAACCCAGAAAATTTCAGGATCAGGGTTAAAAGTAAATAGAAATATTACAAACAACACATTTCAGTAAAAAACTTTACATGGGAATGAGTCTTTTAAAGGATGGTCATTTGACGTGTATCATGCATAAGGTTTTACATACTTATAAAGGAAAAACAAACTTAAAATTTTGTTTCAAAAAAAGTTTTGGTGCTTGAAATAGCTATCTGTAATGAAGTGAGAGCCTTAGATTTCAAAGTCGTTATGAACAGAAATATAAACCTGAAAAAAAATGTAAAGAAAAAAATGATATGAACCTTCAGGCCCCAAAGTCACATTTTACATACACTCCATTCCCCTTACCTTCACATCTCTCAGGTCGCCGGCCTTTGACAGGCAGTGTCCGAAGAATTGTAGGGGCTATGTGAGCAATAGCAGCTGAATAGAATATATTCCACTAGAGAAGATTTCAGTTTAATTAAATATTGCTTGATACCTTTCTGGAGGGACATTAAAAAACTGGCTTAAAATTAGTTCATTTATGCTGACTTGAAATCATTCTGACTGCTCAATTCGTCCAAACATTTTTAGACAATTCAGTTTTACATTCTTTTCAGTTTTACATTCTTTCTTTTGTTTTTAAAGGTTTTTGCTATAGGGCATATGCACCCCTGAGAGAGAGAGAGAGAGAAAGAGAGAGAGAGAGA
>NW_006159716.1:1623524-1632959 GCF_000334495.1 Tupaia belangeri chinensis | reverse complement strand
GGGGGTTGCCATGAAGCAATCCCTTCTCCTCCATTTTCCTCCTGGGATCTTGGGCGCACACACATGCACCTGGCATGATTTTTAAGCTGCTGGCATCTGGACTGGAACTGTGGTCTGCCGTGTGGGAGTTCAGCACCTTAACCACCATGCTATCTGCACCTGGCCCTTCCCATTTACTTTCAAAAAAAGACATAGCACTAATTAATAACAGTTTCTCATAGAGGTCTTAACTATTCAGAAATGGGCAAAATTAAATTGATCTTTCATGATTTCCTTGCAAAGATTTTACTACAAAGGTAAAAAAAAAATTTCGCAAGGGTATACTTCATCATTTTTTTCACACTGAGGAAAAATGCACAGAACACGAGATTAACTATTTAAAATACACAATTCAGAAGCATTTAGTACATTCACCATTTTGTGTAATCATCACCTCTATCTATTGATAGTTCCAAAATGTTTTTGGACCTCAAAAGGAGTATCATACCCATTAAGCATGGTCTCTATCCTTCCCTCTCTTCAGTCCCTGGTAACCACTAATCAGTCTCTGTCTCTGGGTTTGTCTATGTGGGATATGTCATATAAATGGAATCATATAACATGTGACCTTTCATGTCTGGCTTCCCTCACTTCACATAATATTTTAATATTTCAAATATTTTTAGATCGTGTATCAGTACTTTGCTTCTGTTTATGGCTGATTGATATTCCATTGTATGGATATATGACATTTATTGGTATGGATATATGACATTCATCAGTTGATGGACATTTGGGTTGTGGCTAACTTTTCCTGACTATAAATATGCTGCTAAGAACACTCATGTACAAGTTTTCATTTGAATATCTGTTTCCAATTCTTTTGAATATTATTTTAGTCTGTTCTGTTGCTAATAACAGAATTACCTGAGTCTGGGTAATTATTAAACAGAGGTTTAGTGGGGCCGGGGGTGGTGTGGTAGTTAAAGCACTGGACTCCCATATATTTACTTTTTTTTTTTTCAGGTTTGTTTGTTATTTCTGTTCATAGCGACTTTGAAATCTAAGGCTGTCTCTTTATTACAGATAGCTATGGTTTGAGTCTTGGACCCATTGGATTGAAAATCACACCAGGTGCATATATGTAAGTACCCAAAATCCCAAGAGGAGAATGGAGAAGAGATTGAGACATGGCCATCCCCTTGGGGGATGATTTCTCACTTTGCCTCTCTGTCTCTCTCCAATGAGTCCACTTGCCCTATGGCAAAACGCAGACACACACACACACACACACACACAACTAACTAACAAAAAGATAACAGAGGTTTATTTAGCTCATGGTTTGGAGGCCCCAAGCCCATTGGCTGCATCTGGGGAGGGTCTCCTTGCTGGTGGTTAACATGGCGGACGGCAGGAGCCTGAACAGAACACAGCATGTCAGTGTCCCTGTGTCTCCTTTCTCTCCTTTTGAATTCACCAGTATTCAGATGAGTGCCCTGACCCTGATAACTTTATCCAATCCTAATTACCTCTCAAAGGCTCTACCTCTTAATCTCATAACTGGATTAAGTTCCCATCCTCTTAATACCTTCACAATGGCTCACCCAATTTTGACACATGAATTTTGAGCTGACATGTACGAATAATCATTAGGTCCATGTAATAGTTCTGTGTTTAACTTTTTGAGAAATTGTCCAACTATTTACACATAATCTTTTTAAGGGAATATATTGCTTGAAACTCTTATAGGACAAACTGGTGGCATGGTGATTGAGGTAGCTAGATCCCACATGACCAATAGTGTGTTTCAAGTCCTGAACCTGAAAACTTGAAAAACATGCAAGGTGCATGTGAATGCCTCATTATTATTATTATATTTTTTAATATGACCAGAGAAAGACAGAGAGAAAGGGAAAGTGAGAAAGTAAGCCACCAGGTCCAGGACTTGAACCACAGTCAGTCAAGTGGGAGTCCAGCACCATTAACCATCACATCACCTGCTGGCCCCAGAAAGAAACTCTTTTAAAAGTACTCATTCACAATCAATTGATATATTATCAAGACTTACCAAGCCCATACTTATCTACCTAGTAAAACAGAGTTTAAAAAAAATTCTATAGTGGGACCAGCAGTTAACATAATGGCTATGTCACTGGACTCCCATGTAGTCAACTGCGGTTCGCATCCCGGACCTGGTGACTTAAAACTCACACCAGGCACGTGTGCGTGCGTGCCCAACATCCCTAGAGGAGAATGGAGGAGAAGGGATTGCGACGTGACCATCCCCCCTGGGGGTGATTTCTCGCTTTCTGTCTCTCTTTCTGGTGTGCGCACATGCCCTATAGTGAAAACTTCCCCCCCCAAAAAATTCCATAGTACATATGTCTCACAGTTTTCCAACTCAATCATCATTTTTGGACACTTAGGTTAGTTTATTTTTAATTTTTTAAAGAATTGTTTTATTTCATTTAATTTATTTATTTTATTATTTTTTAAATTTAACTTTATTTATTTATTTATATTTGACCAGAGAGGGACAGAGAGAGAGAGTGAGAAAGTAAGAAAGCAAGCCACCAGGCACAGGATTCGAACCACAGTCAGCCATGTGGGAGTCCAGTGCTCTTAGCCACTTGCCGGCCCTACTTACTTATTTTTAAATTTGAGCAAAGAGAGACAGAGTGATAGAGAGAGAGTGTGTGTGCAAATGAGAAAGCAAGCTGCTAAGTCCAGGACTCAAACCATGATCAGTCAATGTGGAAGTCCAGCACCCTTAACCACCATGCCACCTGAAGGCCCCTGGTTTGTTTATTTAACTTAAAGAATATTTGTTTTCTCCTCTGAAATTGAATGGAGAACAACAACAAAAAGTTGCCAACTATTTTTCAGATGGAGTCAGGGCCCCTGCCTAGGTATAGGCTTTCTTTTCCTTCTTACTTTAAATTCGCATCTAGTAAAACCAACTTTTCAAAATTATTTCTGATAGAGGGCTTGCTTACACGTGTGAGAGTGAAATAGAGAAAGAGGCCCACCCTCCACAAGGTCATGCCTCAATCCAGTCCCCTTCCTCCATGCTTCAGCCCACCGGATTCTGGGCACTTGCACTCCTGCCGGCGTGTTTTAGTCTGGCAGGCAGAGGGATTTGAACTGCAGTCAGCATGTGGGATCCAGCTTCTCTTGAGCAGCACATTACTACCACACCATGGAGCTGGGCTGAACGACTGACTGTGTGTGTGTACAGTTCTATGTGTAAACATCTCAGTCAGGATACAGACAGGATCCCTCATGGAATCTCTTACAGCCACTCTCTCTCCATTCTAAACCCTCCGCGTCCCTGAGGTCTAACAACCCCTGAGCTATTCTCTGGTCTCACCTTCTCCTGAACACTATATAAGTGAAATCATACAGTAGGTAGTCTTTTTTTTTTTTTTTTTTTTTGGCTCTTTCTATCTACACGATGGCCTTGAGACCTATTCATGTTGCTGCATGTCTTAGTAATAGTTCCCTCATTTTCACTGTTGCATAGTAATCACATGGATGCACAGAGTTTACCCATTCATCCATTGAAGGACATTGGGTTGCTTCTGGTGTTTGCTGATGATCATGAATAAAGTTGAGATAGACATTAGTGTGCAGGTTTTGGGCAAACACATTTATTTATTTCTCTAAGACAAATACTTAGGAGTGGGATGGCTGGGTCTTATGAGTACTTTGCATGTTTAACTTGATAAGAAACTGCCAAACTGTTCTTTTCTTCTTTTTAAATTTATTTTACACTTTCCATCACTATACACCACTTGACTTAGAAAGTGAATTTACCCAATGTGAATACACTTCACACCAGTCCAGTCAAACTGTTCTTTTGTCTCCCCCTTTTTGCCATGCACCCAATAGCAAAAACAAAGCAAAAAAATTTAAAGGTCCTTTACTGTGTTCCTATATTTAGTGATGTAAATTATCCATAAAGTATAAAGTATTATTTTTTAATCTATTTATTTATTTTAGGTTTTTACCATCGGGTGTGTGCTTTCGCCAGAGAGAGAGACAAAGAGAGGGAAAGTGAGAAGTCATTCCTGAGGGGAGATGGTCAGGCCTCGTTCTTTGTCCTCCATTCTTGGAATTTTGGGCATGCACTCACATGTGCCCGACGTGATTTTCAAACCACCGGATCTGGACTCAAACTGCGGTGAGCCATGTTGGAGTCTAGCACCTTAACCATCACACCACTGCTGGTACCCCGAAAGTACTATTTTTTTTTAAATGGCATTGGAAACAAGTAAAAGTCACTGTTCTTTGCTACCTGTTGCAATAGATAACCTTTGTTTTAAGGATTATAAAAATCAAGTCTGGCACCCGTAGATGGCATAAGGGTTAGGTCGCTGGACTCTTACATAGTCAACCTCAGTTCCAGTGCAGACCTGGAGGCTTTAAACTCACGCCAGGCACATGCACATGTGTACCCAAGATCTTAAGAGGAGAATGGAGGAGAAAGGACTGTGGTGTGGCCAACCCCCTGGGGGGGGTGATTTCTCGCTTTCTGTCTCTCTTTCTCTTCAGCAAGTGCAAGCACCCTATAGCAAAACTCTAAAAGAAGAAGAAGGAGGAGAGAAAAATTAAGTACTGACAAGGTATTTTTCTAATTTTTGAAATTGGTTTGTTTTTCTACAATTGAGAGTTTTTCCAGATATAGGGTCTTTGTTGAATATGTGATTTGCAAATAGTTTACTGTAGACTACAGCGTTTATTCTATTTTTTTTAGATTTTTTTATTTTATTTTATTTTATTTAGTATTATTATTTAATTTGCTGTAGGCCATGTGTGCTCACCAGAGAGAGGGGGGGAAAGTGAGAAAGCAAACTGCCAGGTCTGGGGCTTGAACCACAGTCAGCCATGTGAGAGTCCAGTGCCCTCTTAACCACCATGCCACCTGCTGACCCCAGTTTTACAGTATTACATTTACTATTTCTACAAGGTCCATTTTTAAGTTAATTTTTGTGTAAGCCATGAGGTTGGGGTCAAGATTTGTTTTTTTTTAAATTTTTTAGATGGGTCATTATTGCATATGGCTGTTTAGTTGTTGCAAGATCATATGTTTAATGGGACCAGCAGTTAGCATAATGGCTATGTCGCTAGACTCCCACGTAGTTGACCATGGTTCAAGTCCTGGACCCGGTGGCTTAAACTCACACTGGGTGCATGTGCGTGCATGCCCAAGATCCTGAGAGGAGGATGGAGGAGAAGGGATTGCGGCATGGCCATACTCCCTGGGGGGTGATTTCTCACTTTCTATCTCTGTCTGGTGAGCACACGCACCCTATAGCGAAAACCTCTCAAAAAATTTTAAAAAAAAGAAGAAAATCATACGTTTAAAAGACTCTTATTTTAAAATTTTATTTATTCATTCATTTATTTTAATATGATGAGAGAGAGAGAGAAAGTGAGAAAGCAAGCCTCCAGGTCTAGGACTTGAACCATGATCAGCCATGTGGGAGTGTTCAGTGCCTTAACCACCACGCCACCTGATGGTCCCCAAGACTCTTATTTTTAGAGCCAGCTGTGGCCTGGCGGTTAAGCATCTGGATCCCACATGGCCAAATTGAGGTTCAAGTCCTGGACTTGAAAAAACATGATAGGTGCCTGTGTGTGTATGCCCCAAAACCCAACAGGAGGGAGGAATGGAGGGGGAGGGATTGCATTTGCTGTAGGGAATACTTTCTCAATTTCCTCTCTTTCTCCAGGGAACACTTATACCCTCTGATAAAATTAAAGTAAAAAACAAAAAGAGACTATCATTTTTTTCTTAATTTGCCAGAGGGCACTTGCTAGAGAGACAGACAGACAGAGAGGAAAAGTGAAAAAGCACCCCCTCCCATGGGGAACGGTCAAATTGCAATTCCTTTGCTTCCTTTCAGGATTCTGAGCACCCACACACATGCACCCAGCATGTTTTTCAAACCACCAGGTTGGGGACTCGAACTGGCCATGTGAGATCCTTCCACCTTCACCACCACACTACTGGCAGACTCAAGCTGATTATTTTTATATTAATTGCCTTTGTACCTTTTTCAAAAATCCACATTGTGTGAATCAATGTCCGGGCATAGGATTCCGATTCATTGATCTATGTATCTATCCCTCTGCCAATAGCACACTTTCTTTGTCTCTGGAATAATACTTTATGGTAAATCTTGAAATTGTATGTAATGAGTCCTTCGCTTTATTCTTTTTCAAAATTTTTTCGACTCTTCCAGTCTCTTTGCCTTTCCAAATAAATTTTAGAATGAGTTTGCCTATTGGGAACCAGCAGTTAGCGTAATGGCTATGTCGCTGGACTCCCACGTAGTCGACCGTGGTTCGTGTCCCGGACCCGGTGGCTTAAAACTCACGCTGGGCGCGTGTGCGTGCGTGCCCAAGATCCCGAGAGGAGAATGGAGGAGAAGGGATTGCGGCGTGACCATCCCCCCTGGGGGGCGATTTCTCGCTTTCTGTCTCTATGTCTCTCTCTGTCTGTCTGGTGAGCGCACGTGCCCTACAGTGAAAATCTCTCCAAAAAAAAAAAAAAAAAGAATGAGTTTGCCTATTGGGAACCAGCACTTAGCGTAATGGCTATGTCGCTGGACTCCCACGTAGTCGACCGTGGTTCGTGTCCCGGACCCGGTGGCTTAAAACTCACGCTGGGCGCGTGTGCGTGCGTGCCCAAGATCCCGAGAGGAGAATGGAGGAGAAGGGATTGCGGCGTGACCATCCCCCCTGGGGGGCGATTTCTCGCTTTCTGTCTCTATGTCTCTCTCTGTCTGTCTGGTGAGCGCACGTGCCCTACAGTGAAAATCTCTCCAAAAAAAAAAAAAAAAAAAGAATGAGTTTGCCTATTGTCTGCATAAATCCTGTTGGAATTTTAACTGGACTTGCCTTAACATTCAATAAGTTAATTTGGGAAGAATTGACATTTTTTATATAAATTCTCCCAACCCACAAACAACATATGTCTCTCCATTTGTTTATTTTCTTGGATTTCTTTCATCAGTGTTTGTGGTTGTTGGCATATAAATCCTGCACAGGTTTTGTTAGATTTATACCTAAGTATTTCAGTTCTAAAAATTTTAAATGATATTTTTAAAAACTTTGGTTTCTAAATTGTTTATTGTTAAATATATAGAAATATGACTTTTTTTAGTTCATCTTATATCTTCTGACTGTGCTAAACTCATTTATTAGTTAGAAGCTTTTCCTTTTTTTTTTTGTTTTTGTTTTTGTCTGTTTGATTTTAGTTTTTTGTCATAGGGCAGTGGTGCTCACTATAGAAGAGAGAGACAGAGAGAGGGAAAGTGAGAAATCACCCCCACCCTCCCAACCCAAGGGAACAGCCACACCTCAATCTCTTCGCCTCCATTCTCCTCTCAGAATTTTGGGCATGCATACACATGTGCCCAGCATGATTTTCAAGCCACCAGATCCAGGACTCACAGCCATGTGGGAATCCACCCTCCTTAACCACCATGCCACCTACTGGCACCAGAAGGTTTTTTTTTTAAAGATTTTGTTTTGGATTTTCTAAATAGAAAATCATGTCACCTGCAAATAGGAACAGAACTTTTCTTTCTAATCTATTCCTTTCACTTTCTTTCTCTGCATCATGGTACTGGCTAGGACTTTCAGTACTATATTGAATAGAAGTGGTGACAGTAGGCATCCTAAGAGAAAGCATGTAGTGTTTTCAGATGCTTTTTCTGCCTTGTTTGATGTTCTCTTGTCGTTTCATTTTTCCTTTCTAATTTTTTAATATGACAAATGATAATGACTGATTTTGGGATATGAAACCTGTCTTGCATTTCTATGATTAACCCCACAAGATCGTGATGTGTTATTCTTTTTATATATTGCTGGATTCAAGTTCCTTATAGTTTGATGAGGATTTTTGAGTACTGTTCACGAGGATACCTCTCTGTATCTGTAATTTTCTTGTACTGTCTTTGTCTGGTCTCAGTATCAAGGTAATTCTGGCCTCATAATATGAGTTGGAAAGCGTTCCCTTCTCTTTCATTTACTGGAAGAAATGAAACAAACTGCAACAAATTTAAAGTAATTAAAATCATATAAAGTATGTTTTCTGGCCATAAGGGTATTGAACTAGAAATAGTGCTTTTTTTTTTAAAGTTTGATAGAAATTCACCAGTGAAACAACTTGTGCTGAAAGATCTTTTTATTTCATTGATTTTTCTGTACTGTTTTTCTATTTTTGATGTTATTGATTTCTGCTTTCTATTATTTCTATCCTTCTGCTTACACTGAGTTTATTTTGCTATTTTTTTCCCAGTTTTTAAGATAGAAACTTAATTTGATGACTTGAGACCTTTTTTCTTTGTAATATAAGCATTTTAATGCTATAAATTTTCCTTTAAGCACTTGTCTTTTTCTTTAACAATTTTTTAAAGAATTATTTATTTAATTTTATGTATTTCTTATTTTATTTATTTTTCTATTTGGATTTGCTATAGGGCATGTGCACTCACCATAGACATACACACGCATACACACAGAGAGACAGAGAAGGAAAATGAGAAGGCAAGCCACCAGGTCTGGGATGAAAACTACAGTCAGCCATGCAGAAGTGCAGTGCCCCAACCACCATGCCACTTGCCGGTTCCAAGCACTTGTTTTAGTCTCTTCTTGTTTCTGTAGCAAAATACCATAGCCTGAATTACTTACATGTAATAGAACTTCATTTTTCACAGTTCTGGGAGCTAAGGTTCAAGATCGAGGTGCCAGCAGATTTGGTGCCTAGTATGAGCTAGCTCTCTCCCCAGATGGCATCTTCTTGCTATGTCATCACATGGCAAAAGGGAGAAAGACTGTGTCCTTACATGGCAGAAGGGCAAAAGGGCAAAAAAGGGATGAGCTCTCTTCCCTGAGCCCTTTTATGAGGGTATTAATCCCTTTCATAAGCAGAGAGACTTCTTGGCTTAATCACTTCCCAAAGGCCCCCTCTCGTAAAACCATCACCTTAAGGCTTAAGTTTCAACATAAGAATTTTGGAGGGACAAATATATTCAAAGCATAACACTCTGCTTTAATCTCATCCAATAAATATTTATGGGCTTTGATTTTTTATCCACTCAAAAGTATTTTCCAATATTCTTTGGAACTTTCTCTTTGACCCATGATTATGTAGATGTGTGTTCTTTCATTTCTAAGGGTTGTTTAATCTTTTTGTTACTGATTTCCAGTTCAATTCCCATATGGTTGAGAACATACTTCATATGATTTTAATGAGCTGAAATTTGTTGAAGTTTGTTTTATGGCCCAGGATATAGTCTGTCTTGAAGTTTCTATGTGTGTTTGAAAAGAATGTATTGTTGCTGTAATATTCTATGAATGTTTGTATCAAACAACTGATAGTGTCATTCAGCTCTTCCTTATTCTTGTTGATTTCTTTTTTTTTTTTTTTTTGGGGGGGTTTTT
>NW_006159716.1:1615222-1623493 GCF_000334495.1 Tupaia belangeri chinensis | reverse complement strand
ATAGGACGCGTGCACTTGCCAGAAAGACAGAGAGAGAAAGAGAGACAGAAAGCAAGAAATCACCCCCTGGGGGGATGGCCACGCCACAATCCCTTCTCCTCCATTCTCCTCTCGAGATCTTGGGCACCCACGCACACGTGCCAGGTGTGAGTTTAAGTCACCAGGTCCAGGACTTGAACTGTGGCCAATTACATGGGAGTCCAGCGATATAGCCATTATGCCAACTGCTGGTCCTGATTCTTGTTGTTTTTCCATCAGTTGTTTTATTTATTAATGAGAGAGAAGTATTGAAATCTCCAACTATAATTACAGATTTTTCTATCAGTTTTTGCTATATATATCTTGAAGTTCAGTGGTTTGATGCACATACATTTAGGATTATTATGTCTTAGTGATGAATTGACATATTTTTGTTTACGTAATGTCTCTATGTATTCCTGTTAATTTTTCCTGTCTTAAAGTTTACTTTGTCTAATTGTTTTTAATTGCCAGAGGGAGTGTACCCTGGCCGGAGAGAAAGAGAGAGAGAGAAAAAGCACCCCTACTGGAGTGTAGTCACATCACAATCTCTTCTTCTCCATTTCTCCATCCTGTCAGGATTTTGGGCACAAGCACACATGCACCCAGTGAGTTTTACAAGCTGCCATGACTGGGAGTCATACCATGGTCAGCCATGTGAGATTTAGCTCCCCAAACACAGCACTTAACTGCTGTGCTAGGGGTTAGCTCTCCTTCTTCTGATAGCAATATATCCTTTCCAGCTTATTTTTGCTTAAAATTTACATGGTATATGTTCTTCATTCTTTTACTTCTAAGTTACATATGTTATCATATGTGTTTTGGTTTCTTGTACACAACATGTTTTTGGATCTTAAAAAAATGTTTAGACATTCCCTGTTCTATAATTGGACTATTTACATTTAATGTAATTTTTGGCATATTTGGACTTATGTCTATCATTTTGGCATATTTGAACTTAAGTTCTGTAATTGGACTATTTACATTTAATGTAATTTTTGGCATATTTGGGCTTATGCCTACTATTATTTGCTTTCTGTTTTTTGTTCCTGTTCCCCCTTTATTTATTTTGAATTATCTGAATCTCTGATGATATCCATGCTAGACATTTAGGTATGACCCCATGGGTTTCTGAGGCTCTGTTTGTTTATTTTTTCTTTTTTTTTTTCTCTATTGTTAAGATTGGATAATTTCTATTAATCTGTCATCAAATTTATGGATTCTTTCCTCTGTCATTTCTGTTCTGCTACTGAGCTCATCCAAAGAATTTTTTATGTTGGTTATTCTATTTTTCATTTCTGAAATTGTCATTCAATTGTTTATATGATCCATTTCTTTGATAAAACTGTCTACCTTGCATTTGTTTCAGGAGTTCATTTGTGGGACCAGCAGATGGCATAATGGTTATGTTGCTTTACTCCCACCTAGTTAACTGCGATTCAAGTCCTAGGCCCGGCAGCCTGAAACTCACATTAGGTGCATGCGTGTGTGTGACCAAAATTCCGAGAAGAGACTAGAAAAGGGACTGTGGTGTGCCCATCCCCTCTGGGAGGTGATTTCTCATGTTCTGTCTCTTTGACTATCTCTGTCTCTCCAGTGAGCACACATGCCCTATAGCAAAAATCTCTTTTAAGAAAGTTCATTTGTACCTTTTGGCCATATTCTAATAACAATCTTAAAATCTGTCTTGGCCTGACTCTGTAGCAAAGTGGCTAAGTGTTGTGCATAGGGGGCCAGATACCACATGGCCAACTGTGATTTAAATCTCAGACCTGGCAGCTTGAAAACATGCTGAGTGCATGTGCCTGCATTCCCCAAATTCCAACAAGATGGAGAAATGGAGGAGAAGGGATTGTGGCATGACCATACCCCCTTAGGGGAGTGTCCCTCCCCACCCAAGCCCCCTTGTCTCCTTGTCTCACTCTGGTGACAGCACATGTCTTTTGTCAATAAAAATAAAAGAGGATAAAGAAACATACATGAGGCACGTGTGTATGCGTGTCGCAAATGCTGACATGAAGGAGAAATGGAGGGAAAAGGATTGTGGTAGGACCATACCCTATTGAGGGGTGGTGGCTTCTCTTTCTCTCTCTGTCCATACATATCCTCTGGCAATTAATTTTTTTTTCACTTTTTAAAAATTATTTAATTTTATTCATTGTCATTAATTATTGTATTTTATTTTTATTGAAGTTGACTAGAGACAGATATAGAGAAGGAAAGTGAGAAAGAAAGCTGCCCAAGTCTAGGACTCAAATCACAATCAGCCATGTGGAAGACCAGTCACCTTAACCACCATGCCACCTGCAGGCCCCTAAAAAAATCTTCTAATCTATCTCATTTATGACATGTGTTTCCTTGCGGTTGTATCTATTAGTTATCTCTTGATTCGTTAGTTAAGATTTTCTTAGTAATTTTAGGTTGTGTCTTGGACATTTCTAGGGATAAAATAGGAGTCCTCAAAAATCAGGGCTTATTAGTAGTTTTTTTAGGTTTAACTGAGTTTTATAATGTCACTAGAAACCAATGCAATATAAAATAGGATTGCCTGTGATTGGGCATACTTTTTGAAAAACCCATATACTACATATTTACCTAAAGACTCATCCTGAAGTCTGTTGCTTTTTAGAAAATGAATAAAAGAGTATTGTTTTTTTCTTTTATTCTTGTATGCAAGTTACAGTCGTACAACTTGCCAAGTTATTAAAATATTTTTGATAGCTTGGGCCCTAGCCCCCCGAGGCTCTCTCCCATAGATTCCATTACTTTGGCTTCTTCTTCAAAGAAGCCCAATCATTTTTTTACTACAGAAACTGAAGAGTTAATACCTAGCCAGGAGCCGTGGTATGGTTGGATACCATTTAAATTGATGAAGGCCAGTGCCTACCAGTCATTAAATATTTGTGATATCACCTCTGCCAATAGCTTATATTTGCATGGCCGTTTACGATTTGCAAAAGATGTTTACACATCTTTTATTTAAGCCAATTCTGTGACATCAGTAGGGATTTATTGTTGCTATCAGAAAACACTTTTGAAAAACAATGCATGATTCGTGTGTGAAATGAATTCTTGTTGAGGACCTCTAGGCTCAGAAAGGTTGACACTTAATCAAGGTCACATGGTTATAGGCACTGGAGTCTAAACTTCTAATCACTTCAAGAATGGTAGCAGGTGGCATGATGGTTAGGGTGGCTGGATTTCCATATGGTTGAATGTTGTTGGAGTTCCAGACCTGTGCCTTGAAAATCATACGGGGCACCTGTGTGTACATGCCCAAAATCCCAAGAGAAGAAAGATTGAAGATTGGCAGAAACCTAAAAAAAAAAAAATCATTATTTAAAAAAAAAGCTAACTGGCCTGCAGGTGGCATGGTGGTTAAGTGTGCTGGACACCCACATGGCCAACCATGGTTTGAGTCCCGACTTGGTGGCTTGCTTTCTCACTTTACCTCTCTCTCTCTCTCTCTCTCTCTCTCTCTCTGTGTCCTTCTCTGGTCAAATTAAAATAAATAAATATCTTTAAAATTTTTATCTAAAATTTTTTTTAAAAAATGGTATATACCTTAAGTGCTAGGAGTTTTGAGGAGGAAACTTCTACTCCGGCCTGTATCTCAGAAGGCAACTGAGGACTGAAGGATTTCGCTAGACAGAAAAGATGAACAAGAACATTTTATGCAAGAACAGTGTAAAAAGTGCCCTAAATGTAGTGAAGTGTCCTATTCCCATGATCCTATCAAGCCCCCTTCTCTGGTGGTAATAGAATTGAAATTCCACAAGGCTTGGCCACAGAAAACACCTTAGACAGAGCTCTGCTCTTCACATTGCTTGCTCAATTCTGGATGAAGGAAGCAGGAAACACACACTTCCCAGCAATGGGCCAATGTGCTCACATAACTCTGCTTTAGCTTGTTTTACAGCAGGACTAGATCTTCACTTTAGAGAGCCTGAATCTAAGACAACTTGGGATCTCTCTATTTTTTTTTTTTGGAGAGGTTTTCGCTATAGGGCACGTGTGCTCGCCAGACAGACAGAGAGAGACATAGAGACAGAAAGCGAGAAATCACCCCCCAGGGGGGATGGTCACACCGCAATCCCTTCTCCTCCATTCTCCTCTCGGGATCTTGGGCATGCACGCACACGCGCCCGGCGTGAGTTCTAAGCCACCGGGTCCGGGATGCGAACCGCGGTCGACTACCTGGGAGTCCAGCGACATAGCCATTACGCTAACTGCTGGTTCCCCTCTCTATTTTTAAATTATTATTATTTTATTTTAATTTGCTAGAAGGAATTTATGCTCACAGGAGAGAGACAGTGAGAGACAGGGAAAGTGAGAAAGCACCCCCGAAGTGGGACTGACCATGCTGCAATCCCCCTTCTCCTCCATTCTCCTCTCAGGACTTTGGGCACGCATGCACACACGCCCAGTGTGGTTTTCAAGCCTCCAAGTCTGGGACTTGAACCACACAATTGACCATGTGGGATCCATCCACCTTAACCTACACACTACCTGGCTGGCCTGGGCCTGTTTAATATAAAAGAAAGGAAAACATAATTAGAAATAGACAATTAGGTACAAGATTTGGGGAAGAATCTGTAAGTGAGGGTGCAGTAGCTTAAACTTCATTAGCTTCACAGTATATCTACCCGTGCTTAACAGTAATAACCAAGCTAATAAAAGGAGGAAATTATTCCATTAAGTAGCACAAGAGCTTTTTCCACTGCATATTCACTTTTGCTTTACAGTAACTTTTTACATCTGCTAAAAGAAAGAGAAATTCTTTAATTAATAGCGTGGGAAGAATTTTTAAAAGGTACCTGTGTTTCCAGGCTGTTTTTAAATTTTTCTTCCTAGTACTTTTTTTTAATTACCAAACGGTACATGTGTTTGCCAGAGAGAGAGAGAGGGAGAAAAGGGGAGAGAGCATCCCCCAATGGGGTGTGGTCACACCACAATCCCTTCTCCATTTCTCCATCTTGTTGGGATTTGGGCACACATTCACACATGCCCAGCATGTTTTTCAAGCTGCTGGGGATGGGATTCAAACCGTGGTCGGACATATGGGATCCTCTTCCTTAACCACCAGGCTACAGAGGCAGCCCACTCTCTCAAGTAGTTTTTAAACACTTTATTGAGGAATAATTGACATTTAATAAACTGCTCATATTTGAAGTGTAAAATCTGCTGAGTTTTGAAATAAGCATATGCCACCGCTGTCAAGACAATTGGCCCCCACGAGTTCCCTCCGTCACCTCAAACGTTTCCCCATGCCCCTCTGTAATTCCTCCATCCAGCCCTTCTTTGTACTCCTCTCACATCCTGCCCCCATTATTTTCATATATTTTTGTTTTTCTAGTTGTTTAAGACAGAAGGGCAAATCTGATTCCTGTGATTTCACTTTTCCAGAAGTAGAAATCTCTAGGCTTTTTTTAAAAGGATTTATTTAATTCCATCTGTTATTATTAATTTTTAATTTGACCAGAGAGAGACACATAGAGAGAGAAAGGGAAAGCAAGAAAGCAAGTCACCAGGTCCAGTATTCAAACCACAGTCAGTCATGTGGGAATCCAGTGCCTTTAACCACCACGCCACCTGCCGGTCCTTCTAGGCTTTTTAATGCAGAGAAAAATATTAACAATTCAAATATAAAAGGAGTGAAAAGATACTCCCTCAGGTAGAGTATGGTTTTGAATAGAGAAACTAGGAGATCAATAACCCAGAGGGAACTCCCTAGTCTTACGGGCACAGCAAGCGAGTGTCGTGAAAAGTTGTTTCCACTCTAGAGAGATCTTTTCTTTGCAGATTCATAGACAGGCTTTTAGGATATCATCCTCAAAGTAGAAAATCATACAAAAAGAAAAATGATAGATTTTTGTTCTAAATTTGACTTGTCATAAACCCACAGTGAGATTAATTTTGGTTTCTACTTGGGTATCTATGGGCCAGCCTAAGGGGAGTGTGAGCCACTATCGTGCTGAGTGTGTATTTGTGCCCAAAGTGAAGTTTCTGTATGAATAGAGCAACTGTTCGGTTCTTCACTTCACTTAGTCAACACAGTCCGCTGAACACCTGCTATGTGTAGTGGATTCACCATGGGGATTTACAGAGACCAGAGACCTGCCTCCTCCCTCACCTTCTGCCGAGGCTCTAGGAGATGCTAAACTGGTTTATCATCCAAGACTAGGCCCACAGCCCCTTCCAGGGTCACTCAGTCCAAACGACCACCTTTTCCTTCCAAAGTCCTGGCCAATTGTGCATTTTGTTCTCAGTGAACTATCTCTTCAATGCCTCATCTTAATACTAAATATTTTTCAAACATATGCTTTCTCTTCTGAATTAGATCATTCTCCTCTAAAAGGCAAGAATGTGGGGCCAGCAGATGGTGTGAAGGTTAAGGTGGATGGATCCCACATGGCCCAAGGCATGGTTTGAGTCCCAGACCTAGCAGCTGGAGGAACATGCCCAAAATCCCAAGAGGAGAATGGAGCAGGAGGGATTGCAGCATAGCCATCCCCCTGGGGGGGGGTGACTTCTCACTGTCCCTCTCTCTCTTCTTTCCCAGTGAGCACACTCACTCTATAGCAGAAACTTTTTAAAAAGTAATTAATTAATTAATTAATTAAAAATGAAAAAACAAGAACATTATTCATATTAATATCCTATTTAGCATCTTTCTCCTCATCAAAGAGCCTTGCGCAACTTGATATATATTTACTTTAAAGTATAACTTAACTTGAAAATTTTTAAGGTATTATTTACATTTATTTTTCAAATGTATTATATGTGCAAGAGAAACGAGAGAATGAGAGACAGAGAAAAAGAGTGAGAGAGAGGCAGCCCCCTTAACAGGGTTTTGACATTACAACCACCCCCGCCCCCCATCCTTTAGCCAGGCCAGAATCATGGGCACGTGGCTTCCTGATGTACTCAGGGAGGTCTATAGACTGGAACCAGCTTCCCGTGTGGGACCGCCTCACAGAGCATTGTGTTTTACCGCTGTGTCACCATCTGGTCCCTAAGTATAACTCAGGGGGCTAGCAGGTGGCGTGGTGGTTAAGGCACTGTATTCTCACATGGCCAACCACTGTTTGAGTCCCTACCCTGGCATCTTGCTTTCTTACTCTCCCTCTCTCTCTCTGTTTCTCTCTGGTCAAAATAAAGAATAATAATAAATAAAATATAATAAGTAATTGTTTTAAAATGTATAAAGTAGAACTTGTTCTTACTGTATAACGAACACTTGTTCACAGTGCAAATGTTTATTACAGAAGTGTTAGATAATACAGCAAAAAAGAAGAATCTTAATTACCCATAATCCCACCAGCCAGAATGACTGTAACAGTCTATATACAGTATACACCAAACCAAAAGTATATTTGTCAATTAAAACGTATTAGTAAGAAGGAGTAAGATGGGGACCAGCAGGTGGCATGATGGTTAAGGTGCTGGACACTCCCATATGGCCAACCACACTTTGAGTCCTGGACCTGCTGGCTTATTTTGTCTCGCTTTTTCTCTCTCTCTCTCTCTCTCTCGTCTCTCTGTGGTCAAATTAAAATAATAAGTGAATGAATACATAAAAATAAATAATTCTTAAAAGAAAGAAAAAGGAGTAAGATGTTGGAGTTACACTTCTTTAGGGTAGGCAGCATTGAGTGTGTTTTTAGAGACCCAGGCAAGCACATCAGCCAGAAAATATTTCTTCTGTTAATTCTTGGAATCTTTTTTTCTTTTCTTTCCTTTTTTTTTTTTTTGAGAGTTTTTATTTTGTTTTGTTTTGTTTTGCTATAGGATGCTCGCTAGAGAGACAGAAAGTGAGAAATCACCCCCCAGGGAGGATGGCCACGCCACAATCCCCTCTCCTCCAGTCTCCTCTCAGGATCTTGGGCATGCACGCACATGCGCTTGACGTGAGTTTAAGCCACTGGATCCGGGACTCCAACCGCGGTCAACTACATGGGAGTCCAGTGACATAACTATTACACAAACTGCTGGTTACCAATTCTTGGAATCTTTATAACCAAGTGTTCTTCCACAATAGCATTAAGTGACTTGAGGAAAAGTACAGTCCCCCACCCAGCCACAGCAACATCACCAGCAACAGCATCTCACCTGGAACTTGCCGGAAATGCAAACTCTCAAGTTCCACTCTAGACCAACCGAATAAAAAACTTGGAATGGGCCAAGCATCTCATGTCTTGCCAAGCCTCCCAAGTGATGCTGATGGACAGCAAGGTTTGAGAAGCACTGGGG
>NW_006159716.1:1606430-1614406 GCF_000334495.1 Tupaia belangeri chinensis | reverse complement strand
GCTTTCTCTATCTCTCTCTCTCTCTCTCGTCTCTCTGTGGTCAAATTAAAATAATAAGTGAATGAATACATAAAAATAAATAATTCTTAAAAGAAAGAAAAAGGAGTAAGATGTTGGAGTTACACTTCTTTAGGGTAGGCAGCATTGAGTGTGTTTTTAGAGACCCAGGCAAGCACATCAGCCAGAAAATATTTCTTCTGTTAATTCTTGGAATCTTTTTTTCTTTTCTTTCCTTTTTTTTTTTTGAGAGTTTTTATTTTGTTTTGTTTTGTTTTGCTATAGGATGCTCGCTAGAGAGACAGAAAGTGAGAAATCACCCCCCAGGGAGGATGGCCACGCCACAATCCCCTCTCCTCCAGTCTCCTCTCAGGATCTTGGGCATGCACGCACACGCGCTTGACGTGAGTTTAAGCCACTGGATCCGGGACTCCAACCGCGGTCAACTACATGGGAGTCCAGTGACATAACTATTACACAAACTGCTGGTTACCAATTCTTGGAATCTTTATAACCAAGTGTTCTTCCACAATAGCATTAAGTGACTTGAGGAAAAGTACAGTCCCCCAACCAGCCACAGCAACATCACCAGCAACAGCATCTCACCTGGAACTTGCCGGAAATGCAAACTCTCAAGTTCCACTCTAGACCAACCGAATAAAAAACTTGGAATGGGCCAAGCATCTCATGTCTTGCCAAGCCTCCCAAGTGATGCTGATGGACAGCAAGGTTTGAGAAGCACTGGGGCTGTATCTTGTTCATTGCTGAGTTTTCTTTCCTAGCTTCTACTGACTAGAAAGTCAAAAGGTCAGTGAAAATACTCCAGAGAGATGCAGCAATTAAAAACATACTTCATTGTGAAATATTTCTCATAGAAACATGTAAATGTATCATGAATACCTAGCACTATCTATATCAAATTAAGTCTTTGTTTGTTTTTGTTTTTGTTTTGGACAGGTTTTTGCTATAGGACACATGCACTCACCAGAAAGACAGGGAGAGACAGAGATACAGAGAGTGAGAAATCACCCCCCCAGGGGGTTGGCCACTCCACAATCCCTTCTCCATTCTCCTCTCGGGATACTAGGCACACACACACACACGTGCCCGACGCGAGTTTAAGCCATCGAGTCTGGGGCTCAAACCGGGTCGATTACATGGGAATCCAGTGACATAGCCATTACGCTAACTGCTGATCCCCAAATTAAGTCTTAACAGTTTGCTATGTTTCTTTCAGAGACCTAAAGCATTGGGATACAACGAAGGGCTTTCTGTGCATTGGCTTTCCCAATCCCATTCTTCTTTCTCTTTCCCCAGAAACAACCAAGATCATGAAATTGGTGTTAGTCATTCTTATACATGCTTTATGCTTTGGCTCCATGTTCATGCATCTATAAATAATATCTGGTATTGTTTTGTAGGTTTTTAAACTATTTAAATGGTTTTCACACTCCACACACTCAGCAATTAGCTTTTCTCTATTGTTTTTAAGATTGATCACTGTGCAGACACGAAGCTGTGATTCATCATTATAACTGCTGTATGATAGTCCCATGTATGAATATATAATCATATACAAATCCATTCTCTTAGTGACATTTAAACATTTTCTGTTCATTTAGTTTTTCACTATTAAAAGCTATGCTGTCATAAACACACATATCTTCTGAAGCAACTAAATAATGTTTCTCTAAGATATATTCCAAGGTGTAGATTTCTGGGGTTGCAGAATGTGAGCATTTCCTTTCCTTTCCTTTTTTTTTTTTTTGACAAGGTCCCTCTATGTTCCAATCCTCCCCAGCCTCCTGAGTAGCTGGGTCTATAGGTGTAAGTCACTGCACCTGAGTTTTAGGGTCAAACCCAGACCTCCCGCATGACCTTAGCCTACCAAGTAACAGCATCTACCAAGGTACACTATTATACTCAGCCCTGAGCATTTCCCATCTTACTAGATAAACTCAAATTGTTCTCCAAAAGGGTTGCAACAATTTCTCACTTCTTTTATAATGTTTGGAATTGTCAGACTTACAAAGGTTTGCCAATTTGATGAGTATGAAATGATATCAATGTTATAAAAATGTCCATTACCTTGATTTCTAGTGAGGTCAAGCATTTTTTAATATTCTCACAGGCCATTCGGATTTGACAGACATAAGATGAACAGATATTTGCATCAAGCTATAAATCAATCATATCATCTTCATTTCCTGAAAAAGAATTTTGATAGAAAGAAAGCCTAAGATGGGGGAGAAAGTAAGAAATGGGGTGCTGGGAAGCTAGAGGTGCCATTTGCCTTCCTTTCCAGACCGGCCTTGGCCAATCATCTCACCAGCTCTGTTCTCCTCCCCTGTACCTGGAGTCCCAATCCCTACTAGAGGTTGTAGAAAAATGGAAGCTATAGTAAAAATCTTGATTGAGGAAGGCTTTTTCCAGTTCTGAGATTTTGGACTTTTCTGATTCAAAACTAGTTAACCCAGTGGTTGTTAATGAGAAATAGAGATCCTTACTTGGGTGCATTTTGGAAATGTGGGGGAACTCTTTGGTTATCACAGTAATTGGGGGGTTGCCATTACTGGAATTAGTGGGCTGGGACCAGGGTGCTGTATTTCTTTCAACAGCCCTACTCAAAAAAGAATTTCCCTTGTCCGCACACCTCTCAAAAGTCCTCTGAAAATCCTGTTTATAATGATTGAGCCTAAAATCTAACTCACAAAGTTAGATTTCTGCCTAATTACAAAGTGTTTTCTGCATCAACACAGCTCTTTTGTCAAGAGTTTACATGGATTTTTCCAGGGATATGAACTGCTATTTAAACTGAGGGGAGTTTCTAACTTTGTTTTGGTGAAGCCTTTACCAAAAAATTGGTCATTCTGTGACAGATTTCCCAAAAACTCTGCCCCCAAAGAATACTGACCATGATATTTAAGTCACAATACAAGCCATACACTGGTATCAGTTTACAGTCGAAGTTTTCACCTTCACAGTGAATTGAACATAAGGGTTCAAGCATCTGACAACTTCATCATGATTTCTGTTATAATGAGGCCTCAACATTTAGTCTGATGATAAATTGATCTCCTGTCATTTGTTCTGTACATTTATTTATTATAATTATTTGTAAATTTTGTATGTAAAATGATCATACTATGGGCCAGTCCTATAGCCTTGTATTAAGGGAGCTGAATTCCACACACCCAACCACAGTTCAAATACCGCCCCCAGTGATTTGAAAAGCACATTGGTTATTTGCTGAGAACATGTATGTTGATGTGCTTGATTGAGCCAATGCACAGTGTATTTTGGATGAAAATTTATTTGTGTGTTGTGATGGTGTATAGTGAATTAATGTAGAGAATGAATAAATTTAAAATTAAAAAAAAGCACATTCGTTATGTGTGTGCATGTGCCCCTAATCCCAACAGCTTGGAGAAACAGAGAAAGGACTGCAGTGTAATGTCCCTTTGAAAGGGTGCTTTCTTCCCAACCCTCACCCCTCATCTTTCTGTCTCTCTCTGGCATGGTATGCATTCTCTGGCAATTAATAAAAAAATTTATTATACTACCTATGAATTTCATCTTGAGATAGAAAAGGGGCCATTACAAAATATTGAGAATAGGTGGCCTTAATAAGAAAATTTGGACCAAGAGAGTGAGAAAAGAAGGAAAGAAAGAAAGAAAAGAAAGACCCCCTATTTTTCTCAAGACCACACAATTGATATTTGATAGAGAAAAGATTTGCATGCATCACTAACTAATGTCAAATCTAGACTCTTTCCATTAAGTCACTCTACCTTCCAAAGCAACCTCTGAATAACGTAACAATAGCTTACATCTATATGGCATTTGCCAGACACCATGTTCTATGATTTGAATGTGACCCTTCCAAACTTGCAGGCATTGCCAATATGATAGTATCAAGCAGTGAGAAATCAGCCCCCAGAGCAAATGGCCACGCCACAATCCCTTCTCCTCCATTCTTCTCTTGGGATCTTGGGCACGAATGCACACAGGCCCAGCTTGAGTTTTAAGCCATTGGGTCTGGGACTTGAACCACGGTCTACTGCATGGGAGTCCAGTGAGAGGACCATTACACCATCTGCTGGTTTTAAGAAGTGGGGCTTTTTAAGGGAATTAGGCCATGAGGGCTCCTCCTTGTGGATGGAATTAAAGCTCTTCTAAAAGAGTCCTCACCCATCATTTGGCTCTCTTGCCCTTTAGCCTGGTGCCATGTGAGGACATAGCATTCCTTCACTCTGGAAGGCATGGTGTTTACGGTGCTATCTTGGGAACAGAGACTGGACACTTACCAAACTACAAACCTGCTGTCATCTTCATCTCGGGTTTCTTAGCTTCGAATTGTGAGGAAATAAATTTCTGTTCTTTATAAATTACCCAGTCTCGGGTATTTTGTTATGGCAGCATAAAATAGACTAAAACATTTAAGTGTTGTATATTTACTAACTCTTTGACCCTCCCAACCTGGCAAGTACTATTGTTATCCACATTGTACAGGTAAAGAAACCAGAGAGGGTCTGAGAGACTAGACCAAGACACACAGCTAATGAGGAGCACAGTTGGGATGATCTCTGGCTGATTGGTTCTTTATCAGTTCACTGCATCATGTCAAAAACAGGGTCAGAAGGCCAGACAAGCCCAAATGAGACATTTGGGCTATAGAAATGAAGGGAAATTAACACATCCAAGCAATATTATTACCTGAGAGTCAGAATGTCTCAGATGAACTGGGGTTATGTGGATCCCCTAAAACCATGTGTAAATCGTGTTTCTATGTGTATGCACTTGCATATTATTCTAGGGAGCAAGTCCACAGTTCTCATTGGATTCTAAAAGACTCCCAGTCACAGGAAAGCTAAAATCACTGGTATAAAGGAATACGCATGAGCAGGATTTGATGACCAGGAGGATCTAGGCACAGAACTTCCCAAACTAACACTGGGGGTAGAGCAACTGGCTAAGCACTGGAAATTCCTTTTACCCTTAAGGTTGCTGCAACCTCTTGTAATGATATCTCCATCTAGGAGTGCCTCGTCATTTTGGTTCACTCAAGAGCAAACCTTGAGCAACTGACACGCTATACAAATGGGATCCTTTGCTGGAAATTCCTTTTACCCTTAAGGTTGCTGCAACCTCTTGTAATGATATCTCCATCTAGGAGTGCCTCGTCATTTTGGTTCACTCAAGAGCAAGCCTTGAGCAACTGACACGCTGTACAAATGGGATCCTTTTTTGTGGTGCGGCCATCCCCCCAGGGGGTTATTTCTTGCTTTCTGTCTCTCTGCCTCTCCAGAAATCACATGCACCCTATAGCAAAAATCTCTCTAAAAAAGAAAGAAAGAAAAAGAAATAGAAACATGTGTCCTCTATCCTTAATAAACATTGGTTGGTTGTTTTAGGGAGAATGTGGGGACATAAGAACAATTCTGGGGAAAAATTAAGGCCTTCTACGGTCAACTGGTAGTAAACTGTTGTGGAACTATAACCCCAGACTCTGAATTTAGAGAAAAGACCTTGCTGCTTGTGACACCTGCTATTACAGGATGGAGGGGAGTGAGTGATCCCCAATAGGCTGGATCCATCAAGTTCCAATTCTTTCACCCATCCAAATAGAGAGTTCCTTCGCCAGTAAGTAAAACCCCAGAGTTGCTTCCGAAAATCACCTGTAGTCAGCAGTAGGAAATGACCTGGTATGATTTAACAAGGGACTGAGGAACAGCCTGGGGAGAAATACATCTCGGCGGTACCAAGGTGGAGAGACGACAGCAGTCCTCAACTGCCCTGGTGCCAGGGACCAGACTCATGGAAGACAATCCCTTCATGGGTGAGGACTGATCTCAGAATGACCCAGGTGCACCATGTCCACTGTACACCCAATTTCCACCACTACCGCATGGTAATTTATGATGACACAATCACACGACAATAGGGTTTATGCTCCCATGAGAATCCAATACCTCTGCTGATCTGACAGGAGGCAGAGCCCAGGCCACAATACTAGTGGCATGGAGGTTAAGTGGCTGGATCCCCATGGCCAACTTTGAGGTTCGAGTCCCAGACCAGGTGGCT
Organism: Tupaia belangeri chinensis; assembly: GCF_000334495.1. NCBI lineage: Eukaryota > Metazoa > Chordata > Mammalia > Scandentia > Tupaiidae > Tupaia > Tupaia belangeri. The sequence continues at coordinate 1,608,325 of NW_006159716.1, read as the reverse complement.
TGAAAAACATGCTGGGGGCATGTGTATGCATGCCCAAAATCCTGAGAGGAGAATGGAGGAGAAGGGATTGCAGCATGGCCATCCTTCCCTGGGGTGTGATTTCTCACTTTCTCTCTGTATCTCTCCAGTGAACACGCATGCCCTATGGGGTTAAAAAAAAAAAAAAGAAGAAAAATCTTGTGTAACTGGGGCCTCTGCACAAGATTGTACAGTTTCTGCCCTGGATAAGGGAACAAGGGGGATGAAATTCCAACCTGCTCTCTGCTCACTAGCCATACACCTACCTGAAAAGTCTACATTTTAGAAATTAGGATTTTTACTCCGTGTGTATCCCCTATCTTTGCTGATTCTCTCTTAAAAAAAAAAAAAAAAGCAGCTAGGTTTCATCTTCAGATCCAAAATATCATTGCTAGCAATATATTCTTTATAACAATATTCCACTGATCTTGAACAAAAGCAATCTGAAAGCCCCGGGCTGTTTGTTGTAATGGAATTTTCCTCATGTGAAAAAGTAAGCATTGCTGTTGTATTATTAATGGAGTTTTATCCTTTTCTCCACCAAGTTGACAGTTTTAGTATCGTGTTGGCATGATTTATTCTACTAAATGATTAGAATACTTCTGTGTCACATTTCTATCTTCCTTTTGTAAATTGGAAATGTTTGTATTCTCCCTGTGTTGGTCGGACATTTTATGAGATTTGAACTTGCTTGCTTTGTGTTGAATGAGATTAACTCCCCTGCCAGTGACCACCCCCAAGTCTTTTGTTGGGGAGGCCCCAGTTATTTGGGCAAATGGATGGTTATTCTCAGCAATAAAAAATGAGCAAATAATGTGAAAGCGCCCATACCTCAAAAAGCAGAAGAGTGACCTCTGTTTGACCTTGAGGTCTGCGCAGTGAAGAGGAAAGTTTCTTAACAGACAAAACACGCTGAGAGCCAGAGAGAGAGAGGAGACTGCTTACTTTTTGACTACTTTGTTTAAACCAGCCTCCTCTCCGGTTTATAATTCTTTATGGGAGCATATTAAGGAGGGGCAGTCTAAGGTCTGTTTAGATCGAATCATAAAATAAATAATAAATTTTTAGGAAAGCAGCCCAGAACTCTCTCTTTGCAGGCTTTTCCTCTCCCCATTTCATGAATAATAGCCTTGGACTGTGGTCTCAGGCTTCTGATGTATTTATGTTTTACCGTTGTCATCTATCTGTGGGTTACAATCTTTATGCTATTTTGGACAACCCCAAATTAGAGGAACTCAGAGTCAATGTTGTGACCATTTCTGCTGGTGCGAGTTGTACAGAGAATACCGGTGCGTCAATTTCAGGAAGAAGGAAGCAAATTCAGTACTTGTATTTTTTGTGTTTGTGTGTGTGTGTGTGTGTGTGTGTGTGTGTGTTTTGTTACGAGGGTGAGTGCACCGGCCAGGGAGAGAAAGAGAAGGAAAGTGAGAAGTCACCCCCCAGAGGGGATTGGCCACTCTGCAATCCCTTCTCCTCCATTCTCCTTTCAGGATTTTGGGCATATACCTACATGCCCAACGTATTTTCCAAGTCCAGGACTCAAACTACGGAGTCGCCAATGGGAGAGCCAGCTTCCTTAACTGCCACACCACCTGCTGGCCCCAGCACTCATGTTTTGTCCTGGCAAAGAGGTCTTGAAACTATTACTTAAAATGATTTTTAAAAAATAATTGTCTTATTTTATTTATTTATTTATTTATTTATTTTAATTTGACCAGAGAGAGACAGAGTAGAGCAGGGGAGGGAGGGTGAGAAAGCAAGCTGCCAAGTCTGAGATTTAAACCGCAGTCAGCCAATGTGGGAGTCCAATGTCCTTAACCACCATAGCACCTGCCAGCCCCAAGTCGTTTTTTTTTTTTTTTTTTTTTTTGGGCGGT